>NW_020625486.1:2465135-3065135 GCF_003573695.1 Papaver somniferum
AGATATTTTAGTACTTTGCGGTGGAGACTGTGGATCATTTCACTGAAGAAGTTTCTAAGAGGTACATTATTTCTTCTGAGATTATATTTTTTTTCATGGAATTGTCTGTTTTTTTTCCTCATCATGAAAATGTTAACATAATTAATTGGGTTAAGATTGAGATAAAGAGATTTAAGTGTTTACAAAGGTTGAAATATGTTCTCCCTTTTTGGATATTTTTCTTAATGTATTGGCAAAGTTGTAAAAGTTTCATGAGAAAATTTGTGTTTTAGGATGACTGAGTATTGTTACTGTGTAGCTTATTGTGTTTTGTTGGTTACTTTTGTTTTGGTTCAAAACAAACTCAGTGAAAAAACTATTGGCGAATCTCGCATTCTACCGCAATGGGCTTCCCTGAATATTTGGTAGTTTGAACAATCTATGGAAATGGTTTCAATTATAAAAGTTTAATTCGGCTGCTTGAGTGAGTACTTTGTAAGGTAGCCTTAATAACCTCATCTTTTTGTTTGCAGGAGGTGAAAATGCTGCTGTTAGAGCCCCATCAATGAAGTTTTAGTAGCCATTTTACACATGGTGTGTATCTTTTGAATTGGTCCTTGTGGTATTTTGTTACGATTCACTATTGGTTTATTGTCAATAAGTTTATCACTGTCTTTCAGTTCCGTTCTACCTTTTAGCTGTATTGTCTTCTGCGCACGATTAGATTTTGTGTATTGACCTGGTGGTCAGTAAGCTTTCTTATACGAATGATGCTGTTATCTTATAGAAGAAACATCACTTCTTTGATGCCATTGGGGTGTTGCTAAAATAGTCTCAGCGTTTCAACTGTGCTGACCATTGGGATAAGCAAGCGCGAGAAGCAGAACCTGCAAGGCTGCAATTTTACCCTTCTTTCTATCGTTGGCACGTGATGTAGTTAACCATAGAATTATTGGTTAAGAGATCAAGGAATAACCATCTCTAAGTTAATGTTTGCTTGTTTTGTGTGCCATATGATACGTTCGTGTAACTTGTTCATTGATTCACAGGTTTATTGTTTTATCTGTTTCAGGATTTGTTTGTACTAGATGAACGTTATGAAAAAGATACCTTGTGTATTGCCTGTGGAATATTTAGGAACAAAATAGCTAAAAGGACGTCACTCTACACCCCATGATACAAAATTCTCACAGATAGACCCAACAAGTTAACTGACAGAGAGTGAAATAATCTTCTGAAATTTTGGGCTACTGAAGAGCATCAGGTAAAAAAAAATTCAGAGATCTGTCATGTTCACCCAGTAATTTTCTTCTTTACATTCACATCTAATTAGTTCTGACTAGTGTGTTCGAAAGGTACTTTCCGATAACAATATCTAGGGTAGAAGCCACCTGAAAGCCAAGCACACAATGGGTAGGAAAAACTTCCCTCAATGCAAAGCTGAAATGATGCATACATGCATTTGCTGGTCTTTTCAGTCACTTTTTCATTTCTACAACTTGAAAGCTAATTTGACTGTTCATGGTTGAAATATTTCTCCTGTTAGTCTGTGCAAAACATCAGAAAACCTTGTCAAGAATGGGAATACTATATGCTTGTAGATACTGGATAGTGCTACACCCTTTTTTATGGCCATAAAAATTTGCACAACTTCCATTCTTTCACATTAATGCATTTGTAGTTCTGCCTGCTCAATCTAACTTGCTAAGTGTTGACCACTCAAACTAACTTAATTCATATACTACAAGTATTTTGCAATCTGATTTACTCTTTTCTCTTCCTATATGCAGACTTATGAAACAAATTAGAATGCTTTGAGCTGTCAAAAAGTGAAAAAGAGTATGGTGAATATGAGATATCTTATGTACCCAGTTGGTAAGCGAACAAGGAAATTTTGTGACATTACTAGCTCCAAGTTATCCACGTTAGCACTAACTGCATTAGTTTCTTAACTGCCCAAATCTTAACTCCTTTTATATGTTTTTTATTTTCTTTTTCTTTCAGCTGTTGATAGCCTTACAAAATCTTGCCAAGATGATGAACGTGGGAGGAAAATACGTGGATCCTTATATCCCTTGGAAATGGTATTGTTCTCTCCTTTTTTTTTTGTTGGTTTGGTTACGTTTTCGGTTATGGTGAGTTTTGAGCAGATTTGTATATTGTTGAACATTTGCGGTTCTGCTACAAATAGAATTCTTACTGTAAACAGCTTATCATTGGTCACATTGATGAGAGTGGCATATATGACCTTAGGAATTCTCTTCTCTGCTTGCATGTCTAATTAATTCCGACATGTGTATTCTTAAGGTACTTTCCGATCACAATATCAAGAGTAGAAGCCAGTGAAGCCCAACGCACAGTGGGTAGGAAAAACTTCCCTTGATGCAAGAAATGGTACGTACATACATATGTTTTTTTTTATCCAGTCTCTTTCCAGTCTTGCAACTTGAAAGCTCTTCGAGGTTTATCATTTTATTATCTTGGATTTGACTGTTCATGGTTGAAATATTTCTCATATTTGTATGCGTAAAATATTACAAAACCTTGTCAAGATGGGAGTACATATCCTAGTAGATGTTACATAGGGATAGGGCTACACCATTTTTTACTGCTGCAAAAATTTATGCGACTTTCATCGTTTCATATTAACTTGCATATGGAATACTGCCTACTCAATCTAACTGGTAAGTGCTAACTACAAGTAGAGTGTAATTTGATTTATCCTTTTCTTGATATCAAACTTATATAACAGCATGGTTTGAGCTGTCCAAAAGCGAAACAAGAGTATGATTTATTTGAGACATCTTATACGCCTATAGTTGGTAAGAGACAGGAATTTTTCGTAACACTACTAGGACCAAGTATTTGTATTGGATCCATAGGAACACTGTCAGCATTGATGTTTCGTCAAGTATTATCAACAATTTACTTAAATTGGAAAGATTTGAACTTTCCAAATAGCAGAATAGTATGATTAACTTGAGACATCCTATTTGAGCTTTGTACCAAAATTCTGGCGTAGTTATGGATTCCAGCATTTCCATAATAACATGATCTTGGGACAGCTGAGCTTTGAGAGTTACAAGTGTAGCAGTAAACAAGGTTTACCTTACTTTCTTGCATGTCAAGGATAGAAGAACATAGTATTTTATCTTCTTCGTCTTGGATCAATGAGCTATCTTGTTACTTTAGAGTCCAATTATGAAGACATTTATTAATTGTTCGTGCCACAACACGAGCTTAGGCCCAACTGTTTAGCATCGAAATATTGGGTCATAGTCCCTTGGTGTAAGCCTCCTGCAAGCTTTTCTGTCTTTTATTCTCTATGATCAGTATTGTGATAGTAAGTGTTCTCTCTGTATGTCCAGCTTATAACATTATCCTAGTTATTGTCCATTTGTCCCCCTTGTGCGTTTATAAATCTTATTTTTGTTTCAACTTCGTGGCATTCACTGAATTTACAAGCTATTGCATACCTTTATTTGTATAGATAGATCAGAATCAGAGACCTTCAAACCCTATTTTACAGTTGAATCTAAGGTTGTCTCTGATTCAGATCTATATACAAACAACTTAAGGTATGCAATAGCTTGTAAATCTAAGGCTTACAAGATTCATTACAAATCTCAATTTTAACTTGTAAATCTAACGTTTACAAGATTCATTAGAACTTTAAGGTATGCTATAACTTGTAAATCTAAGGCTTACAGTAATCCCGATTTTCACATTCACATACAGATTCAGTTTATTCAAAGAATAACTGAAAGTAAATCTAAGAGAGTAAGCATGTTGTTATTGCTAATAAGTAAGGCAATAGCAGTAAACAGGAAGAAAAAGAAAAAGAAGAAAAGGGTTTATTAGTAAGTGATTTTTGGTTCTTGGTATGAGCAGAATCGGAAAAACACACCTTAACTCTCTACCTGAATTTCTAATAGATATGTTGGTGCAGCTGACCCATGGAGATCTTTTTTTTTTTTAATTCCTTCCCATGGCGATCTAACACCACATGGTAAGAGAGTTCTTCAAATTGCTGTATTTTGTCACTTGTTAAGTGTTTAACAAAGACATTTTGATTCAACTGTTGTAATAATCAACAAGGGTTAAGTGTTTAAGAAAGACATTTTGGTTAAGTTTGGATGTAATGAATTGATAATCAGTAAGGATTATGTGTTTACGAAAGACATGTTGATTCAATTGTGGATGGCACAAAAATTTATCCTCACAGTAAAATTCAAGCTGGGAATTGGTAATTGACGATGTTGGAATGATTATTGCAGCTGTTCAAGTGTTGTGGAGTGTATGTGTTGGAAATCGTCAAGTTTGTACAAGTTTTTTTGCCTTTCGGTTGTGAGGATTGTCCATCCAGAAGAAATTGAGGGGTGATTTTAGAGCTGAATCTCAAACCAGTTCCAGAATGCCTAGAAACTCCGTCGGGGGAGGCGTTAAATTCTCATGGTAACTCTACTATTTATTTTATCTTTAAGTCGACATTTGATTAATTTAAACAGTACCAAGGGGGATCACTCGCCTCGCCTCGCTGAAGTTTCAGAAAGAGGACGAAACAAGATAACCCTGTAATGCGTGTTTCTCCTGACACCAAATTAGTGTCTTATAAGGCTTATGAACTTAATGGGCTGTAAGGGTTCCAATTTGTGCTGGTTTTGTTGGTGCGGATAACCCCGCGCCTTTGTTTAGACTTTAGAGAAACTAGTGGCTGTAAGGCTTATCTGTTGCGGTTTCCAAACGATCACTTCTGTTGGGGTCTACACCAGATTTCTTCAATTTTGTTTTCTCGTTGCCGGTATTTGGTTTATGCTAGTTTGAATAGCCAATTTGTAGCCAAAATCGTCCAAATCAATAATGACAAGACATTTAGATAGCACTGCACCATTTCTTACGGCTACAGAAATTTATACAACTTTCATTCTTTCACATTAATGCAATTGTACTGTAGTTCTGCCAACTCAATCTAATTGCTTAGTATTGCCCATTCAAACTAATTCATATACTTCAAGTAGAGTGCAATCTAATTTATTTTGTTCTCTTCCTGTATGCAGACTTATGAAACAAATTAGAATGCATTTAAGCGAAAGAAAAGAGTATGGTGGATATAAGACGTCTTACATACCTAGTTGGTAAGTGTACAAGAATTTTTTTTAACACTACTAGCTCCAAGTTATCCATATTAGCACAAACTGCATTAGTCTCTTAATTGCCCAAATCTTAACAACTTTTATATGTTTTTTTTTTCTTCTTTCAGTTGTTGATAGCCTTACAAAAATCATGCCAAGATGATGAACGAAGAAGGGCAAAGCATGGATCCTTACATCCCTAGGAAATGGTATTGTTCTCCCTGCTTTTTTTTATTCGACGATTTGGTTACGCTTTCAGCTTTGGTGGGTTTTGATCAGATTTGTATTTTTGTTGAGTATTTGCAGTTCTGCAGCAAATAGAATTATCACTGCAAAGGACCATGCTTCAGTTCACATTGGTCATATTGATGAGTGGCATATATACTGGATTTCTCCACTTTTGCCCTTAGCGGTTTGGTTTGTGCCCAGGTAATTGTTACAATCATCTGGCTGATTGTTGTGTGCAGTTTAATGCTGTTAGACTTTGATATGGTGAATTTTTAAATGCGCATTGTGAGGTTTGGTGAGTTTACAAATGAAAGCAATAACTTTTATAGTTATTAGGTATTTCACTTATTATATAATCTAGGGAAAGAAACAAAAAACAACTTAGTGAACTGTTGCAATTGATATAGGCATGGGTTTCCTAGTATATCATAATCTCAAAAGTCATAATGATGTTACTTATTTGTCGAACATTTTAATGTATTAACTAGTAAGGCTATTTTGCACTCTATTGCATACAGAATTTAGGTTGTCAATTTGATTGATCATCTACATTGCACTGCTCACATGTTTTTGTTTTTCTATCCTGCGTTCCTAAGTTCTCAAGTTCAAACAAAAGCTAGTGGAGAGTAGGGAGTTGCAGTATCTCAAATTAAATGAACTAAAACCACTGGGCATGTGTGGAGGGTGACCCAGTGTATTCAAGGGAGTAGTCTTAGCGTGTTCCATAGCCTAGTTAACCATGATAAAAGCATGCAATTGTTAAATTGAAATTATGTTCGACTGAAGCTATGCAAATACCTAGTTTGTACTTAGTTTATCACTTCTATTTGCTCAGGTCTGACTAGGTTTCATTAGATGGTTTGAGGACTTTTCCGGCTCTGTACGAACTGCAGAAGCCTTACATGGAGGCTCCAAGTACATTCAGCATCTCCTTCTTGCTAATGGTGGGATTGGATACCGTTGAATCAGTGTCTAGTATTTGTGGTTAAATTATAAAGTAATAATTCTGCACATATTTTCACTGCAGTGCATATGACGGCCATGACAGAAGAAGAAAGTTGCAGTAGGTGCTCCTCAAGATCTGTGGGTGTGGGTATGCTGGCAAAAGTCTGACTGTTCTTTAGGAGAGGTGTAATGTCACGACTCATGAGCACCGCAATATTTAGTGTTTTACATTTAATAGGTTAGTAATGAAATTGAACATTTGTTCGTGATTTTGTGTAAGTTTTCATGTCAAGAATCATGAAAGTTAGTTGGATCTTGTGGTGCCAAACCTAATTGATGCACTTTCTCAGGAGGGGATTATTTCTTTTATTGCCTCTTTTTTTTTCTGCATTAATTTTTGTCAAACAGAAAATGTACGAGTCAATTAAAGGGATCATCCTTGTACAATATCTTGGATTATTGTTTCTGTCAATTAAGTTAATTTTTGCTAAGTGATTGTAATTTTATGAACCCACATTCTTAGATCCAAACATCTAAACAAAATCCTATTTTTGTACTCCCTCCGTTCTTTTTTAATAGGCCAGTTTTGTTTTTAGAGAAATTTACGAAAAATTAAGAAAACTAATCATTAAAAGTGGTCCTCGTGACACTTGTCAATAAAAGAAGTGAAATGAAATGGTCTCCATGACACTTGTTAGCAAAAGAAGTAAAGTGAAGTGGTCCACATGACAATTGTATAAGGAAAAAATGGTCCCAAAAAATTAAAATAATATTTGACTTTTCCAGTTAAAAAATTAGCTTATTTGACTTTCCTTGAGCCTATTAAAAAAGAACGGAGGGAGTATGATTTTTCATGGATTTACTGGGGAATAAATCTAATTCGATAAAAGAAAATTTTAAGATATCTGTAAGTTTCCTTTCTACAGCAGTATCAAACCCCATTTCACCATTACAAGAAACCCCACTTCACTCATAGACCCTGTGAATAAGAGATCAAAACCAACGATTAAGGTAGAAATGAGTTTTCAGTTTCCGGTAGCGCGAACAGAAAAGGTGAAACCGTGATCCTGTGTGTATGATGGGTCTTCTTAAAAGGGCTATTCGTAAGTGCTTGATTGCTTGATTTTTTTTTTTTTTGTGTTGTTTTCTTCCTGCACATAATTTGTAAGTACTTGAATAACTTAATTGTAGTACTAAATTACATCTATGAACTCAATAAGATAAGAAAGTAGTAATTCAAGGAAGACTACCGATCTGGGTAATGTCTTGCCTGATTTGAGTCTTTATGGCTCAAATTGAGTGAGGAACTATCATGTTTATACTGTATTTTTCTGTTTTTCCTTTGTTTGTTGCAATTCCAGCAATATTTTGCTCCCAATTTGGGTTTCACTTCCTGAATTGGGTGATGATTGATATGGTGAAAAACCGGTTGATGTCTAAGTTCAATCGGTAGAGGATTGTTGGTTAGTGGTTCGAATTTAGGCTTGATTTCCTGAATTGGTTGATGCTGAAGTTGCTGTGATTTTGGGCTTGCTTAATAAGTGGTTTTGGTGGCTATTAATATTATCAGTGGTGATGATGTTAATGATGGTAGTGGTTGGTGTGGTGGCTCAGCTTGTTTTGCAACTTATGTGTAGCGATTGTTCTATTTCAGTTTATGGAAGTAAAACAGTTGCTTTGGCTGTGATAGAATCCTTGTGGCTGTTAGTATCGGAACATGGTGATGGTGTTACAGGTGAGATGCAGTGATGACTACTAGGGTTTGGTCGGGTTGCGGGTCGGGTCTTTTAGTGTGGGTTTGTTTCTGTGTTAAACCTGGGTATTATGTATGTTTGACGGGTGGACCTTGATGTGATACCTTCTGCTAGGGCTGTCAATGGGTACCCATTACCCGGGTCCGGAACCGGAACCGACGTATTCGGGTCCGGTTCCGGGTCCTTAAATTGGACCCATTAACCATTTTGGACCCGGCGGGTAATTACCCATATATACCCGTTTATGAACGGGTCCATCCGGATCCTACCCGTCGGGTACCCGCGGGTATTCGGGTATTTCATAAAGGTTAATTTTGTAAAATCCCCAGCGAAATTAGGTCATATATAAGGAAAGGATGAGAAGCTCGCCCCCATTCCGATCTACTTTCTTCTCCTGCCTCTGCCTGCAGAAGTAGTTAGAGCTTTCACCACCCACTACGATGAATCCGATCTACTGTTAATGTTGGCGTTAATCACTTAATCCATCAAAGATTCAAAGTGTGTTATACTGTTATTACTAAGCTCAGACTTGATAAGGATAGGAAGTCGCTCTTGGATCGTAACTCGTAAGGCCAAAGGTAGAGCTGCTGCTGATAAAAGATAAGGGTACCAAGTTTACTACTGATGATGTTATGCAGAACGTTGATTGATTGATTGGTGGTTCATCGATCCTCTCTTCAGGTTATTATTATATTGTTTTTAGGGTTTCTTTGTTATGAGTTATGTTTTCGTTTTAGGGTTTCATGAATTTGGGGATTTTGAAAACATGGATTATTATGATGATGATTATGGTAACATTTTGTCTATGAAATTGGATATTTTAGGTTTTAATTTGTTTTTTTATGTTATTATTGAATCTGTGAATGGTGAATGGATGTTTTGAATTTACCCCTTTTGTTTCTTCTTACTCAAGAGGAAAGAATTTTTTAATTTGCAGTATTGGGTGTTACTTTAGTGATTTTGAATTACTGGTGAATGGGCAATTTTTTATGATTCTGAAAATTTGTTATGGATTACTTTATGACACCTGATAGGCTGATACAGATGTTTGTTGGGTTTTCCTTGCAGAGGCAACATGAAAAGTCAAACAGGAAGTAGTGTTGGTGATCATTGTGTTCCTGTAAAGAAGACTAAAGTTACCGTTTCGAAATCCCCGTGTATGCCGCCTCCTAAAGCTGCCGTTTCGAAGGCTGCAAAGAAGAGTAAAGTTGTAAACTCAACAGAGCCGAAAGAAGTAGAAACTGTAGCCAGTGAGTCAAGTGATACTGGTGATTCTGATTCTGATCATATAGAAGCGGCAACAACAGATGTGGTTCTGTCACCTACACGTAAACGCAAAAGAACCTCAAAGTATTGGGCTGAATTTCAAGAGGTATTGATAAAAGGGAAAACACACGGAGAATGCAAGCACTGCAAGAGGAATATTGGTGCGGAGAGCAAAAATGGGACAAGCAGTTTGAGGAAACATCTAAATAGTTGTATGGCGTACAAAGGAGCACAACAGCAAATTAACCAAATGTTCTTGAAAGCTAGTGAAACACAAGATGGGTCAGTAGCTGCTTACAACTTTAAGTTTAACCAAGAAGTAACTCGTGATTGTATTGCAAGAATGATTATCTTGCATGAACTCCCTTTCTCATTTGTAGAGTACATTGGTTTTAGAAGGGTGCTGACTTCATTACAACCCAATATTAAACTTGTGAAGCGGAACACTACGAAGTCAGACTGCATAAAGATTTATCAAATGGAAAAGAAGCATTTGTACGATATTTTTAGTAAGGTACAGAGTCGCATAAGCCTTACTACTGATATGTGGACTTGTACCACTCAGAATAGAGGTTATATGGCTTTGACAGCTCACTATGTTGATGAAGAATGGAAGATTCAGAAGAGAATTTTATCTTTTAACGCTGTGGATGTGCAACACACAGGAGTTAACATTGCAAAGGTACTGATGGAGCAGTTGTACAAGTGGAATATAGATAGGAAGATAGCTTCAATTACGCTGGATAATGCTTCAACTAACAAAGTCGTGGTAAGTGAACTTCTTGCTCAGCTAAAACCAGATAATGGATTACTTTTGGATGGGGAATTATTCCATGTTCGATGTTCTGCTCATGTAGTTTCCATTATTGTTGATCATGGGATGCTGCAAATTGAGGAGGAGCTCGAGTCAGACGCTGATGATGCAACATCGCACATTGTCTAACTGACTGACTATCAATTTAAGGTAAAATAACCAGCTAACCTTGGAATATGCACCCTGTACCCAGGTCTCCAATTAGATGAGATAAAGTAAATAAAGGTAGAAAAACAAAACAAGATAAAGTGCATGAAAAGAGTAGAAACAAGAAACTTGTTATTGTGTATATATGTATATTCATTTTCAATCATCCTCTTACATATTTTGCTACAATGACCCTCTGAATTACTTCAGCATTTCATAGTTTTCTTGCATACGTATGATCAGATAACCCTAATGAATAATACTAATAGAGAAGATTTATGGAGCAAATTACTAAATCACAGGCAAGGTCTTTGATTGTGATATGGTTGCTTCTGTTTGGTCAATTGGGAATATGATCAACTGTTTTTGTTTCTCTTGCAGGAACAATTGGAAATATGATGGTTGGAACTTCTTTTTGGTATATATATATTATATAGGCATAGCCAAAGAACATGCGAAGTGCGCGAACTACATCCTTCTTTTTTGTATATGTACTTGTGAAGGAAAAACACATTTATCTTTTGGGGCTTCTACAGTTTATAGAATGATATGTCTGTCAACTTTTGTGGTTATAATACGACAGGCTATATCCATTAAGGCAGGTACTGAATCTACTGATGGAGCAGTTATCGGCTAAAAACATGTCTGCCAACTTTTGTATTTAGTATCTATCATATATAATGGCAGATTCTTACTTATAGCTAGGAAAGTAACTTTGATTTTCCTAATCTAAGGATTCTAAGCTCAAGTGTACTCTACTTTTGTATGTATGTTAAAGATGGTCACTTGGGAAGTCATATAACTGATAAGCTGATATAAGTTTGTGTTTTTACCCGATGGGTACCCGGACCCGGTGATTACCCGTGACCTTTACCGGGTCCGGTTCTGGGCCAACACATTATGGAACCGGCCCCGGAACCGCTAGGACCCGGAACCGACGCTGATATGTCGGGTCCGGTTCTGGGCCATGTACTACCCGGGAGGACCCGGACCCGTTGACAGCCCTACCTTCTGCTATATTACTGGTGTTTGATGTATCAGTTGGTCTTTTGTACCGGATTTTTCAGTTGTCCTCATCATATGGTATGCCCCGGTGTTTTCCAATTGTAATTCACTGAAGGTTTGTCGGTCTATAGATCACTAGTACGGTGTCATTTGTCTTATATTGAATTTGGGGTCTGTATTTGCTCTTTGGAGCTTTTATCAATGAACTATCCCCTTTGTCCAAAAGAAAAAGAAACTCAATAAGATAGACCATTTGTGTTATGCTTCAGAGATATTTTACCTGTAAGATTGGATGATAAGAGATCTAGAAAGTAACTACAGTAGAAACTCTTTAAATTAATACTCGTTAAATTAATTATCTCTTTAAAATAATAATATTTGATGATCCCAACCAGACTTACACAAACTAAAATTTAACTCGCTAAATTAATAATCTCTAAATTAATAGATTTTTCTGGTTCCAGGACTGTTAATTTAAAAAGTTTCTACTGTAGAAAGATAAATGGGTTCTTCGAACGACTCAAACCTCAAATAACACAACTGTGTTCAAAAATATGATTAAATTGATAATTCATTTGATAACATACTGGAACTTATATGACACACGTCCACAATCCAGTCCCAACATAATATAATAATTCCTTACATATATGTGCATTACTAACTACTTATCCCTAAACACTACTGTTTATTCAAAGCATGACTAACAAATACGACTAGTGCAACTGAAACTACGCAGTCATGGAAACAGTACTTGACTGTATCGTAACAGCTCCTTCATAGTTTCTTCTTTTTCCCAAGTAGCTTCACTTGGTGATAGACCCTGCCAATGAATTAGGGCCTCTTGTTTGTTCTTCTTAGTGGGATCAAGAATCGCTTGAAGCAACGATATAATCATCTCAGCATCCTTGCTGGATATTGGCAAGTCAGGTTGAACACTAACGTTAACGCCAATATTTTTCTTGAGGAGACATGAAAAAGAAGGTGGATTTGTGAGTTATCTGACAGCTCAAGATTGTAAGCAACGACGCCAATACGTTCTAAAATCTTGAATGGACCATAGTACTTTGCTAATAATTTAACTCCCCTCTTCAAAGAGACCAAAAGTTGTCTGTATGGATGCGACTTTAAATAAACCATATCAGAAAACTCCCTCTCAATGTGTTTGGAATCATAAACTCTCTTCATCCAGGCTTGAGCTTTTTTGATTTTTTTCTTTTATTTCTTTAATCATTGAATCTCTGGCCATGAGCTCTTGCTCTACAGACTCCTCTTTTGCCGTTTCTGGAATATATGTCTGAAGAGAAGGAGGTTGGCAACCACAAACCACCTCAAATAGTGTGCGACCAATTTTAGTACGCCAGCTTGTGTTATAACAATTGAAAAGACGAGAGTACCCAAATATACCACAATATTAAAATTTTCCACCTATAAGTCCTCTTAACGAAAGTGATTGTGTATGGACTGAGTCGAGACAATACAACTAATCGGTATTCATTCTTTCTGTGTTGCCTATGGATACGAGATCGAGAAAATACACCAATCAAAGTGTGATTACTTGATAATAGGTTCGGACTTAACCAAACTCTATAGGATCACTATCAAGTAATATGTAGATAACGTTTGTGTAATCTACTTTAAATTATAATAACAACAATTATAATTGCGGAAAGCAAAAGTAAATGACACAACAAGGTTTTGTTAACGAGAAACCCGCAAATGCAGAAAAACCCCGAGACCTAGTTAGAATTGAATACTCTCAGAATTAATCTGTTATACAAAATCAACCAACTTCGTATAATTGAGACCAAGCCACTAAAAATATAGTTCACCTGGTTTCTTCAGTATCCTTGCGCTTCCGACATTCGATAAGTGCACGCACTAGAACAATTCCTTTGGATCTAATTCCAAACATTAAAGGAACAACAAATCTGTTCGTAACAACTCTATTCAATCTCAGTGATATAAATTTGGCAAAGTCTCTTCCGTTTAATTCAATAAACTCCTTTGTCGGGTTTAGATCTATCTATCCAACAACTACCAAAGTAGCAGAGCTTAGATTTTTGATGTAGTTTTTAAAAGTGATAAGAAGGATTCGATCCTCGGACTTTTATGAAGATTTGGTTTTTGATTACTAAAAGAAAATACTAAGACAAACTAATTAAATTTGATTTTTGATTACCAAAGAGAGAAGATTCTAGGATTTTGGATTCCACTACTTCCAATATTCTCACTATCGCCAACTTGGTTCCAGAGAGCATGTTAATAATATAGAAGAAGAACGAAAGAAAGGAAAGTAGAAGACACGTGGTAGTTTCTTGTTGATAAACATAGCTGGTGTCAGTTTGTCACATATTCCTTCCGAAAATGCTAAACCCCCGAATCCTCCCCTCCTTCCCCCACTCACAGCCCCATAAAAGGGCCCCATGCTGTCCTCCAGGTGGGGTTTAAGTTATCAATCCAATGGTGACAAAGGAGGCCACCTATTGGGGGATTTAGATGGGGGCAAAGGGTGGGGGGCGCCTATCACTGTCGCCTTCCTTCCTTCATACAAGTATTGAGTACGGTTTTAGTTCCTTTTTTTTCTTGAGACCTTTACCATGCATATAATTTTGCCTCCTCTATCAAGGTTTTTATCGATGTGCAATCTTTCGATCTATACATAAGGATGTGCATCTCGCCATGACATAGGAATATAGGATGGGAGCTCCATACCCGATAAGAAGCAGTTTGGAATTATTTAAACAGCATTCAAGACGTGTAATCCTCCATGCACATATACATGGGATTGTAATAAAAGATGGTTTTACCATTGGTCAAAAGATCAAGTATCCATCTTTTCTGTAACAAACCCCCTGAACAATGAAAATTAATATGGAGTTCAGCAGAAATTAATTCATGAAAGGAAATTACATGATACAAACATGGTGAATATTAGGTATGCATATGAGAAGTGGATTCAGTTCTAAACAAAAGGATCCTTTTTCAAAACCGTGGACTATCTATCTCTAAATAAATGGGTCATGCAAAGCATCAAGAGGATAAAGCTATTGATGTTCAAACCAATGTAGTCAATATCGGCCGTCTCGGCCGATATATCTGGGATATTTAGGATATCGCTCTTGGAGCGGTAGGATAAGCATTGTATCGGCGATACGATATCTTGGCGATAATATCGTCCAATATAATCAATATCGGCCGTATCGGCCGATATATCGGGGATATTTCAAGACGTTCTTGATGGAACTTTGTGTTAGAATACGGGCATCCAACTCACAACCAATTGGCAATAAGTGGAGAGGCCCATAGGATTATAAACCGCAGGATCTTAGATTGCCCAAACAATGTGGGACTAATAATCTCAACACGCCCCCTCACGTGTAGCCTCGTTGGGTCTTACACGTGGACAATAAATCGGGTGACGTGGAGTAAAGGCGCGGTCTAAAGACTCGTCGCAAATTGCCTGCTCTGATACCATGTTAGAATACGGGCATCCAACTCACAACCAATTGGCAATAAGTGGAGAGGCCCATAGGATTATAAACCGCAGGATCTTAGATTGCCCAAACAATGTGGGACTAATAATCTCAACACTTTGGATGATTTGCAAGATATTCTTGGTGAAGAAAGTAGACCAGTTGGTAATATAGGTACATGTAGCTCTCGAAGTAAGTCTACTTACCCAACCGACTCTAAGTATGATGGATATGAAACTGATCAATTGATGTTAGAAACTGATTATGGACTACTTGATGGAGCTAATGGAGTTACTGAAGATGATGATATCTATAGTGGCTCGTATGATTTTGAATAAGATTGTAATATCCTTGTTTGATTACCATTTTAGGTAGTAAACTTTAAAGTTGTTGAAGTTACTCTTTTGTTTCTAGTTTGAATTTTTTACTTGTTTCATTACCATTTTAGGCAGTAAACTTTAAAGTTGTTGAAGTTACTCTCCTATTTCTAGTTTGATCTTGTTTATTTATCATTTTAGATAGTAAATTTTAAAGTTATTGAAGTTACTCTTGTGTTTTTGATAAAATTAATGGTAGCTATAAAATTATAATCTCTAAATTTGGAACGGATATTATACCGATATTTGAACGATAATATTCCCGATATAAAATCGTATCAGTGTATCGGTCCTGACCGAGATAAACCGATATCTGATATTAACTACATTGGTTCAAACACCAGTTACCAATGATAAGAGACCTTATCAAGTAAAGTACTCTCAAGACAAGTTGAGTTACAAATTATCTAGAGTTAAAGACAGAGGGTTAAAAGCTGGCTATTCCCTTTAAAATTATGACATCATGACGTGCTGTCAGTGTATTGTTTCACCAGTCTTTTCAGGATGCCCTTTGTTCGTAATGTATACCCTCTCCCTTAATTTGTAGTTGTCCAAGAAGGCAAGGCATAGCACATAATAGCCCTTCCTACGCCGTTCTCCTGCCAAAAATGAGGATGCAAATTGGTGAAATTTTTTGGTGCTTAAATTTTGGTGATGCAAACCCGATAAAATATAAACTACTAGTTTTATTTGGATCCTCTTGTACGATGATAAGCCACAAACAATCACCCAGGGGAATAACGTGCCAGATAAGTCGAAATCCTTATACTATTTTTTTTTTTGATCAACAAAACGATATATCATGTATAGGTGGGAGGATAAATCCTTATGCAATGCTCATCATGCACTCATATGAGTATTACACTTGCAAACGCATCCCATATTATCCTGAGCTTTACATTTTTTTTGGTTTCTAAACTGTAAGCCATAATTGGAGCCCACTGAACAGAAACTACTACAAGATGTCAAACCAAATTGGTGCAAACGGTTCAATCATATATACTATGCTATAGTGGTGGCGGTGGCAAGTAATATTGGACTGACGCTGTTCTAACGCGTACCCATACTTCGCATGCATTCATACTGCTGTGATCTAGGTAGCTAGCTTTTTTAGTTCAACTATCAAGAGAAAGTGACTGATAACATCAAGAGTTGCAAATTAGCCGAGATTGAGGGTTAAGTACACGTACATGGTGATTTTTTCTATCATCTTTTATTTACATCATCATAATTATCCTCGGTGATTTTCACAAGGGATCTTTTCTCCACTGCATTGATATATGTGGCCTTTGTAGTTGTCCAAGAAGGCAAAGCCACCACTAGACTAGAGTTAGTCATGCGTAAACAAAGGCATAGCCAGTAGATACAAACTGTAAAATATTCGTGATCAAAGTTGCATGCGGTGCACCCAACAAAGTCCCATAAATAAATTAAACCAATCTCTCACCCGCAAAAAACCATCAACAGACACAATCAAACAAATTGTATATACTTGGGAACCCTTTTAATCAACCTGGCTTGATTGGAATATACCCAGATTAATTGGGGTATATTCAATGAGACAAAAACTGGTCATTTTGAAGTAAAACCAAGCCACCCCTTAACCATATATTTTCAAAATGACCAAAATGCCCCCACAATGACTAACACTAATTTAATTGAAATCATTAGATTAGTTAGTTGATTTATAAGTTGGGTTTTAGAAATAATTTAGAGAGAGGAGTAGAATGAAGCCGTAGAGGAGGTTTTTTTTTGGGTGGGTGGGGGTTGTGAAATTTGTGACATGAGTGAGATGAATCCTGATTTTGAAGTGGGGGAGTCCTCTAACTTTCCTCCTACAGATGAGTACTTGTATGATGATCTACCAGACCATGATCAAATGGATTATATGCATGATCCTCACTTTTATTTTCCTCAAACTCAAGATGGGTATGGAAGTGATTAATGTATTGAGCCAAACATAGAATCAAATGACTTAGAAGAAGAGAATGGAGCTGCAAGTAATCAGGTAGACAACTTACGTGATGGAGATTGTGATTTTTTCATGCAAATGATCAATTTTTTTTTTCACTTTTGTTTCCCAGGGTCGGCAAGGTCGACGCATGTCAACCATGCCGACCGTAAAGGCCGTCGTGGTTTATATTTGAACAACGTGCCGACTTTTCATGAGCAAAATTCGTGTCGGCAGGGTAGAAAATTTACACCATGCCGACTTTCAGTTTTACAACACAGGAGCCGTTACTTGAAAATGCTTAAGCCGACATTTTCAAGTTTTCAAACCTTGCGACTCTAGTCTGGTCGGCTCTGTTACTTTTTTCTTACGTGTCGGCTGTTTGTAGTCGGCAGGGTTTTATATGTCGGCCTTGCCGACCTTGGTAATACATATCAATTAACTTTTGATGTTTTGTAGATTGTTGCATTTGTAGCGATGACGGATCAGCCTCAAGCTTAGAAAATTAGGGGTCCCGATACTTCCGCACATTATGCTAATGATTTGGAATGGAAGGAAAAAGACGACGCGGTCAATATGATTGTTGAGGAAGCAAAAGAGAAGATATGCGTTCTAGTGAAAAACACCCAACAAAAATCTACGCGGTTTGAAATGGTATGCGAGTGTTATGGGTCGCCGGACGAAAGTCACAATAGAAAGGGTTATGTGTATGATAAGAAGACGACTAGGGTGTATAAGACGAAGTCAAAGAAGTTTGGATGCCCATTCAAGATTATTTTTTGGAGGAATGAACACACCAATCACATGTGGAGAATGCGTAGAGTTGATGTTGGTTGGCATGACTATAAAGATCCGGAAACTCTTGTTGGGCATTGCCAATTAAGTTTCCAAGTTGAAACCGCACGAGTTCGAACAAGTAAGAACAATTTGGCGAATTAAACCAAGCAAGCTCCTTAGTAAGTTCAAGAGGGACGACCCGGATAACCTTTCTTCATTGTATACAATTTATGCGGCCAAGGCAACTATTAAAAGAATTGAATGGGATGGAATAAAGGTGATGGAAGAATCACAATGGTTAGCACACAAATACAATTACATGGTGAGACACCATGAGTCATCGGAGGGGAAGGTGGATCGTATTTTTCTTTCGCATACCGATATGATTCAATTGGGCCGGTGCTTTTACCAAGTTTTGTTCATGGATTGTACTTATAAGACGAATAGGTACAACATGCCTTTGTTGAACATTGTTGGACAAACCTCGGATAAGAAATCGTTCACGTTGGCATGGTGTTTTATGGATCGTGAGAAGGATGATAGCTATATTTGGGCATTGGAAACTTTGAAGCTTCTCTACCACGAAGACGAGACTCTCGGGGTTCTAGTCACCGACAATGAGCAAGCAATAATGAACGCCGTGAGGATAGTCTTTCCCAATGCACAAAATTTCCTTTGCACTTGGCATACACAATGCAATATTAGAAAGAATTGTAGGAATCATATCCAAAAACCGAAGGCAAAGAAAGGTACTAAACGTGAAAAAGAGGAAGATGAACGTCTTAGAAAACTAACTAAAAAGGAGCGAGAGAAGGAGAAAGAGAAAGAAGACGAAGAATGGAAAGAAGGAGAGATCAAACTTTTGTTATTCATGAAAGCGTGGGATATGTTGGTTTGGTCGATGAGTGTGGCAAGATATTGAGATCAAATTGAAGGAGTTCGAGGATGATTGGGGGGCTAATTACCCCAAAGTAGTGGAATATTGCAAGAGACAATGGTTGACGCCACACAAAGAGAGGTTTGTGTATGCTTTCACTTACGAATATAAAAATTTTAAACTTGAGTCCACAAGTATGGTAGAGCAAGCTCATGGGAGACTAGAATGTCTACTTTTCACGAGTCAGAATGGGATTGTGACGGTGCAACATGCTATCCATGAGTACACTAATAATGATATCGACAAGATAAAAAAGCAAATCCAAGAAAGTAGCTTCCGGAAGTTGAAGGAGTTTAAGGAGGATGATTGGTTGCTTGTTGGTATACATAGAAGCGTCTCGCATTGGGCAATATGTTTCATAATGAAGCATCTCAAGTTGTATCAAAAGTATGACAAGCCGGACACTCCTTGTAAGTGTAGGATAATGAAGGCTATCAGACTTCCGTGTCTTCATATGCTTGGTAGGTATAAAACTCCGATTCTGGTTGAAGATATTGATCCTTATTAGAAGCAACTATCTTTCAAACCGGATCCAAGAGAAGATCCCGGTGAAGAGTTTGGAGACATGGAACTTGGGAGAATAATCCTCGATAAGTACCCCATGTTGAATAGGTTGGAAAAACAAACAATGAATCACAAGTTGATGCCGATTGTTTACCCTTTTATGGAAGAACTTCAAGAATCGGAGAAACAAGATCCAACGAGTAGACCACCTACCACAAAGACAAGGGCGGAAGAGAAGGAATAACTTAAAGAGTATTTGAGTACGAAATGCGATCTATCCGAACATGAGTATACCGAGGCGCAATACAAAGAGGAGCCGGTTAAAAAGAAAAGGGGTCGGTCGAGCAAAGAAAAAACTACACAAATGGTTTCAAACTTGAATCCAAATGAAACTCCACCTCTTGAGATTCAAGCAAGTGTCAATTTTTTGGAAAGAAAAAGGGTCGGCCAAGGAAGGATTCATCTACACCAACGGTCTCAAAATTGAATCCAAATGGCACTCTACCTCTTGAGAGTCAAGCAAGCCAAGGAGATGTTGCAAAGAAAATAGGTCATCAAAGGAAGGTAATACAACCAGTGTTGCAAGAGTATTTCGCACAACTCCCTCAAATTATTCAAGAGTTCGTTATTTGTAGCGACGACGTTCCAAAGGATGGAAATTGTGGGTTTCACGTTGTCTCGCAACAATTGGACCACTTAAGTGGAGCGGTTGAGGAAAATCTCACCCAATGCCAATACCTAAGAAAGAAGATGGCCGCTCGACTAGAAAAAGACAAGGAGTTTCATATCTCAATGATGCTAGAAGGTTCCATGGAGGACAAAGAAAATAATTTTAAAGCGTTGCTTGCTAGTGTTAAAGGCCCGGAGGGAAATGCACCAATCAAATATGAGCATTGGTTGAAAATGCCGGAGTGTGGCCATCTATTGGAGGATACGTGGTCATGCATGGTACATTTTTTTAGTAAAGGACTAAGTATAGAAACATGGAAACATGCGGTTTGTGTGTAGCAAACTAAGGCATAAAAGAATTGTTATGGCATTGGTTAATGCTAATAATTTTATTGGTGTACAACTCAACAAGGAATGTCCTTTACCTCCTCTTTGTAGGTTTAGTTTTTGGGAAAAGTTCATAAACAACAAGAGCATGGAATATGTGAAACTTTATGAGGACAACATGCTCCTTTGGAATGCTTTATATGAGTCTAGGGAATGTCCCATAGATTTGACTAAAGGATGTTCAATAGATTTGAATGAACTCCCTCTAATAGATTTGAGTGATGAGTGATTATGATTAGGGAATAAAGAATCTTATCGTGTAATGTAATTTGGAGTGATGAGTGATTATGTTTTTTACTAGAACCCTGCCATCGGTAGTATAACTTGCATGGTTTGTAAACAGATAAGTGTCGACTATTAAGCCACCGACAAGCTTTTAGTTTAGTAAAATGCCGACTATACATCGGATACACACCTTAAAATCTTAATTAGAGCATACAAACTTTAATTAAATAATACAAACGTTAAAAACTTAACCCTAACACATTTGGGACATAGATAGTATCTTTTTCCGGTACACAATTTCTTAGGAGAGGTAATTAGCTTCATCTTACCGTCTCAACATGGATCTGTGCATGGTAGAAGGTTGATTTTAGCAACTTCATCTTCATACTGAGCTAGACGCTCATCTATCCAATAGAAAAATCCACAACAAGTGCATTTTGAAGCATACGACTGATATACACCTCCTATTGCAGCTTTCATGAGAAATAAGAATCCCTTACAACCTTCAACAGTGCATTTGTTTCCTTCAAAGGGACAATCGTTTGCAAAATGACCACTCAATGTACAAAGACTACAAATATTTGGTTGTGTTGTACTTTAAACTTCCATTCTTTATGCAACGTTGAAGATGAAGTTGAGAATGCTTTTATAATAACAACACACCTAATATCTTGATTTTGAAATTTATAGCCATTGAGCATTCAATGGCTTTTACTTTGTACCTAAAAAGTGCAACTAACATATAAGTCGGCAATGTCTAGATTTAAAACCATGCCGACCACCACTCCCTGACAGCATTGTGGCATATAAAGCCTAGTATGGCCGACAGGTTTGAGTTAACACACCATGCCGACTTAATGCAACTCTAATACTGCAGAAAAAAGAATAAGTTCTAAAGAAACTGAAACTGAAAATTAACATAAGTTTAGCAAGTCTAAAACCAAAAACTAACAGTTCAAAACATAAGGTAATAGTTCAAACCACAATCTAAATTTCTACACCAAGTGAAACATTAAAAAATTTAAGCATTTCATGGATCCTTCTTGTTGTTGTTATCTTCCTCCCCATCAATAGCTTTTTCACCATCACTAGCTTTTTCACCAGCATCAGCTTTTGATTTTCCCTTATCTGGACCTATGTAGTCACCAGCCTCATTGTAATATGGGTTCACTCCAGAAAAGTCACATGCCCTGAAAAAAGTTCTTGGATCAACCTCCTCTTCCTCCTCATCTGATGATGTGCATTCTTCATAGTTGAGGGGATTGCTAGGACTGTTCATAAACCTTAGGAATTTTTCAGGATCTTTCTTACCCATCAGAAGTAACTTTCTTACAGAGAAATTCTCTTCAGTTTCATCTTTAGGATCTTCTACATTGGGATAAATTCCGTCAATAAATTCTAATAGCTCTTCTGCAGTTACCGTACAAGGGGTATCTTCTATTTTTTCCTATGAGAACCTAAACAATACACAAGTAAGAGATATGAAAATTCTAAACATTGAAACATGGTTCTGGTAATACAGCCGGCACGGTCGAGAATATATACATTGCCGACTAATACGTGGTCGGCATGGTTATAACCATCCACCAAGCCGACCAAAACACAACCGGTAGGGTATTATTCAAGAAATATGTCGGCTATAACTAATGAAAATCAAGTTTCTGTGACCTAAAGTCGGCATGGTACAAGTATAAGATAATGTCGGCTAGATGTAAGCTGGAAGGGTTAGTTAATATACCCTGTCGGCCCTGGTTATTGTCTAACAGTCGCCATGGATCCTATTAAAGTCTATATGTTATTCATCCTAATACCATGCCGGCTCTTACAAAACAACAACCGTCGGCATGGTTTTAAACTATCGACCTTGCCGGCCAAAAACCCTGAAAATCATAATTTTCGATTTCTAACCTAATATAACAATCATATAACACATCAAAATAATGAGTTGAGTTTAGAAATCACTTATTGTCTTCTTTTCACCGGTGGAGGGTTTTTTTCAACATTCTCAGGGATTGGATTTTCGGGTTTATTGATTTCACTAGTTCCAACCTTTTCCTTACCTTTTCCCTCTGATTTGGATCTTTTATTATTACCTGTTGAACCTCTATTGCTGCTTGATCATTGAAATCAACCATTAGCTGACTAACCCAAGAGATTAACTAAATATAGAGGCACAACGAATCTAAATCATTTACTTAAACATTCAACTAAGAAATATGATACAAAAACTTAACCCAAAACTAGCCAAAGTCAGAAATATATATATATATATATACAAAACTCCTCTCAAATGATACATATACAATAGTCATTTGGTTTACAAACAGAATAACATAATAAACATAGCAGAAGTTAGCCAACTAAGGGACTCAACTCCTCGAAGCTTCCACTGCGCAACTCTGATCCGTCTCTGAAACTGAAAGTGGGAATGGGTGAGCACATCATCCCTAAAAGGGGTGCCCAGTAGGAATAACATTTAACTTTCAAGTAATCTTTGAAATGATTTGGAAAACAATTCATGTTTTCCTAAAACACAAAAACACAAGTTACACATCCAATACATAGAAATAAACAATCATGGTATATACGACTAACTCCTTCTTCAAAACAATGTATTATTGGATGTCGATCAATTCCTTACACATCCAATTGTATACATTGACAATGAAATATATTGGATGTCTATCAATTCCTTCCACATCCAATATTATGCATTGATGTCGACCAATTCCTTACACATCAATGTTGGTGTCGACCAATTCCTTACACACCAAACCAATTCCCAAACGATTCATACAGACAAACAAAGCATGGAGTACACAATCAGACAATGCATGAATTTGTTAAATATAAACTTTGGTAAAGAAAACAACAATAATCACAAAAGAGTTAAATATAAATTCCCACCTCTGCTGATGACAAGCCACGCCTACCTCGAGATCCACGATCCACTAGTTCATCTTTTGAATCGATCGTTGTTAATAAAGACTAATTGTTAATTATACAAGAACTCTAAGAATCTAGCCAAGATGGTTCACAAACGAATCATACAAGTCTATTTAATGGTTGTAATACCATTTATGACTTTATACCTTTTCATTCTTTATTTTTAGCATAGCTAAGGTTTACTAATTAAATTAGGTTGGTTCTATAATCCTTTAGCTAAGTCTTATGAATATCTACAACTTTGTAGAAGGAAACAAAGACTAATTCAAACCATAAGTGGTCCAATGATTCCAATCCATCAAATTATGAAAAACTGGGCCTAAGCCCAAAACCACTAATCCGACCCATTAATCTAAGTCCTGGTCCAATAGAATCAACTAACGTCGCTAAAAGTCCACTGGTCAACTGACACTCAATTTCTAAAGTCAAGCTCAAAGTCCAGGCAAAAGTCAAGGTCAGGTCAAGTCTGGTTAACTGAGTCCAAGGTTCACTGAGTCAAGTCAGGTCAACTGAAGTTAACTGATTCAACTCAGTCAGATAGTCTGAGTCAAGTAAGTCAGCTAGACTGACTAAGATGACTAACAGGTCTAAACTCTATTGCAGTTACAAGATCACTACCATCCTGGTTCAGTTCAGTTGATCATTACACAAGTTATTCATTTTAAAAGAATTCTACAACTTCAATACAAGTACAGAACAACTTCATAATTCATTTCCAAAAACAATTCAGCTTACCTTAAGGTAGCAGTTGCAATCTCATCTACATACATCCAAATCAGTGATATCACAGCCAACCCCATGAACTGCAACATCATCACCACTATAAGTTAAGTTCAACTCCATCTCAATTCAAAACCACTAGCCATAATTTAACTTCAAAATGTATTCAGATTAGATCAAACAATAACTCAGTTTAATCAATTCAATTACCACCACCAGCAAACACATTCTCAGAATATCACCAACTACAATTCTAATCCCAGGAAACATCCAACACTTTAACTCCTTTGCATTACAGCCCTAAGCAACAACCAGAACATCACTTCAATTCCTCCACTAACAATTTTCTGGCATTCTCATGATCATTAACTCTACTCAGTTCCCTAATCTTTAGCTGCAGCCTAACACAGACCTATCAGTAACTCAACTTCATCTCCATTACTAATCAAAGTACAACATACTTTACTCTGCGTCACTGAACACGTAGAGCTCCA
The DNA here is from genome assembly GCF_003573695.1 of Papaver somniferum. Classification (NCBI taxonomy): domain Eukaryota; kingdom Viridiplantae; phylum Streptophyta; class Magnoliopsida; order Ranunculales; family Papaveraceae; genus Papaver; species Papaver somniferum. The sequence continues at coordinate 2,489,869 of NW_020625486.1, forward strand.
TTGGTTATCCAACACATCTAACTGAAATCATAAAACTAACAAACACAGCACCGGACAAATATCATCACCATTTGTACTTACCAGCAACACTACCAATACTTCTGAAATTATAACAGACAGCTCCATGTAAACCTTCAATCCAGTCAAGACTCAAACATATAATTCACATCAACCTATGCTACAGCCACATATCCAACTCTGCCATACCCATTTTAATTACCAGTTCTAAAACAATCACATTATAATAATCAAACAATGAGACTGAATAACTATATTGAATCGCCTCATAGAAACAATTACCTCAATTTTGGTTTCACCAACCGATTGAATCAATTCTTCTTTGCTTCGAATCCATCCAGCAACCCTTCTCAAAAATATCACCACTCCACAAGTTCTGTTCAATCAACCCTCAACAATATTTATCATCAGTTCCCAACAAAACCCTAATTCCAATTGGGGAAGAACACATGAACCCTAATTATCTTCAATCTTGAATTCAAACTCAAGACATCCATCAAACCCTTCTATTAAGAAAACCCATCTTGTAAATCTATCTAACTCTTCTTAATCCCTACTCAAATCGAATTCCAATCTAACACAGAAAACCCTAATTCTTGATTCAATAAACAGAACAACTTAAAAGCCTCAATTAAGCATATCAACCCATGATTCTTCATCAACAATAACTTCATAATTCATCTTCTAAATCTTCAGAACATCATTCCCACTCTATAAACTCTATTTCGTATCCTTTCTGATTTAATACTTCATATTCTCTCCTCATCCAGGAAAGAACAACACCACCTCCAACGACAATCCATGACTCTTGTCTAATTTTATAGACCTCACAACCTCGGAGCTCTCAGAAGAATCACCGGAGATGAAGAACAGAAGAAAAAGAAGGAGGAGGAAAGAAGAAAGAGAAAGTAAGAATAAAGAAGAAGAGAAAATGCGAGAGTTTATCTTCTCGATCTCAGTAGATAAGACCGAAGTTGCTAAAGGCACCTGAACAAACTATAAGGGAAGTCAGGTCGGCTAAATTGCAAGAATAACTAATTTGCCCTTCTCGTGATTCTGATAATATCTTCTTCGTCTGATATCCGAATAACATGCTCGAGTAGTCCATTTCGCATAACTTTTCGACACCTATCCAATGATACTACTTTTGTATCTAAATCGTTGTTATATTAATGTATATTAATTAATGTTCGTGTTAAACTAATCGATTAATTAGTGGCTAAGACGTCTCTTGACTAGTCTAATAGCGTTGACGAGCTCGAGGGTCTTTACATTCTCCCCATCTTATACATTTTCGTCCTCAAAAATCAGACCATTCTTCTGGTCTTCAAAAACTCCCCACCTTATAGAATAATCCTATCTCGTATCTTAAGCGCAAACAACATAAAATAAAGCACAAACCTATGTGGCTTTCTAAGATTTAAATTTTTAGCTCTAGGTTCAACTATGCTGATCCAATTTCTTTCAAAAATGGTGGTCCAAGTTCCTTACTCGAATTTCTATAGTGGAGAACTATATATTTTTGTCTCTAGGTTCCTTACGCTAATTTCTATTTTGTAAAAAATATAACTCTAATTTCAAGGAAGGATCCTACGAATATTTCTAAGTGAACTTACATCTATTGGTTTTACAGATTAAATTACAACATACTTCTATGATCGGTCATCTATGAATGCAGTTGCCCTGTCAAGGTTGGCCAGTCCCGACAATGCCTTCCTACGAACAGAGAAAACACAACCTTCACTACTCCTCAGTGCATGATTAATTATCACGACAAATTAATCTCTAAATTCTATTGCAACTGTATAAGCTAAAATTTTACTTCTTGAATTATGTAAATAGTTTACATCATTTTAAGCAATTTAATCATCAAAAATTATTTTATTTTTAATTATCATTATTATTATTTATTTATTTTATTGAAATCGAATTTTAATTTCAAATATTATCTATTATAAATTTACTACCAGCTTAATTACTCATATACTATTATCAACTGTGTTACTATTTTCATTATTCTGAAGTTAATAGTCCAGTTGGTACACTAAGCCTTAATCTTCTTATACAATCATACATTCACATAAAGATTTATATAATAGATTTTATTTATTCATATTGAATCCGTATTCTATATCTTGTTTAATATTGGTGTTGTAAGTTAATATGATTTAAATTTGGGTCTACATAAAATTATAATATATTCTTGTAGTCTTTAAATTTTGTTATTAATGTAAAGTATCATATTAATATACGGGTTGATTTTCTTTTAACTATAATACTACACTAAACATCTGAATACTATAGTTACTATTTCATGTACATTTGTTTCATTCTAGAGATCCACTAGATCCTTGGTTAGATTAAAGATAATTTTTAGTTAGTTTAATTTACAAAACTTAGTCGTAGATAAGCGTAAATAATTTCTCATAGTTATTTAATCATAATTATTTTTTCTATCATTATATATCTCTAGTGAGATTTCAGTTAAGTCTAAGTTCAATATGATACTAATTGATAAATGCTAGCATTATTTTATCAAAATTATTATTATTATTATCAATTTTTAATATTTTTACTATTAACATTGATGGTTGAACTGTTATTCTAACTATTTTTTCTATTATTATTAAGTTCCAAGAATATTATTAACCTTTATGTGATTATAAATTGTTGATCCTACTTATAAGTCAATTTACTCAATAAATTTCTGTGTGACTTTCAAGATTTATCAATAATGTTAATCTCACTATTTTTTTAGAATTGAATTGTGTATGTGTTCATAATTTTTTGATTAATTATTCTCAAATCCTTATTACCTAAAATTATTGGTGTACCCTACAATTTTTATTTCATTACATATACAAACAACCAAATCAGTCACTCAAATAAATATTTTAATTACTGATAGCTTTTAGTAATTAAGATTTATCTCACAACCCAACACAGTTCTAAACTTATCTAGTTCCCTAACTAGCACTGGCTATTTCTATTGTTTCCCATATAATATCTAATAGTGAACTCTGATACCAACACTGAAGCGCCCCCAAAGCTAGCAGCTGACTAATCCAAGAGATTAACTAAATATAGAGGCACTACGAATCTAAATCATTTATTTAAATATTCAACTAAGAAATATGCTACAAAAAATTTACCCAAAACTAGCCCCGCTCAGACATATATATATATATATATACAAAACTCCTCTCAAATGATACATATACAATAGTCATTTGGCTTACAAACAGAATAACATAATAAACATAGAAGAAGTTAGCCAACTAATGGACTCAACTCCTCGAAGCTTCAACTGCGCAACTCTGATCCGTCTCTGAAACTGAAAATGGGAATGGGTGAGCACATCCTAAAAGGGGTTCCCAGTAGGAATAACATTTAAATTTCAAGTAATCATTGAAATGATTTGGAAAACAATTCATGTTTTCCTAAAACACTAAAACACAAGTTACACATCCAATACAAAAAAATAAACAATCGTGGTATATACGACTAACTCCTTCTTCAAAACAATGTAATATTGGATGTCGATCAATTCCTTACACATACAATTGTATACATTGACAATGAAATATATTGTATTTCTATCAATTCCCTCCACGTCCAATATTATGTATTGATGTCGATCAATTCCTTACACATCAATGTTGGTGTCGACCAATTCCTTACACACCAAAATGAAGGAACATAATATATATACCTCGGATGATATATCATTTCCCAAACAATTTATACAGACAAACAAAGCATGGAGTACACAATCAGACAATGCATGAATTTTTTAAACTAAACTTTGGTAAAGAAAACAACAATAATCACAAAAGAGTTAAATATAAACTCCCACCTCTTCTGATGACAAGCCACGCCTACCTCGAGATCCACTCCGCTGGTTCATCCTTTGAAACAATCGTTGTTAATAAATACTAACTGTTAATTACACAAGAACTCTAAGAATCTATCCAAGATGGCTCACAAACGAATCATACAAGTCTATCTAATGGTTCTAAGCTCATTTATGACTTTATAACTTTTCATTCTCTATTTTTAGCATAACTAAGGTTTACTAATTGAATTAGGTTGGTTATATAATCCTTTAGCTAAGTCTTATGAATATCTACAACTTTGTAGAAGGAACCAAAGACTAATTTAGACCATAAGTGGTCCAATCCATCAAATTATGAAAAAATGGTCCTAAGCCCAAAACCACTGATCCGACCCATTAATCTAAGGCCTGGTCCAATAGAATCAACTAACGTCGCTAAAAGTCCACTTGTCAACGTCTAAAGTCAAGGTCAAAGTCCAGGAAAAAGTCAAGGTCAGGTCAAGTCTGGTTAACTGAGTCCAAGGTTCACTAAGTCAGGTCAACTGAGTTAACTGATTCAACTCAGTCAGATAGTCTGAGTCAAGTAAGTCAGCTAGACTGACTAGGATGACTAACATGTCTAAACTCTATTACAGTTACAAGATCACTACCATCCTGGTTCAGTTCAATTGATCATTACACAAGTTATTCATTTTAAAAGAATTCTACAACTTCAATACAAATACAGAACAACTTTATAATTCATTTCCAAAAACAATTCAGCTTACCTTAAGGTAGCAGCTGCAATCTCATCTACATACATCCAAATCAGTGATATCACAGCCAACCCCATGAACTCCAACATCATCGCCACTATAAGTTAAGTTCAACTCCATCTCAATTCAAAACCACTAGCCATAATTCAACTTCAAAATGTACTCAGATTAGATCAAACAATAACTCAGTTTAATCAATTCCATTACCACCACCAGCACACACATTCTAAGAATATCACCACCTGCAATTCCAATCCTAGGAAACATCCAACACTTTAACTCCTTTGCATTACATCCCTAAGCAACAACCAGAACATCACTTCAATTCCTCCACTAAATTTTTTTCTAGCATTCTCATTATCATTAAATCTACTCAGTTCCATAATATTTGGCTGCAACCTAACACAAACTTATCAGTAACCCAACTTCATCTCCATTACTAATCACAGCACAACATACTTTACATTGCATCTCTGAAATCATAAAACTAAGAAACACAGCACCGGACCAATATCATCACCATTTGTACTTACCAGCAAAACTACCAATACTTCTGAAATTATAACCGATAGCTCCATGTAAACCTTTAATCCAGTCAAGACTCAAACATATAATTCACATCAACCTATGTTATAACCACATATCCAACTCTGCCATACCCATTTCAATTACCAGTTCTATAACAATCACATTATAATAATCAAACAATGAGACTGAATAACTAATTTGAATCACCTCATAGAAACAATTAACTTAATTTTGGTTTCACCAACCGATTGAATCAATTCTTCTTTTATTTGAATCCATCCAGAAACCCTTCTCAAAACTATCACCACACCACAAGTTCTGTTCAATTAACCCTAAACAATCTTTATCATCAATTCTCAACAAAACCCTAATTCCAATTGGGGAAGAACACATGAACCCTAATTATCTTCAATCTTGAGTTCAAACTCAAGACATCCATAAAACCTTTCTATTAAGGAAATCCATCTTTTAAATCCGTCTAACTCTTCTTAATCCTTACTCAAATCGAATTCCAATCCAACACAAGAAACACTAATTCTTGATTCAATAAACAGAACAACTTCAAAGCCTCAATCAAACATCAACCTATGATTCTTCATCAACAATAACTTCATAATTCATCTTCTAAATCTTCAGAACATCATTCCAACTCTTATAAACTCTATTTCGTATCCTTTCTGATTTAATACTTCATATTCTCTCCTCATCGACGAAATAACAGCACCACCTCCAACGAAAACTTATGGCTATTGTCTAATTTTCCCGACTTCACAACCTCGGAGCTCTCAGAAGAATTCACCGGAGGTGAAGAACATATGAAGAAGAAGAATGAGGAAAGAAGAAAGAGAAAGTAAGAATAAAGAAGAAGAAGAGGAAATGCGAGAGTTTATCTTCTCGATCTCAGTAGATAAGACCGAAGTTCTAAAGGCGCCTGAACAAACTATAAGTGCATCTCCAATAGTGGGTCTAAAAAATCCTATGTGGAAGTTCAATTAAGACTTTTATTTAGGATATTTTACACATACAATAAATATAGGACCTCATGGTTCAAAAACTATCTCCAATAGGGAAGGGTTTAATCCTTAGAATATTTGTTATGATAAAATCTTAACCGTTTATTTTTACTTTAACTAATTTCTAAAAAAATAAAATAAATGAAAATATGATGTGGAGGTGCAAGTGAAGGTTTAAATAAGACTTTCTTGAACACCTTTATATTTATTTTCACAGCCCTCCTAGTTTTGAGGATCCAACCATTGGAGATGAATTTATGTTAATTGGGGGTCTAAAATCCTACGTGTCATGAAAAACAAAAAGATTCACCCTCTATTGGAGATGCTCTAAGGGAAGTCAGGTCGGCTAAATTGCAAGAATAACTAATTTGCCCTTCTCACGATTCCGATAATATCTTCTTCATCTGATATCCGAATAACATGCTCGAGTAGTCCATCTCACATAAATTTTCGAGACCTATCTAATGATACTAGTTTTGTATCTAAATCGTTGTTAGATTAATGTATATTAATTAATGTTCGTGTTAAACTAATCGAGTAATTAACGGCTAAGACGTCTCTTGACTAGTCTAATAGCGTTGACGAGCTCGAGGGTCTTTACAAGCAACATGCTAAATAATGCTTTTTATCATTAATTATACACCGCCCACCTTGAATATATCGGCAACATAACTGTTTTTTTTCCTGATTTGACAATTTAAGCATAAAAAAATCACATTATTCATCACGTATGACGTGTACTTGGTTATTTGCAACTCCCAATTCTTCATTGTTCAAAAGATTCATCATTTACATGGCCACTTTGGGTTTGACGAAAATAATAGTGAATATCATAATAATCCATTTGCGAATCATTTGGAAGCTTAATGCACAAAGATTCATCTATAGAAGTTGAAAAAGATTCTTCACTTTAAAATTATGATTAGAATCACTTGTTTTACCAAATTCTCAAAATCCTAACTCTTACCCACGAAACTTCTTATGTTACTTCACTCTCTCGCAACCATTCCAAACTACATAATGAAACATAAATCAACTAATTAAGCTAACTGATGTAAATTAGTTCTTATTAGTTATGAGCAACTTTTTCTGTTTGGAAAATATATGGCCAAGGGCTTTGGGTTTCTGGGCCTGGTTTCCAACCGGGATTCTTCAAAGAAAATTGGAATATCTTTTGGCCCAGATATAATTCTTCGAGTCCAAGATTTTTTCGAATCGGGTATCCTCAACAATGATTTCAATTACTCGTTCATAACTCTCATTCCGAAAATTTCCACCCCGCAGTCCCCGGGAGATTTTAGACCTATAAGCCTTAGCAATACAATTTATAAATTGATTTCAAAATTCTTGCCAACAGGATAAATAAGCGAATTTCCCCATACCAGTCGGCTTTCCTTCCTAGAAGACAAATAACCAACAATATTATAATAGCCCATGAGCTTATCCATATAAAGAAAACTTCAAAATCTAGAAAAGTGAGACTAGATCTAAAACTAGATCTCTCAAAGGCTTTCGATAAGGTGGAGTGGAACTTCATATAAACAGTCTTCAATGCTCTTGTCTTCAGTGAAAATTGGATCCAGCTAATTATGCAATGAATATCAACAACCTCTTTCTCGATCCTCCTTAATGGTTCCCCGAGTCCTAAATTTAACACCTCGAGAGGTTTAAGACAGGGGTACCCGCTCTCACCTTACCTATTCTTAATTTTCATGGTGATACTTTCCAGACTCCTTTAAAAGTCTACAAAAGAGGAAAAAAAAATCGTTTTCCAAATGAATAAAAACGCCCCAAATATATCTCACATTTTCTTTGCGGATGACTGTTTCTTATTTACTAAAGCAGACTTGGGAGAAGCAAAAAGTTTATTAGAAATTTGGCAGTTATTTGGCACAATCACTGGCCAGATGGTAAATCTGCAAAAATCAAGCGTCTACTTTAGTCATCGCATTCACCCGAGACATGCGAGAATAATTGCAAAAATTCTAAAAGTCCCTCTAATGAAAAAAAAACGATAAATACCTTAGTACACCGTTATTTTTCGATAAAAAACGAAAAGCCAACTCTACCCCCCCTCCTCCAAAAATATTATTTCACTCTTCAAGGTTGGAAGTGAAAACTTTTGTCCCAAGCAGGTAGAACAGTTCTGATCAAATCTATTCTCCAAGCTTTCTCTACCTACCAAATGCAGGTTCTTGCTCTCCCAAAAGAAACTCTCGATCAATTGGATCGTTTTCAAAGGAATTTTGGGTGGAAAAAAGAGGTAAATAAAAGACAAGGAGGGTTCATAAAAGCTTGGAAAATCATATGCCAACCCATTTCTCAAGGCGATCTAGGAATCAATAATCCACACCAATTCAATATTTCCCTCCTTACAAAACTAGCTAGTAGATTAATAAATGAGCGATATCAACTTTGGACCCAACTTATAAAAGAAAAATATTTCCCAAACTCTCATGCATTAGAAGGCTCTAGAACTTCTAATTTGTCTTGGATGCGGACTAGTATAAGAAAGGTCTAGAATTAATAAAGGGAAATTATGTTTGGAAAGTAAAAAATGGTGAATCGATTAAGATTTAGGAAGAAAGATGGATTCCTAATTCTGAGATCTTCCACCAAATCCCGAATTCACAAAACCCAGCTCCAAAAATGGTTCAAGAATTAATAACACAGCAAAAAAACTGGAATCAGGAGAAATTAAATCAATTTTTCTATCCAACGGATAGGACAAAAATCCAAGCGATTCTTCCAAGAAGACATGGAAAAGACGTCATTAGGTGGAGGCATCACAATTCGGGAAAATTTTCAGTTAAGAATATTTACAATTTCCCATCTAAACAAGATCAAGATAATATCATCCAGGCAGACTTTCCTTGGGTTAAAATTTGGAAAATCCCAGCCATTCCAAAACTAAAACTTTTTATATGGAAACTGACTCAAAAAGTTCTACCAACATCATCCAGATTAGGAGTACACAATCCTGAGTCGACATGAGATGTGAAATGTGTAATAATCAAGATCAGGAGATGGAAGAACATTTATTTAGGGAATGCCCGTTCGCAAGAGCTATTTGGTTTGGCCTTTCCCTCGGAAATGAAAAAGCGGGGGTCTAACAACACCACCCAATATTTCGCATAGCAATCTGTATGGACAAACTCGAATATAATTTTAAGAGAATCAACAAGACTCAATCAATTAAAAGTATATCAACGAGTTTATATCTCTCCTCTTGATTTGATTTACTCAAACAAGACTGCGAGTTCTAATCAAATAAAAGGAATTACTTGGATGGTACCAAATACCAATATCCAAGGATCAATCAATATCAATCAACAACCAAAGGTCGGATTTCCAATTGATTGAATCAAACGCACAACCTGTATTATTTAAATTCTATAAACAAATATAATGCGGAAATAGAAATAACACATACACCAGAAATTTTGTTAACGAGGAAACCGCAAATGCAGGAAAACCCCGGGACCTAGTCCAGATTGAACACACACTGTATTAAGCCGCTACAGACACTAGCCTACTCCAAGCTAACTTCGGAGTGGACTGTAGTTGAACCTCAATCAGTCTCCCACTGATCCAAGGTACAATACTACTCCTTACGCCTCTGATCCCAGCAGGATACTGCGCACTTGATTCCCTTAGATGATCTCACCCACAACTAAGAGTTGCTACGACCCAAAGTAGAAGACTTGACAATAAACAAATCTGTCTCACACATACAAGTATATCAAAGGATCAATCTGTCTCCCACTGATAAAACCTAAAAGTTTTGTTCCGTCTTTTGATAATAATCAAGGTTAACAGGAACCAATTGATAATCCGATCTGATATTCCTTAAGAACAGCCTAGAGTTGTCAATCACCTCATAACAATCTTAATCGTATGGTAGCGAAACAACATGTTGCGGAATCACAAACAATGAGACGAAGATGCTTGTGATTACTTTTTATATCTTGCATATCGGAGATATCAATATGAAGACAATCAATCTGATTGTACTCGTACGATAAAATATGCAAGATCAGATCACAAAATTACGATAAAAGTAGTATCGGTCTGGCTTCACAATCCCAATGAAGTCTTTAAGTCGTTAACCTGGTTTTAGAAGAAGAAAACCAAAGGTTAAAGGAGAACCGACTCTAGTACGCAAACTAGTATCACACGTGAGGTGTGGGGATTAGTTTTGCATAGATACTAGAGTTCCCCTTATATAGTCTTTCAAATCAGGGTTTGCATTTAAGTTACCTTGGTAACAAAGCAATCAATATCCACCGTTAGATGAAAACCTGGTTTAGATTCAAGCTAATATTTCTCAACCGTTAGAAAGAAAACTTAGGTTTTTATACACAATTAACAATGCACGCTTCTATGTTTTTTAACCGTATCCAAACGTGTGCACTTGGTGGTTCAACAATAGTTAACCAAATGGTTAGCCATATGAGCATTCCATATCAACCATGTTATTATTCGCCATAACTAGTTCAAATGATTTCAAATGAACTAGTTATAGAGTTGTTCAATTGCAAGGAAATCTTATGTACTACACAATAAACAATTGAAGTAAATATGATATTCACTTGAATCGGTTCATGAACTTTTATATCCACGGTTTGAAAATTGCATTCCTTAGTCTTTTTAAGTTTAAGTTCAGAAATCATCTTCCGATATATTACCTTCTCAAGTTCGCAGACTAGGTTCGCGGACTTAAGTTACCGGGAAGAGTTTAAAAACTCCAGCAGAAATTCTCGGGAATGAGAACTTTTCCGGTTTGCAGACTCAGCTTCACGCAAATAGTTCGGCAGTTCGCGGACTGAGCTCGGGGACTTGGCTCACGCCATTCTTTCGGTTCTCTTGATCAACAAAGTTCGCACACTTTGGTTCAAGGAATAGGACTTATACATAAATGTGTTTCCACAACAATGCTTATTTCCACCATTGATTATGTAATCTAAACTCTCATTTCAATCATTGAAACATTCTTAGAGGACGTTATATAGTTGCTACACTATTTCTCGTCAAAGCAATTTTCAAGATGATTGAAACATATCATGACTTTCGTCACATGGAAAAGATAAACTTGGTTAAAGCAAAACGCTTACCAACACATATTTCGAGATATAGATAGGAGAGGTATACTCGGCTCGAAATACCAAATGTGTATAATCAAGTCTATATATATAGCATACGACTTCTTGTCTCGAAGAGTAGGACAAAGAGTAGATAGACTTTTGAGTGATATATAATTTCAAGTCTTCACATACCTTTTTGTCGAGAAGTTTCACCGGTTCCTTGAGTAGTTTTTCTACTTGTATGATGAATCGCCATGAAGTCCTTGAGCTCAACTACACTTTCTATCCTAGTCCGAGACTTAGCTATAATAGACTAGAAATCAAGACTTATAATTTTGATCACTAACATTTACAAACATGCTTGAGATAACAACGCATGCGAGTTCGACCGAGCAACGCTCTAACAGGAAACATAAACTCAAGTCACAATACTAGACCCAATTATATCTTGGGTTAAATGGTGGATTACGGAACCAAACCTGGATAGCATTACAGGGAAAATCTCAACCATTCTCTGGTTCATTTGGAAATATAGATGCTCGACGGTATTCGGAAAAAAAAAACCCAGACCCGACTAAGCTAATAGAACAAATCATCAGGTTTCTAAACTCCACACCGTCAACAAATACCAAGAAGATTTTATCGCCCCAAAAAAATATCCCAAGCAGCCAAAATTGGTCTAAAGTAAACTCAGATTGGATTATCTTTATCGATTCCTCTTTCAAGAAAGACGATTCGATGATGGGATATGCTTTCATCCTATATTCCGTAGATCATGAGACATTCATGCAATTATCAGTACAATCGGACCGGGCAGCGTCATCTTTTCAAGCGGAATCAAAATCCTTACTTAAAGTTGTTACTTGGTAAAAATATAACATACTATCAAGTGTCTCGATTGTCACTGACAGCAAAATTCTGGCGGACACCATCAACGAGGTAAGCAAAGACTTCCCTCGGGAAGCTGAGAATACTTTAAAGAAAGCTAGAAATTTTTTAAGGGATCTCCCTCAAGCTCAGGTAAAATATGTCGCTCGAATGTACAATTCTGCTGCTGGGAACTACATTGCCAAGGACGCAAGGATTAAAAACCTTTAGCACATGTCTTCTCAATTAAATCAAAAAAAAAAAAACTAGCATCATTTCTAATATTTTTGACAAATCTGAACTTGTAAATCTGCTAATTAATGAAAGCCCTTTTCCCATAAAAAAAAGGCATTGGCTTTCACTTCCTAATAAACCTATTTTGTTTTGTTACCTATAGCCTCAATCAATTTTAATATGCCTTGATCAGAAAACCTTGTTTTTAGTTGTAATTTTGGATATTTATTTCGATAATAAAAATTTAAAAGTAATTTAACAAAATTAAATAATTAAATAATACCAATATTAATAAACTACAGCAGCACCATGGAAAATGTGCGGAATCTCACAAAGGAACGCAAAAAATTATTTAATAGACTTTTTAGGGGAAGAGAAGCAAAATCGGGTTCCAAACTCCCAATATCTAATAAATTTTTTCTTTGCGTCCGAAAAAAAAAATCTAGCTAAATTGGAGTTTATGTCATTGAATTGAGGCATGTAACTACATGAAAAAATATGGTTATTAAGAAGTAATTCATGGAAACTTCTTATCCACTATTTTTGTTAATGTCTAATATGTCCTTGTTCAATTAGTGTTAATTTGAAAAGGTCAAAACTATAAATAGATTATCACCGGACTCTTCTACGGTTTATATAGGCGTATAAAAATACACAAGAAAATTGTCAGTGTAGACTTACGAGTCACGAGAAAATCATTTCTTTGAATTGATGACTAAGTCAACTTTTTTTTTTTTTTGGTCGGTCTTGGAAAAGGAATTGAAGTTGTGAGAGAGAAGACAACTTTTGATTTCAACAACCAACGCATTTGACTCGCATTTCCTTTGAGTTTTCAAAAATTCTTAACAGACTAAGAAAAATCGAGAGAAAAAACCGCCCCTCACAACCTATTTCCTGCACGGTTTTCGAGGGACGAGATCCACTGGGATCCGGAAAAAAACAACAAAAACAAAAACTTTGAGAGGCGGTTTTAACAGGGCTATTTTTCTCGGTCTATTAAGAACGATTGTTTAGTTTTAGCTGAGTTTTCGGTTCAAATGGAAGATTTTTCAACAATCGGACCTACAAATTTATGTTGGGGTCAAAATTTTAGCAGACGAGGCCGCCTAAAATTTTAGGTCATCAAAGGAAAATGATCTAGAATCAAGTGCGGTCAACAAGTGTAGTCGCAGGAAATCCTACAACCACACCATTAACAAAATCTCAATAAAAATTCAAATAATCATCTTACAATTCATGTATTCATTCATAAAATCCTTCAATATGGTTACAAGTATTGAGATGAACTCTAACTTGGAGGACAAAAAATCTTTCTCTCTCCTAAATTACAAGTCTAATCTATCAAAAAGATCTCTCTCTTACAAGGTCGCTCGGTCCTCTTATATAGGGGTTTACATAGTGGATGACAGCTAATAAAACATTTATTTTCGGATCTGCCGTGCATTGTCAATGCACGCTCACATTGACTCTTCTCGCACGTATTTTATAATCTCGCATGATCACACCTTTCTCGTGATTCATCCGACGTCATCTAATGTGTCATCCTGAATAAGCTATGTGCGATGGTCTTCGCTTCGTCTTGACAATCACTATTTCGCATATCAAACCGGCGTGCGGTATTTAGTATCTACATTTTTCCTCTTCTCATGTCGTTTTCTTTTTAAAGAGAGCGATATGAGAAATTTGAATTTACAATGCCGCACCCACTCATCTTTTCGTATTCTTTTCAACTGACATATTTCCTTGATTTAGGCGTGAGAATCCACGCATATCTTTTCGACTACTCTTTAGCTGACACGTCCTTTATAACCACTTCTTCTGATCCGTTCATTATCATTCATCGCATTAATGGGTGATTTTGTCGGTAATCGAGGGTAAATATCTTATTTACTCCCCTTCTTCTTCCTCATACTTCTTTTGACTCTCTTCTATTTTTCTGCAACTATTTTCCTTTTGCTGCCGTACTTTTGATTTCACCATTCCCATCTTTTATCTTCTTTCCTCCATTTTAATCTTGTTTTTTCTGATCACCTTTGATCATCTCTTCACTATCTTTCCATTCCCATACTAAAATATGCCTGAAGTCGGTTGGAAGAACAAACAAGCATTTGATAGATTAAAAGATGAATTTGGTTCACGAGGTTTTTCGTTGTCTGTCCTTGTTGGATCAAAACCTTCGTCCAAATTGGGACCTGAATGGTTTTCTCTTGAAGAATGGAACGACCAAAAGATTATCGTCTCAATGGGACATCTTCTTGCGGGTCTTCCTATTCCACTTTATGATCCCAATATTCCCTTATTTTATGTGATTCTCTCACACCCTGATTTTTCGAGTGGCATATTTCAACTTATTGGGGATAGTATTAGAATAGCTCTTGAATATGCCCGTCGCGCAGCAGGTTTAGAATCTCAATATCCTGTAGATGTGTGAAATCCTGATCATCGGGATGAAGAAATCGTTCCTGCAGTTTATACCTTAGAGAAGTTTTTCAATAACTATGAAGTTGTCATCATGAAAAGAAGTGTGTCTAAATGGGGAGTTCGCTTGGAAAGATGGTATAGTTGAAGATAAAAGGGTCATGCGAGATGTCTATTGGCATGATCCTTCGAATAAGACCGCTCTCTGGTCAAATGACACGCGATGGTCAGAATACCCAATTGTTTTAGATGGCCTATACATAACTGGCAGAGGTGAAAATGGTTTAGCCCTTCCCCTTCCTGAGGGGCTTCCCGCTTATGATCCTTGGGTATTCAGATGGCCCGAAGAAAAGAAAGTGGTAATCCATCCTTTAATTACTTTTATTTCTATCCTTTGTCTTTGATTATCCACCTTTCTTATCTATTTTTCTCATTACGGCTGGCTGATCAAGCGAAAAAGGCTAGAAAATCATTCCGAACGTCATCTTTGCATAATAATGAAGTAAGAAATATCTCTTGTTTAATTTTAACAATATTGTTTCCTCTGTTTCTTATCTCTCATTATTTGCGTAGGGGAAGTTGTTAAAGAGGTCCATACGAAAGGAAAAGGTGTAATTCGCATTAAGAAGACTGCCTCAAAATCCTCTTCCAAGAATCTTCCTAAAAAGAGAAAAGTTCTTTCTTCTTCTTCTTCTTCTTCTTCTTCTTCAAGATCTCAGTCCATTGAAGAAGATGATGATAATCTTCTCGGGGAAGATTCTACTATTAAGTCTGCAATGGATCAGATATCTGGTATCTTTTTTGATTCCATGACAGCGATTGGAGATGATCCTTTGACGAACACATGTAAGACCCTTGCGAAGATAATTGATGCTCCTACCTTGGATGATGATTCGCTTCATAGAGATTCTTTAGCTCTAAGCCCAAGTTTCCAATATTCCCTTGCTTCTGTGGTAATTTCTTATACTTTTGCACCTTCCTTAAGGTTGCCTCATGCGAAAGTCTGTCATGTTTGTTTAATAATCTCTCAGGTAGCTCGTTCAACATATGTTGTTTCTTCAGACTATGAAAGAAGGCTTTGCAAGCTTGCAGCTAAAAATAATGAACTCAAGTCTCAAGTTTCCGCTCATGAGAATGACGCTGCTAATCTTCGCAAGAGAAACCAACAACTTGAATATGATGTCTCTTCTTGTAAAAACAAGATATCTGATCTTCATAAGAGGAATGGCCAATTAGTTGGTACGTAATATCCCACTTCTTTTACTTTCCTTGTTCATTCAGGTCTATCGCTTCTACTGTAATTATCTATTCCTGCAGAGAATTACAGCCTTACTGATGAGGCAACTTCCTTATTTCGCTCTCTCCCTCATCCTGTTGATGGTGATATTCTTTTAGAGTATCTTAATGCAAATAGATTTGACGATACCAAATTGGATGCCCTTTATTTGGGGGAACTCAAGGCGAAGTATCAAGATCTCAATACTCACCATAGGAGTGCTTTATCTAATAGTAATGGCTTTAGACGTCGCTTTCTAGAATTGAAAGAGATAAATAAAACTTTACAAGACATGATTAGCACTCTTATCACTTAGAAGGATCAAGTTACTCTCAATGATGCTAAAGCTTTAAAGAAATTCCAAGATACTATTCTTCAAGTTCGAGGGGAACGGGATGGAGCTTTAAGTGAGAAAAACGCACTTGTTGAACGGGGGAACATGATTCGTTCTCTACTTCTCATAGAAAGTGACGTAGAATTTGATTGGGCTGATAGAGTCTTAGATAACACTAGGAATGACTTAGCTGTGAATGTTAGCCTTGAATCAGATCATTCCTCTTTGATTAAAGATATTATTTCCAATAAAGAAGGTTATTCATTACATCTCGCTATTTGTTATTTGTTGATCAATTTTTTGTAAATGATATTAACCTTCTCATTTTTTCTTTGCAGTGGTTGAGAATGATCTTCGCAATCAAATTCAGGAGTTGGAGTCAAAGATCACTTCTGAAAAAAATCTAGAGGCGAAGTTTGTCGCACGCGATTCTAAATATCGCAGGCTAAAGAAATAATTTGCTATTACCATTTCAAACAATAGCAAGGATGCCATTCACGTTCGTGATGAGGCAATTAGGAAGGTCTGTGCTGATAATGGCATTCATTTTTCAAAGCATAATCTTGCTGATGTTCCTCCTAATGAAGAAACTTCCGATATCTCTAATAGTGAAGGAGAAGATGAATAATATGAGAAGACTGATGAAGAAGATAATGAATCTGAAGCTGGAGGTTCTGATATTAACGTAGACAAGAAGTAACTTCTCTGCTCTTGAAGATTTTTTCTATCTTGTCGCACTTGTAAAGCTCTTATCAATTCTTCGTTCAACGAATACTAACTTCTGAAAACTACTTTTTTAGTGTAATCTTTTTGAATATTTGGTACTCCTTTATTGTATATTTTCCTTGTTATATACCTGTACAAAGACTTCATCTTCCAACAAATGAAATTAACTTGGGATAATTTTTATGAAAAATCTCTTACGCGTAAGTCTAACATATGGGGGCGAATAACACCCTTCCAGATGTTTGAATTCCCATACTTGCCTCTGGTATTCGATTCCAGATGGTAGATTGAAGCCATATATATTTATCTCTGTATTTCTTGAGTCAGCTGTTTTCTTCGCGTTATCACGCGAAATTTTCTTTGTCCTATTATTATGCGATTATGTTCGCAAGTCATATTCATCATGCAAAACAATAATTATTAGCCTTTATATTCTTTTTCTCATGAGATCTTGTTTATCCTTCCTAATTAAATGTATTATTTTGCCTAGCATATTATTTTGTGTTTATGCTACGAGATCGCAGGACATCCCTACGTTTTCGCTAGTGACCCATTGATTTCGCTTTATCGTCTTCTTGTATTATTGCCTCTTCAGGTTTTATTGTTGCGTAAATATAACAAGTCCTAATGTTCTAGTGAGTAAAAAGTATCAAAATATTTACGTTTTTTGAATCAATTCAGCTCCCTATTGGAGGGTGTCATCCTTATATTCCCCCTGATTGACCCTTCAAGGAGACGTTGGTGGACCCGGGAAAGCGTATAAAATTGAAGTGAAATGAAAACGGGCCTACAGTAATACCGCAAGTGCACGGTCGTCGGTTGTAGCTCGTGCAAGTACGAGTCGATCCACAGACACTGGGGGTGTTTTGTAGTGTTTAGCTATTTTGGGTTCTAGTTGGCTATTGGGCTTTAGGTATCAAAGGGTTGTGGTACCAATGGGTTATGAATACCCTTTGGAACTGTTGGGCTTTGAATACCCTTTGAGTAAATTGGGCTTAATGGGTTTGTTGTAATGATGAAGTGCTTTAGGCCTTGGGCCTTTGAATGATTTGGGCCTTAGCTGGAGCTAGGCTTTTTAGCTAGGCCTTTGGACTTAGCTGTGAACTGAACTGGAGTGAGCTGGGCCTTGAGCCTTTTGATTGAGCTAGGCTTTGAACCTGGGCTTTTAGCCTTTGGTTCTAAGAATAACTAAGCCTTTTGAGTTAACTGTGGGCTGAACTGGCTTGCGCTGTGAGCCAAACTCAGTTGCAGCAGCAGCAGTGGCTGTAGCACAGGGCAAGAGAAGCAAGCTGGAGGAGCAGCAGGAGAAGTTGAAATAGCAGTGGAAAATAACAAACAAAATGAAGGACAAGTGAAAGTAAAACAGTGGCAGTGAAGGAATGAGGAAAAGTGACAGTGCAATGAAACTAAACAAGAACAATGGAAGTAAACCAAGGCCTAAGCCAAGGGCAGGGGTGTGAAGAAGACAGTGAAGTAAAAAAAAAGGAAGGAAAAAAAAAAGCAAAGCCAAGGCAATGGCTTTAGGCATTCATCTAGAGTGGGAAGAGAACCAGCTTGCTCACAGTCACTAGTGAGCACTAGTTTCTCCCCACTGCTCAATCAACTCAATGCTCTAAGGCTCTAACCTAGCATTGACACACAACAGTAAACTAATCCTAACATTTGAGAAGCTAACAGTTGACAAAACAAGAGATTCAAAACAGTGACAAAACATGGGATTATATTAACACTAACAATGACAAAACAATGAGGATTAACAGATACAAAACAACCTTTAAACTACTAAACAGTGAATGAAATTTGCAAGAGAAGAACCCTAAAAATTAACAGTGAAATTAAATTAACCTTGAGAATTAAATTAACCCAATTAGGGGGTATCTCGGCTAACCAAGAACAACTTTTACATCCTACATCACTTCCCTTTTATAGCTTACAACAAAATATAAAACCCTAATTCGAAACCCTAATTTTTGGGGAAAATCAAATTCTCTCACCAATTTCCTGAATTGAGCTCGACCCATGCTTTGGGTATGTCCCTTCTGCTCTTCTAAAGCTTTTCCTGCCCTTAATTTTGTACTGCAACCCTAGCTCGAGTTGTTTCATCAACTCCACACCTAGGTCAGAGAGATGTGGGTTTGAAAAAGCAACTAGGCTAGAGGGTTGGGGTGTCGGTGTTGTCGGGTGGTTGTGGTGGTGGAGTGGTTCGAGGTGGAGATGGTGGAGGTGATGGAGTTGCAGAGCAGCTCTCTGTTGTTTGGGAAGAAGAGAGGAAGAACCCGATGGAGAAGAAGGGTCCGTTTGGTTGGGTAATAGGGTTCGGTGACTAGGGTGTGAAGCAGGGATAGAGAACTTTGATGAACATCGAGTAAAGAGCGTTGGATGATCCCATATAGATTGAATCGAACGGCTACGATGGAGAGGTATGTGGCGACCGTTGGATTATGAGATACAACAAAATTGACGACACCAGATGGAGTTAGGTGTTGTAGTGTTAAGCGGAAATATCGAGGTTTGATGAGCAGGCAAAGAAGCGACCGTAGGATCTAAATGTGATATAATCTGAAGGCTTGGAATTTAGGTACTATGGTGTTTTGCAGGGACTTCAGATTTTGATGAACGATGAAGAAGCGACCATTGGATGATGAGATGGATCCGATCTAACGGCTGAGAATGGAGGCGGGTATGGATATAGAAAATGGGTTTGGGTAAGGGTTTTGGGCCTTGGGTATGCCAATCCCATATCTTCTTTAAGAACAATTCTTCCTTCTTGAGCCCATTCCTAGCTTTTTGGACGTGCGCTCCATTCTTTGCGGCTTCCTTGCGTAATTTCTTCCGGCCTTTCACTACTCTTCAGCTCTTTTCCGCTCCGCAAGTTATCCAGACTTTATTTATTACCTAAAAATGCAAAATTAAGTAAGAAAAATATTTATTCTTGAAAACAATGAAAATACAGAATATGGGATAAAATGTAGAATTACTGCACAAAAGATGAGTTAAATGCCAAGAAAAAGGGATAAATATATACATTATTTGGCACTCATCAAATACCCCCAAACCTGAATTTTACTTGTCCTCAAGTAAAACAAAACTAAGGAAATCCTAACTATACCACTGTCGCTGGTCTCTCGAATGCATTTAGCGTATGCACTAAGCCTTTTAAACCACTAAGTGTCCCTAGTGGACGAGTTGAAGTCTCGTGAAGGTTTGCTTAGAACGTACCTACAAAGTTCTAGGTCAAAATATAAGCTCAGATTCCATCAAATGTGACATGTGCAAGTCAGTTTAAGCTCACAGCAAAATGGAGATGTCAATCTAGCTATCAAAGGCACAATCCTAGCACTGATAACAAAAATAGGACATGTGATAAGAGTGTAAAGTGTATCTACACATGTGTAAAGAAAGATCTGAAGTTATGACTACTAATCACCAAGAGATAGTTTCTCAGGCTAAGAACCAAGGTCGACAAATGCAGGAAAACCCCGGGACCTAGTCCAGATTGAACACACACTGTATTAAGCCGCTACAGACACTAGCCTACTCCAAGATAACTTCGGAGTGGACTGTAGTTGAACCTCAATCAGTCTCCCACTGATCCAAGGTACAGTAGTACTCCCTACACCTCTGATCCCAGCAGGATACTGCGCACTTGATTCCCTTAGCTGATCTCACCCACAACTAAGAGTTTCTACGACCCAAAGTCGAAGACTTGACAATAAACAAATCTGTCTCACACATACAAGTCTATCAAAGAATCAATCTGTCTCCCACAGATAAACCCTAAAAGTTTTGTTCAGTCTTTTGATAATAATCAAGGTTAACAGGAACCAATTGATAATCCGATCTGATATTCCTTAAGAACAGCCTAGAGTTGTCAATCACCTCATAACAATCTTAATCGTATGGTAGCGAAACAACATGTTGCGGAATCACAAAGAATAAGACGAAGATGCTTGTGATTACTTTTTATATCTTGCATATCGGAGATATCAATATCAAGCCAATCAATCTGATTGTACTCATACGATAAAATATGCAAGATCAGATCACACAATTACGATAAAAGTAGTATCGGTCTGGCTTCACAATCCCAATGAAGTCTTTAAGTCGTTAACCTGGTTTTAGAAGAAGAAAACCAAAGGTTAAAGGAGAACCGACTCTAGTACGCAAACTAGTATCACACGTGAGGTGTGGGGATTAGTTTTTCATAGATACCAGAGTTCCCCTTATATAGTCTTTCAAATCAGGGTTTGCATTTAAGTTACCTTGGTAACAAAGAAATCAATATCCACAGTTAGATGAAAACCTGGTTTAGATTCAAGCTAATATTTCTCAACCGTTAGAAAGAAAACCTAGGTTTTTATACACAATTAACAATGCACGCTTCTATGTTTTTTAACTGTACCCTAACGTGTGCACTTGTTGGTTCAACAATAGTTAACCGAATGGTTAGCCATATGAGCATTCCATATCAACCATGTTATTCTTCGCCATAACTAGTTCAAATGATTTCAAATGAACTAGTTAGAGAGTTGTTCAATTGCAAGGAAATCTTATGTACTACACAAGAAACAATTGAAGTAAATATGATTTGATTCACTTGAATCGGTTCATGAACTTTTATATCCACGGTTTGAAAATTGCATTCCTTAGTCTTTTTAAGTTTAAGTTCAGAAATCATCTTCCGATATATTACCTTCTCAAGTTCGCAGATTAGGTTCGCGGACTTAAGTTACCGGGAAGAGTTTAAAAACTCCAGCAGAAATTCTCGGGAATGAGAACTTTGCCGGTTTGCGGACTCAGCTTCACGCAAATAGTTCGGCAGTTCGCGGACTGAGATCGGGGACTTGGCTCACGCCATTCTTTCGGTTCTCTTGATCAAAAAAGTTCGCAAACTTTGGTTCAAGGAATAGGACTTATACATAAATGTGTTTCCACAATAATGCTTATGTCCACCATTGATTATGTAATATAAACTCTCATTTCAATCATTGAAACATTCTTAGAGGACGTTATATAGTTTCTACACTATTTCTCGTCAAAGCAATTTTCAAAATGATTGAAACATATCATGACTTTCGTCAGATGGAAAAGATAAACTTGGTTAAAGCAAAACGCTTACCAACACATATTTCGAGATATAGATAGGAGAGGTATACTCGGCTCGAAATACCAAATGTGTATCATCAAGTCTATATATATAGCATACGACTTCTTGTCTCGAAGAGTAGGACAAAGAGTAGATAGACTTTTGAGTGATATATAATTTCAGGTCTTCACATACCTTTTTTTCGAGAAGTTCCACCGGTTCCTTGAGTAGTTTTTCTACTTGTATGATGAATCGCCATGAAGTCCTTGAACTCAACTACACTTTCTATCCTAGTCCGATACTTAGCTATAATAGACTAGAAATCAAGACTTATAATTTTGATCACTAACATTGACAAACATGCTTGAGATAGCAACCCATGCGAGTTCGACCGAGCAATGCTCTAACAGGAAACATAAACTCAAGTCACAGTACTAGACCCAATTATATCTTGGGTTAAATGGTGGATTACGGAACCAAACCTGGATAGCATTACAGGGAAAATCTCAACCATTCTCTGGTTCATTTGGAAATATAGATGCTCGACGGTATTCGGAAAAAAAAACCCAGACCCGACTGAGCTAATAGAACAAATCATCAGGTTTCTAAACTCCACACCGTCAACAAATACCAAGAAGATTTTATCGCCCCAAAAAAATATCCCAAGCAGCCAAAATTGGTCTAAAGTAAACTCAGATTGGATTATCTTTATCGATTCCTCTTTCATGAAAGACGATTCGATGATGGGATATGCTTTCATCCTATATTCCGTAGATCATGAGACATTCATGCAATTATCAGTACAATCGGACCGGGCAGCGTCAGCTTTTCAAGCAGAATCAAAATCCTTACTTAAAGTTGTTACTTGGTAAAATGATAACATACTATCAAGTGTCTCGATTGCACTGACAGCAAAAGTCTGGCGGACACCATCAACGAGGTAAGCAAAGACTTCCCTCGGGAAGCTGAGAATACTTTAAAGAAAGCTAGAAATTTTTTGAGGGATCTCCCTCAAGCTCAGGTAAAATATGTCGCTCAAATGTACAATTCTGCTGCTGAGAACTACATTGCCAAGGACGCAAGGATTAAAAACCTTTAGCACATGTCTTCTCAATTAAATCAAAAAAAAAAAAAACTAGCATCATTTCTAATGTTTTTGACAAATCTGAACTTGTAAATCTGCTAATTAATGAAAGCCCTTTTCCCATCAAAAAAAAAAAGCATTGGCTTTCACTTCCTAATAAACCTATTTTGTTTTGTTACCTATAGCCTCAATCAATTTTAATATGCCTTGATCAGAAAACCTTGTTTTTAGTTGTAATTTTGGATATTTATTTCGATAATAAAAATTTAAAAGTAATTTAACAAAATTAAATAATTAAATAATACTAATATTAATAAACTATAGCAGCACCATGGAAAATGTGCGGAATCTCACAAAGGAATGCAAAAAATTATTTAATAGACTTTTTAAAGGAAGAGAAGCAAAATCGGGTTCCAAACTCCAATATCTAATAAATTTTTTCTTTGCGTCCGAAAAAAAAAATCTAGCTAAATTGGAATTTATGTCATTGAATTGAGGCATGTAACTACATGACAAAATATGGTTATTAAGAAGTAATTCATGGAAACTTCTTATCCACTATTTTTGTTAATGTCTAATATGTCCTTGTTCAATTAGTGTTAATTTGAAAAAGTCAAAACTATAAATAGATTATGACCGGACTCTTCTACGGTTTATACAGGCGTATAAAAATACACAAGAAAATTGTCAGTGTAGACTTACGAGTCACGAGAAAATCATTGCTTTGAATTGATGACTAAGTGAACTCTTTTTTTTTGGTCGGTCTTGGAAATGGAATTGAAGTTGTGAGAGAGAAGACAACTTTTGATTTCAACAACCAACGCATTTGACTCGCATTTCCTTTTAGTTTTCAAAAATTCTTAACAGATTAAGAAAAATCGAGAGAAAAAACCGCCCCTCACAGCCCATTTCCTGCACGGTTTTCGAGGGACGGGATCCACTGGGATCCGGAAAAAACAACAAAAACAAAAACTTTGAGAGGCGGTTTTAACAGGGCTATTTTTCTCGGTCTGTTAAGAACGATTGTTTAGTTTTAGCTGAGTTTTCGGTTCAAATGGAAGATTTTTCAACAATTGGACCTACAAATTTATGTCGGGGCCAAAATTTTAGCAGACGAGGCCGCCTGAAATTTTAGGTCATCAAAGGAAAATGATCTAGAATCAAGTGGGGTCAACAAGTGTAGTTGCAGGAAATCCTACAACCACACCATTAACAAAATCTCAATAAAAATTCAAATAATCATCTTACAATTCATGTATTCATTCATAAAATCCTTCAATATGGTTACAAGTATTGAGATGAACTCTAACTTAGAGGACAAACAATCTTTCTCTCTCCTAAATTAAAAGTCTAATCTCTCAAAAAGATCTCTCTCTTACAAGGTCGCTCGGTCCCCTTATATAGGGGTTTACATAGTGGATGACAGCTAATAAAACATTTATTTTCGGATCTGCCGTGCATTGTCAATGCACGCTCACATTGACTCTTCTCGCACGTATTCTATAATATCGCATGATCACACCTTTCTCGTGATTCATCCGATGTCATCTAGTGTGTCATCCTGAATAAGCTATGTGCGATGGTCTTCGCTTCGTCTTGACAATCACTATTTCACATATCAAACCGGCATGCGGTATTTAGTATCTACATTTTTCCTCTTTTCATGTCGTTTTCTTTTTAAAGAGAGCGATATTAGAAATTTCAATTTACAATGCCGCACCCACTCATCTTTTCGTATTCTTTTCAACTGACATATTTCCCTGATTTAGGCGTGAGAATCCACGCGTATCTTTTCGACTACTCTTTAGCTGACACGTCCTTTATAACCGCTTCTTTTGATCCGTTCATTCTCATTCATCGCATTAATGGGTGATTTTTTCGGTAATCGAGGGTAAATATCTTATTTACTCCCCTTCTTCCTCCTCATACTTCTTTTGACTCTCTTCTATTTTTCTGCAACTATTTTCCTTTTGCTGCCGTACTTTTGATTTCACCATTCCCATATTTATCTTCTTTCCTCCATTTTAATCTTGTTTTTTCTGATCACCTTTGATCATCTCTTCACTATCTTTCCATTCCCATACTAAAATATGCATGAAGTCGGTTGGAAGAACAAACAAGCATTTCATAGATTAAAAGATGAATTTGGTTCACGAGGTTTTTCGTTGTCTATCCTTGTTGGATCAAAACCTTCGTCCAAATTGGGACCTGAATGGTTTTCTCTTGAAGAATGGAACGACCAAAAGATTATCGTCTCAATGGGACAGCTTCTTGCGGGTCTTCCTATTCCACTTTATGATCCCAATATTCCCTTATTTTATGTGATTCTCTCACACCCTGATTTTTCGCGTGGCATATTTCAACTTATTGGGGATAGTATTAGAATAGCTCTTGAATATGCCCGTCGCGCAGCAAGTTTAGAATCTCAATATCTTGTAGAAGTGCGAAATCTTGATCATCGGGATGAAGAAATCGATCCTGCAGATTATACCTTAGAGAATTTTTTCAATAACTATGAAGTTGTCATCATGACAAGAAGTGTGTCTAAGTGGGGAGTTCGCTTATCACGGAAAGATGGTATAGTTGAAGATAAAAGGGTCATGCGAGATGTCGATTGGCATGATCCTTCGAATAAGACCGCTCACTGGTCAAATGACACGCGATGGTCAGAATACCCAATTGTTTTAGATGGCCTATACATAACTGGCAGAGGTGAAAATGGTTTAGCCCTTCCCCTTCCTGAGGGGCTTCCCGCTTATGATCCTTGGGTATTCAGATGGTCCGAAGAAGAGAAAGTGGTAAGCCATCCTTTAATTACTTTTATTTCTATCCTTTGTCTTTGATTATCCACCTTTCTTATCTATTTTTCTCATTCCAGCTGGCTGATCAAGCGAAAAAGGCTAGAAAATCATTCCGAACGTCATCTTTGCATAATAATGAAGTAAGAAATATCTCTTGTTTAATTTTAACAATATTGTTGCCTCTATTTCTTATCTCTCATTATTTGCGT
This sequence comes from Papaver somniferum, assembly GCF_003573695.1. Lineage (NCBI taxonomy): Eukaryota > Viridiplantae > Streptophyta > Magnoliopsida > Ranunculales > Papaveraceae > Papaver > Papaver somniferum. Next base: position 2,516,137 of record NW_020625486.1, read on the forward strand.
AGGGGAAGTTGTTAAAGAGGTCCATACGAAAGGAAAAGGTGTAATTCGCAGTAAGAAGACTGCCTCAAAATCCTCTTCCAAGGATCTTCCTAAAAAGAGAAAAGTTCTTTCTTCTTCTTCTTCAAGATCTCAGTCCATTGAAGAAGATGATGATAATCTTATCGGGGAAGATTCTACTATTAAGTCTGCAATGGATCAGATATCTGGTATCTTTTTTGATTCCATGACAGCGATTGGAGATGATCCTTTGACGAACACATGTAAGACCCTTGAGAAGATAATTGATGCTCCTACCTTGGATGATGATTCACTTCATAGAGATTCTTTATCTCTAAGCCCAAGTTTCCAATATTCCCTTGCTTCTGTGGTAATTTCTTATACTTTTGCACCTTCCTTAAGGTTGCCTCATGCGAAAGTCTGTCATGTTTGTTTAATAATCTCTCAGGTAGCTCGTTCAACATATGTTGTTTCTTCAGACTATGAAAGAAGGCTTTGCAAGCTTGCAGCTAAAAATAATGAACTCAAGTCTCAAGTTTCCGCTCATGAGAATGACGCTGCTAATCTTCGCAAGAGAAACCAACAACTTGAATATGATGTCTCTTCTTGTACAAACAAGATATATGATCTTCATAAGAGGAATGGCCAATTAGTTGGTACGTAATATCCCACTTCTTTTACTTTCCTTGTTCATTCAGGTCTATCGCTTCTACTGTAATTATCTATTCCTGCAGAGAATTACAGCCTTACTGATGAGGCAACTTCCTTATTTCGCTCTCTCCCTCATCCTGTTGATGGTGATATTCTTTTAGAGTATCTTAATGCATCCCTAAATAGATTTGACGATACCAAATTGGATGCCCTTTATTTGGGGGAACTCAAGGCGAAGTATCAAGATCTCAATACTCACCATAGGAGTGCTTTATCTAATAGTAATGGCTTTAGACGTAGCTTTATAGAATTGAAAGAGATAAATAAAACTTTACAAGACAGGTTAGCACTCTTATCATTGAGAAGGATCAAGTTACTCTCAATGGTGCTAAAGCTTTAAAGAAATTCCAAGATACTATTCTTCAAGTTCGAGGGAAACTGGGTGGAGCTTTAAGTGATAAAAACGCACTTGTTGAACGAGGGAACATGATTCGTTTTCTACTTCTCATAGAAAGTGACGTAGAATTTGATTGGGCTGCTAGAGTCTTAGATAACGCTAGGAATGACTTAGCTGTGAATGTTAGCCTTGAATCAGATCATTTCTCTTTGATTAAAGATATTATTTCCAATAAAGAAGGTTATTCATTACATCTCGCTATTTGTTATTTGTTGATCAATTTTTTGTAAATGATATTAACCTTCTCATTTTTTCTTTGCAGTGGTTGAGAATGATTTTCGCAATCAAATTCAGGAGTTGGAATCAAAGATCACTTCTGAAAAAATCTAGAGGCAAAGTTTGTCGCACGCGCTTCTAAATATCGCAGGCTAAAGAAACAATTTGCTATTACCATTTCAAACAATAGCAAGGATGCCATTCGCGTTCGTGATGAGGCAATTAGGAAGGTCTGTGCTGATAATGGCATTCATTTTTCAAAGCATAAGCTTGCTGATGTTCCTCCTAATGAAGAAACTTCTGATATCTCTAATAGTAAAGGAGAAGATGAATAATATGAGAAGACTGATGAAGAAGATAACGAATATGAAGCTGGAGGTTCTGAGATTAACGTAGACAAGAAGTAACTTCTCTGCTCTTGAAGATTTTTTCTATCTTGTTGCACTTGTAAAGCTCTTATTAATTCTTCGTTCAACGAATACTAACTTCTGAAAACTACTTTTTTAGTGTAATCTTTTTGAATATTTGGTACTCCTTTATTGTATATTTTCCTTGTTATATACCTGTATAAAGACTTCATCTTCCAACAAATGAAATTAACTTGGGATAATTTTTATGACAAATCTCTTACGTGTAAGTCTAACATATGGGGGCGAATAACACCCTTCCAGATGTTTGAATTCCCATACTTGCCTCTGGTATTCGATTCCAGATGGTAGATTGAAGCCATACATATTTATCTCTATATTTATTGAGTCAGCTGTTTTCTTCGCGTTATCACGCGAAATTTTCTTTGTCCTATTATTATGCGATTATATTCGCAAGTCATATTCATCATGCAAAACAATAATTATTATCCTTTATATTCTTTTTCTCATGAGATCTTGTTTATCCTTCCTAATTAAATGTATTATTTTGCCTAGCATATTATTTTGTGTTTATGCGACGAGATCGCAGGACCCCTACGTTTTCGCTAGTGACCCATTGATTTCGCTTATCGTCTTCTTGTATTATTGCCTCTTCAGGTTTTATTGTTGCGTAAATATAACAAGTCCTAATGTTCTAGTGAGTAAAAAGTATCAAATATTTAGTTTTTTGAATCAATTCAGCTCCCTATTGGAGGGTGTCATCCTTATATTCCCCTGATTGACCCTTCAAGGAGACGTTGGTGGACCCGGGAAAGCGTATATAAATTGAAGTGAAATGAAAACGGGCCTACAGTAATACCGCAAGTGCACGGTCGTCGGTTGTAGCTCGTGCAAGTACGAGTCGATCCACAGACACTGGGGGTGTTTTGTAGTGTTTAGCTATTTTGGGTTCTAGTTGGCTATTGGGCTTTAGGTATCAAAGGGTTGTGGTACCAATGGGTTATGAATACCCTTTGGAACTGTTGGGCTTTGAATACCCTTTGAGTAAATTGGGCTTAATGGGTTTGTTGTAATGATGAAGTGCTTTAGGCCTTGGGCCTTTGAATGATTTGGGCCTTAGCTGGAGCTAGGCTTTTTAGCTAGGCCTTTGGACTTAGCTGTGAACTGAACTGGAGTGAGCTGGGCCTTGAGCCTTTTGATTGAGCTAGGCTTTGAACCTGGGCTTTTAGCCTTTGGTTCTAAGAATAACTAAGCCTTTTGAGTTAACTGTGGGCTGAACTGGCTTGCGCTGTGAGCCAAACTCAGTTGCAGCAGCAGCAGTGGCTGTAGCACAGGGCAAGAGAAGCAAGCTGGAGGAGGGAGCAGCAGGAGAAGTTGAAATAGCAGTGGAAAATAACAAACAAAATGAAGGACAAGTGAAAGTAAAACAGTGGCAGTGAAGGAATGAGGAAAAGTGACAGTGCAATGAAACTAAACAAGAACAATGGAAGTAAACCAAGGCCTAAGCCAAGGGCAGGGGTGTGAAGAAGACAGTGAAGTAAAAAAAAAGGAAGGAAAAAAAAAGCAAAGCCAAGGCAATGGCTTTAGGCATTCATCTAGAGTGGGAAGAGAACCAGCTTGCTCACAGTCACTAGTGAGCACTAGTTTCTCCCCACTGCTCAATCAACTCAATGCTCTAAGGCTCTAACCTAGCATTGACACACAACAGTAAACTAATCCTAACATTTGAGAAGCTAACAGTTGACAAAACAAGAGATTCAAAACAGTGACAAAACATGGGATTATATTAACACTAACAATGACAAAACAATGAGGATTAACAGATACAAAACAACCTTTAAACTACTAAACAGTGAATGAAATTTGCAAGAGAAGAAGAAAATATAACAGTGAAATTAAATTAACCTTGAGAATTAAATTAACCCAATTAGGGGGTATCTCGGCTAACCAAGAACAACTTTTACATCCTACATCACTTCCCTTTTATAGCTTACAACAAAATATAAAACCCTAATTCGAAACCCTAATTTTTGGGGAAAATCAAATTCTCTCACCAATTTCCTGAATTGAGCTCGACCCATGCTTTGGGTATGTCCCTTCTGCTCTTCTAAAGCTTTTCCTGCCCTTAATTTTGTACTGCAACCCTAGCTCGAGTTGTTTCATCAACTCCACACCTAGGTCAGAGAGATGTGGGTTTGAAAAAGCAACTAGGCTAGAGGGTTGGGGTGTCGGTGTTGTCGGGTGGTTGTGGTGGTGGAGTGGTTCGAGGTGGAGATGGTGGAGGTGATGGAGTTGCAGAGCAGCTCTCTGTTGTTTGGGAAGAAGAGAGGAAGAACCCGATGGAGAAGAAGGGTCCGTTTGGTTGGGTAATAGGGTTCGGTGACTAGGGTGTGAAGCAGGGATAGAGAACTTTGATGAACATCGAGTAAAGAGCGTTGGATGATCCCATATAGATTGAATCGAACGGCTACGATGGAGAGGTATGTGGCGACCGTTGGATTATGAGATACAACAAAATTGACGACACCAGATGGAGTTAGGTGTTGTAGTGTTAAGCGGAAATATCGAGGTTTGATGAGCAGGCAAAGAAGCGACCGTAGGATCTAAATGTGATATAATCTGAAGGCTTGGAATTTAGGTACTATGGTGTTTTGCAGGGACTTCAGATTTTGATGAACGATGAAGAAGCGACCATTGGATGATGAGATGGATCCGATCTAACGGCTGAGAATGGAGCGGGTATGGATATAGAAAATGGGTTTGGGTAAGGGTTTTGGGCCTTGGGTATGCCCAGCCCATATCTTCTTTAAGAACAATTCTTTTCTTGAGCCCATTCCTAGCTTTTTGGACGTGCGCTCCATTCTTTGCGTCTTCCTTGCGTAATTTCTTCCGGCTTTTCACTACTTTTCTGCTCTTTTCCGCTCTGCTATTCATCCAGACTTTATTTATTACCTAAAAATGCAAAATTAAGTAAGAAAAATATTTATTCTTGAAAACAATGAAAATACAGAATATGGGATAAAATGTAGAATTACTGCACAAAAGATGAGTTAAATGCCAACAAAAAGGGATAAATATATACATTATTTGGCACTCATCAAATACCCCCAAACCTGAATTTTACTTGTCCTCAAGTAAAACAAAACTAAGGAAATCCTACCTATACCACTGTCGCTGGTCTCTCGAATGCATTTAGAGTATGCACTAAGCCTTTTAAACCACTAAGTGTCCCTAGTGGACGAGTTAAGTCTCGTGAAGGTTTGTTTAGAACGTACCTACAAAGTTCTAGGTCAAAATATAAGCTCAGATTCCATCAAATGTGACATGTGCAAGTCAGTTTAAGCTCACAGCAAAATGGAGATGTCAATCTAGCTATCAAAGGCACAATCCTAGCACTGATAACAAAAAAAGACATGTGATAAGAGTGTAAAGTGTATCTACACATGTGTAAAGAAAGATCTGAAGTTATGACTACTAATCACCAAGAGATAGTTTCTCAGGCTAAGAACCAAGGTCGAAATCTAGCTAGCTGTCCGGACTTTACGAGAATTGTGAATGAGTTGGAGGTATTTCACAATTACTCGCGTTGTACATCAATGGCATACACCCTCCTTGCTTATTACAATGAAACAACAAAATGACTCTTTACATGACTCTTATTTACATTGACTACTCTCTTTTATTTTTGGAACAAGAGATGATGGAATTGATAAATACTTGATTTTTTTGTATTTTTCTGATATTTTTTTTTTTTTTGAAACAAGAACTTGAAATTGATTTTTACATATGGTAGCTCTTTTGATACATAACAAAAAGAAACAAAAAATTACATGACACTTTGCAAGAGGTAGCCCTTTTTGATGCACCCAGTTAAATTCGATGGTTGTCTTTCTTAATGTAACCTCCACCTTCTATCCCAACCAACCAAAGAACAAGCTAGTCAAGTTTCGTTCAGTATTCTAAAGTGATTGGCAATCGTGACTTCCTATCAAACACCTTGAAGATCGAGGCCATACATGTATTGGTAGATCGTGCGCGTGCAAATTTCTTATCACTATGTGAATTGTGCTAGAATCAGGGTGCCTAAATATCTAGACTAAGACTCCTAATAATTACATATTTGCACAAGAGTCAACATTTCAAGGTAAATGAGCTCCATTTTTTTATGTTTTTTTCAATTTTTAATTTTTAATTTTCATTTTTCATTTTTCAAAAAGAAGGAGTTCTTGTTTTCAATTATGGCATATTATCGTGGTATCTACTCTATACCCCCAAACCTAAACTAAACATTGTCCACAATGTTTCAAAATATGGAAAGAATTATAAAACAATATATGAAGAGGATCATGTTGAGTAGAGAAAAAGGAAAGAGAATACCCGATTTCGGCGAAAGCAATATTAGAACTCCGTTATTCAAGGGAAAAAAATCCAACATATTTCAGCCGAGCAAAATATATACAAAAGGAACAAAAAGGTTTTTAAGAAATTTTATCTACTGGATTATATACAAAAAATTCACCATACACTAACAATCTAAAGAGTTGAGGATCAACCCAAAAGACAAAGTGTAGAAACATAGAAAGTTTCAAAACACTAAAATTGGACTTAAATGGGAGTGAGAGTGAAAAACCGAATGAATCACCCCTAAACCTAAATTGTTCAACAGATTTACTTTTAAGCACAAAATCTTTTAATTTTAGGGGTTCAGGATTCAAAAGGTCTAACTCATAATGGATTGTTTTCGGGATGGGCAAAGAAATGCATTCCAACTGTGACTCTTTAAAAGTGTTATATTTTGAAGCAAAATAGTCCAAGAGGACTTGGGAGGCACACAGTTCCAATCCTAGATTGGGAATTTTCAGAAAAGTTGGTTTAAAATTTTTGTTGCAAATCAAATCTAGGTTGGGTGGAATAATCTCGATTTGAGATTTAGGTAAGAAAGTGGGTACATCTAAATTATTTTCATGGGTACGATCAATAGTACCAACACATACTTTTCCTAAATCAGAAACAGGTAAAACATGCTCACATTCATCGAACAAAACATCAAGACCTAAATCAGTATCATGATTGTTCGAAGTACTCAAATCATCACCGGAAGAAATAACATTTTGTGACTTAGGCAAGGAATCAGACACATCAAATTCGTCCTCATGCATAATAAAATTAGTGTCTACAGAAGATTCAACTATTCCTATGTCATGCTCATCTTCAATGAACAATTGTACAAGCCCCAAATCAATCTCAAAATCATATGAGTTGCAATGATTATTAGAATTAGAAGAAACAACATTCATGAAGGTCGAGGGCGAGAAGCCATATGTTATTGAACCAAAAGGTTCCATAATGTTTTCATGTTCTTCTAACATAACATCATCATCATAATCATCATCATGGTAACATGCATATTGGTCCCTATTAGCAATTGTGGTATCCTTAGTCGACTCATGTTCCTCTAGGTTAGGATCATATTCAACATCATTTACATGAATGGGACTAGACACTTCATTAGGAACAACACACATTTCATCATGAATTTTTTCATTTTGTTTAATAAGCAACATCCGATCTAAACATGCCTGCATTCGCAATTCCAATCTAGCATTATTTTGATCAATGAGTCTGAGATTTTCCATGATAGATTCGTACTTCATAGGGGAACAAAATTCTTCATGTTATAATTGTGGTGATGGGTACATGTGTGCATGGTCATTTGGGTTTATAAAAGATTGATCGCAACCCTCAAAGGATTGATTATGGTCCCAATGACTACCAGCCTCACAATTTGTGGGCATTTCATAATTTGGATTTTCATGGGACTCTCTAAATTGTCTAAAATCATGCAACATATAACAGTTCTCAACAGGATGGTCTAAACCACCACATAAGGTACATGCATAGATTTCAGGTTGTGTTGGTTGATACATGTGTGAATAGTTATCAGGGTATATGTATTGAGGCTCCAGACTATGAAAATGTCCATAACAATCCCTATAACTATTGACATCATGGTCTATGGAGGGCTCATAATGTGGCACATGCCCATAAGCAAGTTCTCTAAGAGTTTTATTTCCATCCCCAGGAGCAGACCAAAATCCAGACATGTTATGTTTATCAAGCAATTACACAATTAAAAAGAGAATAAGGCCCACAATTTTCAGTAATGGGTTTCAAAATTTTGGTTTTAGACTTTAAGGATAAAGCCTATTTGGGAATTTGGTTTAAATGGGAGCAATTTTTGGTTTTTTAAAATTTGGGAGCAAGTTTGGTTTTAATGGGTTAAAGAAGAAAAAATTTGGTTGTTAAAATGGGAGCAAGTAAAATTTGGTTTTTGAATGGGAGAAAAGTAATTTTTTTTTTTTTAAAAGAAAATAAAATTTGGTTTTTGAATGGGAGCAAGCCCACTGTTGGTTTTGTGTTTGCTTTGGCTCAGCTGGTTTGAAAACGTTTGGTGAAACTGAGTCCAAAATCTCGGCCTAGAATTTGGGTACTCGGCCCACTAACGAGTTAACCTAGCGTGATTGGTTACAAGCTCAGATGGGTTTAAAAACCCAGAATACAAGATACAAGTCCAATTTAAACAAGCCCACAAAAATTAAATACACAAGCCCATAATCAATGTAAACAAACAAGCCCACAAATAAATTATTACAAACCCAACAGAAAATAAGAGAAGCCCAAAAATTGGCTTTAATATTACAAGCCCACAATTAAAAATTGGAAGCCCACAATTCGGGTTCTCTTAAATGGGTTACCTTTTAAGCACAGCCCAGCTGCTCTGATATTGTTGCAAAAACCCAGTTGGGCTTTGGTTCTTTTCCTTGGTGGCGTCCCAGCAGAGGAAAAACTGGTTCAGAACAGCAGGACCAACAACAAATGAAGTGAAGCAGATGCAGATGCAAATGCTATGCAGTGAAATGCAAAAATAGCTAATAAAACTACAAGAAAAACACAGCACCAATCCCCGGCAGCGGCGCCAAAAACTTGGTGGACCCGGGAAAGCGTATAAAATTGAAGTGAAATGAAAACGGGCCTACAGTAATACCGCAAGTGCACGGTCGTCGGTTGTAGCTCGTGCAAGTACGGGTCGATCCACAGAGACTGGGGGTGTTTTGTAGTGTTTAGATATTCTGGGTTCTAGTTGGCTATTGGGCTTTAGGTATCAAAGGGTTGTGGTACCAATGGGTTATGAATACCCTTTGGAACTGTTGGGCTTTGAATACCCTTTGAGTAAATTGGGCTTAATGGGTTTGTTGTAATGATGAAGTGCTTTAGGCCTTGGGCCTTTGAATGATTTGGGCCTTAGCTGGAGCTAGGCTTTTTAGCTAGGCCTTTGGACTTAGCTGTGAACTGAACTGGAGTGAGCTGGGCCTTGAGCCTTTTGCTTGAGTTAGGCTTTGAACCTGGGCTTTTAGCCTTTGGTTCTAAGAATAACTAAGCCTTTTGAGTTAACTGTGGGCTGAACTGGCTTGCGCTGTGAGCCAAACTCAGTTGCAGCAGCAGCAGTGGCTGTAGCACAGGGCAAGAGAAGCAAGCTGGAGCAGCAGCAGGAGAAGTTGAAATAGCAGTGGAAAATAGCAAACAAAATGAAGGACAAGTGAAAGTAAAACAGTGGCAGTGAAGGAATGAGGAAAAGTGACAGTGCAATGAAACTAAACAAGAACAATGGAAGTAAACCAAGGCCTAAGCCAAGGGCAGGGGTGTGAAGAAGACAGTGAAGTAAAAAAAAAGGAAGGAAAAAAAAAAGCAAAGCCAAGGCAATGGCTTTAGGCATTCATCTAGAGTGGGAAGAGAACCAGCTTGCTCACAGTCACTAGTGAGCACTAGTTTCTCCCCACTGCTCAATCAACTCAATGCTCTAAGGCTCTAACCTAGCATTGACACACAACAGTAAACTAATCCTAACATTTGAGAAGCTAACAGTTGACAAAACAAGAGATTCAAAACAGTGACAAAACAGGGGATTATATTAACACTAACAATGACAAAACAATGAGGATTAACAGATACAAAACAACCTTTAAACTACTAAACAGTGAATGAAATTTGCAAGAGAAGAACCCTAAAAATTAACAGTGAAATTAAATTAACCTTGAGAATTAAATTAACCCAATTAGGGGGTATCTCGGCTAACCAAGAACAACTTTTACATCCTACATCACTTCCCTTTTATAGCTTACAACAAAATATAAAACCCTAATTCGAAACCCTAATTTTTGGGGAAAATCAAATTCTCTCACCAATTTCCTGAATTGAGCTCGACCCATGCTTTGGGTATGTCCCCTCTGCTCTTCTGAAGCTTTTCCTGCCCTTAATTTTGTACTTCAACCCTAGCTCGAGTTGTTTCATCAACTCCACACCTAGGTCAGAGAGATGTGGGTTTGAAAAAGCAACTAGGCTAGAGGGTTGGGGTGTCGGTGTTGTCGGGTGGTTGTGGTGGTGGAGTGGTTCGAGGTGGATATGGAAGAGATGGTGGAGGTGATGGAGTTGCATAGCAGCTCTCTGTTGTTTGGGAAGAAGAGAGGAAGAACCCGATGGAGAAGAAGGGTCCGTTTGGTTGGGTAATAGGGTTCGGTGACTAGGGTGTGAAGCAGGGATAGAGAACTTTGATGAACATCGAGTAAAGAGCGTTGGATGATCCCATATAGATTGAATCGAACGGCTACGATGGAGAGGTATGTGGCGACCGTTGGATTATGAGATACAACAAAATTGACGACACCAGATGGAGTTAGGTGTTGTAGTGTTAAGCGGAAATATCGAGGTTTGATGAGCAGGCAAAGAAGCGACCGTAGGATCTAAATGTGATATAATCTGAAGGCTTGGAATTTAGGTACTATGGTGTTTTGCAGGGACTTCAGATTTTGATGAACGATGAAGAAGCGACCATTGGATGATGAGATGGATCCGATCTAACGGCTGAGAATGGAGGCGGGTATGGATATAGAAAATGGGTTTGGGTAAGGGTTTTGGGCCTTGGGTATGCCCAGCCCATATCTTCTTTAAGAACAATTCTTCCTTCTTGAGCCCATTCCTAGCTTTTTGGACGTGCGCTCCATTCTTTGCGTCTTCCTTGCGTAATTTCTTCCGGCTTTTCACTACTTTTCTGCTCTTTTCCGCTCTGCTATTCATCCAAACTTTATTTATTACCTAAAAATGCAAAATTAAGTAAGAAAAATATTTATTCTTGAAAACAATGAAAATACAGAATATGGGATAAAATGTAGAATTACTGCACAAAAGATGAGTTAAATGCCAACAAAAAGGGATAAATATATACATTATTTGGCACTCATCAGACGTACCCCTACCGGGTTAGGGTGGGCTCCTCCCATACAGTAATGCAACAATCAGTTGTTTTCACAGCCTCTTATCCCTCCGCCAATACGGTTTATGGTTACAAGACCGCACCCTAAGTGGTGTTTCTTCGGACCGAGTGCATCATAGTCAAGACTTGTCAAGAATGGCCATCTATGCTCCAGACGCCCTAAGCACTCTTGACTCAACCTTGTACCTCGGCGCCTTGATCGAGTTCTTCACTCCTTAGGAGAGACCTTGTCACCTTAATCTTTCGATTTAGGCGTCTCTCCTGGATGGGTTTTTATTTCACCCCAAATCTCCATGACTCAAGCTCCAGGGTAGGTGTAGGTTTCACTTGATCCATGCTTCACTAGCTTCCGAATTATGACGTGCGTTAGGTCTTATTCTTGCCTCTTGATTTATGCGAACTAGGGTGCAAGCCACAATCAGATAGCTAGGCTCCTTGATTGGAGTCTTTATTTCTGATGCCTTATGTCAAGGTCTTATTATAAGATCTTATTTCATAAAAATATTTCCTTAATAGCATTATTATTTTCGAATAATATAACTCCGATATCATCTTTTATCTTTTAACTGATAGTTGAATCATGGAAAACTGTTACATCTGAGATGAAGTGCTCGTTTCTTTCACCTTCTGTGCCTTTTTGAGTTCATTTATGTCATCGAACATAGCGATGCGTATTTGTTCTATTTCTTCTGCAGTGCAAGAATTGCCGCATAGACCATATCTTTTCAAGTACATCTTGTTCCACAATTCACCGGATGATTTCCCCTCTTCATCTATCAACACATACATTCCATGGTCAGCGACTCTCTTGATCTTATATGGACCTTCCCACATGTTATCCATGTTCCCTTTGCCATTCCTTAGGTATTTAGGTTTCTGCCTCAATACTAGATCTCCTTCTTGGAATTCATATCTTTGCTCTTGTGCGATAGTTATCACATTCCCTTTGTTTATGGCATCTACCATCAACCTTTCACTTCACTGACTATCTTTTATCCGCTGCTTCCAGTTTCTTCGCTTGCTTGAGCTTTCTTTGCATTTTTCGATATCAATCTCATGACATGCCTTTCCTTTGTTAGGATCTCCTCTTATTACTCCTACACCTTAAGGAAGGGTAAATTTAATGCACTGGTGAAAATTTGAAGCCACCCCTAGAATACCATGCAACCACGGTCTTCCAATCAAAGCATTGTAGGGTGATTCTGCGTCCACAACACAAATCACTATTTCAGATGATATATTTTTTTAAAGGAATTCACATAGTTATCTCGTCCTTTGGTTTATTGACCGTTCCATTAAAACCATAAATCTTATAAGTAGAAGGAATTAGCTCATCATCTCGACCACCCATAGTTTTGTATGTATGGTAAAGAATTTTCATGCAATTCCTCTTCATCTTCATCAGTTTTTGCCTTTGGATTAATTTCCAATTTTACCACTAAAGAATTTTCATGCAATTCTCCACCTCCAGGTACCTTCTCTGTATTGAAGGTTGCTTCTGCCAATCCTTTAGGGGCGATACCCAGGCCCGGTTCTGAAGGGGGGCATGTTGGGCTCTAGCACAAGACGGGAAATTTCACAGGACGTGAAATTTTGAATTATGGTGGGTAAATTTTTGGTGGGCTTTATTTACCTAATATCCAACGAACCCAATTCTTCATTATATTCCATAGTTAACGCCTCTGCTTTCAACTATCAAGTACCAAGCCAGTATGCAAGAAGAAAACCCTAGCCGACAAAAAAGAAACCCACGCCGAGAAGGAATAAATTCATTCCATTCATAGGTACACAGGTAGATCCGTAGTTGTACGTAATAATCTCTTATGATATTATATACTTAGTTAATAGTTATAATCACTTGCAGACTTGTTGCGATTTTGGGTACATGGTTAATTGATTAACTTGTTGATATCTTACCGGATGCTTTTGATATTTTAGTTTGATTAACTGATTTTTCTTTTTTCTTTTTTTGGATATCTCATTGGATGCTTTGTGATATGATATTTTGTAATCTTATCGTCGATTTTGTATTGACCGTAAAATTGCTTCTTCAATTGATTAGTATCCTATTAGTTTGTCCTCCATCAATCTAATTGTTTTGTTCCATGTACAAATTTGGTTTATTTATTTACAAAAAGGCGTATAAGACGGTTGTAAAATAGACATGCTAGACATAAATGTAAGGGAAAAAGTGATGTATTTGTACAATTTCTAGTGGAGCTATAGATAATTTTCTTGTTAGAAATGCGCGTAATTTAGTTGGAAGCTCATCGGCTGTAATCAGCCGTAAACGAAGAGGTTTATGATGTAGATCATGAGATTGGTACAGATGAAGATATATCAATGTCATTTTTTTTCTGTTTTGGTTTTCTCTTTTGCGTAAAAAGGCGTCCTGATCTCTTCCGCACATGGTCGTCTAAATGTCAGAGACGGCCCTGCTCTGGTGAGGGTCATAAATGGCATCCATGGATTTGATGGAACGCAGCAATATCGCAACAAAACCAGTACTCCGAACTGTTTGGTTATATTCAGCTTCTCTGATCTGATATCATTAGAGGATGAATTGGATAAAGAGGATTTAGAAAGACATTCAACTTGGAGTCCAAACTCAGACATAGAGGATGAATCATCTATTTTTTCGATGAGGCGCAAATCTCCAAAGAATAGTACTAGTAGTCGTTACAGCTTAGCTGCAAGTAAGCAAATGGTAGGCATCTTTTTGTGTGTGTGGGTTCGAACTGATCTTAACCAACATGTCAGCAATTTAAAAGTCTCGTGTGTTGGAAGAGGCATTATGGGGTATCTTGGAAATAAGGTTAGACAAGATGCTAGTGAAATGAAAGTTTTCGAATTACTGTTTACATTCTAGGTAGACAAGATGCTAATGAAATGAGTGATGAGGTTTAATTTTTGTAGGGTTCGGTTTCAATCAGTATGACATTGCATCGAACAACCTTTTGCCTTGTGTGCACCCATTTAACTTCAGGCGAGAAAGGTGATGAGGTTCGGAGAAATTCCGATGTCACTGAGATATTGAAGAAAACGAAGTTCTCTCAATCTCAGAGATTTTCCGGACAACCATTCACACCTTCCCCTGTTAGAATTTTAGAACATGAGTAAGTGTGCCTATGCAAATTTTGTCCATTTTGTGGAGGAAAATAACAATAGTAAAATGATTTTTTGATTTTTAAGACCAAAAAGGTTATTTTTTGATTTATAGAAATAAAATAATAACTCTAGAAATTAGTTTGGTAATACAATAGTAAAATGATTTTTAAGACCAAAAAGGTCAACCTTCGTGAAGTAAAAGCATTTTCCGTTCTGATATCAACACTCTTAATCTTCCACGCCTCTTTGTGTTTTTTTTCTTAGCTTTGAGTTCCTCGATTAGACTTGCTCTTACTACGATGTTCCTTAAGTTCATAACACAGTGCACCCACACAGTCACATTCGTTCTAACTGATTAAGAATACAGTAATCAACCAGAAATGGGAAGATCGACTCTCACACTTAAAGTCATAAAATACAATAATCGATCAGAAGCGAAAAAAAATTACTCTCATATTTGAAGTCAGTAATTTGAAAGTACATTAATTCTTCTTCCGTTAAAAACGTCTGAACCAGTACTCCGAACTGTTTGGTTATATTCAGCTTTTTATACCTTTAGCAGTATAAGATTAGTTCCATCTTTGATCAATAATTTGCTATACAGTTCTTCCTGTAATCTATGTTCCTTTTTGACATTCTTGATTCTTACTGCAAACTGGGTACAATTATCATTTTACAAGCACTTAACACTTGGTTCATGTTTCTGCTGGAAATAGTTGCGGCATCTATATGCCTCTTACTGGACGCATATCACTTAAGGGCCTGGATTATATCATATGTCCAGTGTCTTAGCCGATTATGACTCCTTTGGGTCTCACTCGTCTAATCTTCTCGTTGTTCTGAGATTAATGAGATAACAAACGAGTAATGTTCATTCTCAAATATGACTCAGGGAGCTCAGTATCTAAGTCTTGAAAACGTTGATCAAACTGCACAAAATCAATATGCACGGTTCAAATTCTCGAACACTCATAGGACTTCAAGAGAAACTGAGTTAAGTACCCAAGCCGATATTAATAAAATTATACACCCCATCGGCCCATCATCATAACTTGGCACGAGCCCATTACTCAATTCTAAAAATAGCTACCTGCAATTTTCGTGTTTTAGACGCTGAGCCGTGGTTTCGTTGGCAAAAAAAAAAAAAAAAGAAAAGACAAAATATACTTCTTTCTCTGCGCCATTCCCAACAGACCCAAGCTTGACTTGTGTTTATATGCCGCATGAAAAGGTAGTTGTTGGACTGAATGGAAGAACCCAACCAACTGGCTCTTGAAATATCGCAATTTGACTTCGAGAATTCTCATTATAGGCGCATAGATTCTTATTTTGAAATACCAGTTCTTTTCTCCCTCCTACCAGTCAATTTGAAGAACAGATAAACACACCACCATTTTATATGCTGTCGAATGTCCCAGAAAGGGCGTTGTAAGGTCATCTCTAGGGAAAAAAACGTAAAAACAAATGATTTATAAGTTAAATTGGACGGCAGGCATGGCTGAATATTAGTTTTAATTAATTGCATGAAAATTGAGAAAGATAGCTTAGTCAAAAGCATACAAAAAGGCAAAGGCTAATCGATTGGTTTTGTTCATTATTTATGGAGAAGCTTACAAAGAAACTAGTACATTTCCATGCACTATAAACCAAAAATCTTCATCTATCAGTCGAACGAATGGATCTATATATGTTTGCGTGCATAGTGCATTGAGGAATGTCTTAACAGTAGCACTCGCAGACATGCTTCCCATCCCTAATCTTGCATTCTCCACCCCTGCATCTTGAAATGCAGTAATCGTTACAGCGCACCATGTCATTTTTGTTGCTCAGATTACATTGACCTATGTGATTTGGTTGACAACATGCTGGTGGCTTTGCAGTTGATGCCATAACGCTGTTAAAATCTGCATAACATATATGTTGCAGACTTGTTAATATTAAACCATTAAGGCATGTCAGGAAATTGATAAAAAGAATTATCTGGAGCAATATGCATAAAAGAATAATTTATGAGTACACTTTCCAGTTAGTAATATTCCGTTAGCTATCAGATTTATTTTTACCTGCGCAGAAAACCATGAACATGACAAGGCAGGCCATAGCTGTTACTTTTCCACTGGCCATTTCAGAAGGCGAAATTAAAATTTGAAGAGTAATCTAAAAAGAATGCTGATTTTATTGGAAGATTGTAGTTTTGGTGTGATGAGATTGATGTTCATGGCTCTCAATTTATAGAGGATCAGGAGATTATAACATGCATGCATCCACTAACTTCTACAAGGATATTTATTTTGTAATCGAAGGAATTAATATGCGATTCATATTTCTTGTCTCTAAAAATATTTCTCATTAAACCATATATTTTTTGCTCTTAATTAAGGATACAAAAATTGATTTAAAGAATAATTTCTTATACCTTCGCAAGATTCAATATTTCTCTTCCATTATTATCCCTCGCGAATACTCTGCTCAAGATATTATTATGGAAGTCTTCCTTATTCTTGCACGAATGTATTATTGAATTGCAATACAGATTCTTTGCCTTTACACCCACCTCATTCAAATATGTATTTCTTCTGGTCTCTACACCTTGGGTGCGAACTTCTGGAGGTGGTGGTGGTAAATTTTGTGGTGGCTGTACCAAAAAGTGATCCAACTTCCCTTGATCTATCATTCGTCGTATAATTTTCTTTATGTCCCTACAATTATTTGTTGTATGGCCATGGAAGTGATGATAATCACAGTATTCTCTACTTCTCCTCCCTGGTGGTGGCTCATTTTCCGCATTTGGTGGTGCTTGTATTTCTTCCATCAAAATTATAGCTACCCAGATTTTTTCTACCGTAGCATTCAGATGCGGCATCTTTATGGGCTCCCACTGCAATAAATATCGCACATAAGCCTTAATATGATGTATCGCACATGATGTTCCATCAAATATGTTGGTAAATGCTGGTAAATTGCACTTAGGAGGTATTCCTGTCATCTGTATTTGCCTTGCAAATGGTGTCTTCCCTGCTTCTTCAATTTCCCCATCTAATTGTCGTATGCCACCCTCTCTTCTTGTTGTCATTAATTCTCTCACTTCTTCTAACTCCCTTAAAATTTGTTCATTCACCCCTGGTTTTGTTGCATTGGCCTTTTCAGTCTTGCCATCATTACTCTATTGTCATGCCTATTTTGACGTATATCTTCTTGTATCTCTCTTTCTTCTTCGGCATTTCTTAAGCCTCTCCGTCTTTTTACTTCATTCTCATCTATTTGATCTTGTTGATCCCTTAGAATCTCTCTTTCCTGCAACCTTGTTCTTCTCTGTTCCTCTTCATCATCCACAATCTGGCTTGGGTGAGTGCGATTATATTCGCGCCTTCTTATTCGATTATCATGGTTGTTTTCGCGCACAACATCCTGAAATTCTCGTTCTTCAAGTTCTTGTATTCTTCTCCTACACCTTTCTCGCTTATCTTGTGCGTGACTCTGTGCAGCCATATATTTTTCAACCTCAGCTAAGCGTTCGCGTTGGTCTCTTAATATTCGTCTACCTTGTTCTTGATCATGTTTTTCACCTCGATATCGGTCATCATGTTGTTCATATCTGTTATCTCTATTACCCTCTTGCACACGATGATATTCACCATGTAACACGTACCGATACTCTATTGGTGGTTGATCTATGCGATGTTCATCACGTCGATCTTGTTGATTATCATTTTCTTGACTGTCTTATGCAATATCATCCAAACGCGTTTCTTTTCTAACATCTCTGTGATTGGAATGACTGCGTCTTGACGTTCTCCTGCTTGATCTTGACATTGAGCAAGTCGTACTTCTCGACCTATGCTCTTGTAATATTATATTTGCTTCTCTTAACTCATTGTTCTGACGCATCAAGCTCCCACGCTCTTCATCCTCTCTTGTTCTTTCCGCAATCAACCTCTGCCGAAGCTCTTCGATTGTTATATCTTCAGTATTTCTTTCTATGAGTCCTTCCTCTATTGTCCTTTGTTCATCCTCTTATGTTGAATATGTTTGTGAAGTATGAACACTCACTCTATCGTAGTCAATAGCGTTATCTTGGACAGGTACTCGTCGAATCTGATGATGGACTTGTTGTTCTTGAATTTGTCTTTCTCCTGTCCTGGATGACTCTGCGATTCACTTCTTCTTCTTCTTCCAGCAATTCTCCTGCTCCTTCTAACCGCTATCGTTTGTCCTGTAGGATTTTATCTTACCATTTTAGTTTTCTTGTTTCAATTAGAAGAAAATTTTCTCTATTAAGACCTAAAAATTGAGATAATGACAATGAAAGTTTTTAGACTTTCCTTCTAAATTTTAGGTTTAACTTCTAAACTCTCACCACTACAGGATATCACTCCGAGCTGTTTCTAGCGCCAAATGTAGTTGCAGGAAATCCTACAACCACACCATTAACAAAATCTTAATAACAATTCAAGTAATCATCTTATAATTCATGTATTCATTCATAAAATTCTTCAATATGGTTACAAATATTGAGATGAACTCTAACTTGGAGGACAAACAATCTTTCTCTCTCCTAAATTACAAGTCTAATCTCTCAAAAAGATCTCTCTCTTACAAGGTCGCTCGGTCCCCTTATATAGGGGTTTACATAGTGGATGACAGCTAATAAAACCTTTATTTTCGGATCTGCCGTGCGTTGTTAACGCACACTCACATTGACTCTTCTCGCACGTATTCTATAATATCGCATGATCACACCTTTATCGTGATTCATCCGACGTCATCTAGTGTGTCATCCTGAATAAGCTATGTGCGATGGTCTTCACTTCGCCATGATAATCACTATTTCGCATATCAAACAGGCATGCGGTATTTAGTATCTGCAACATGTTTTAAAGAAGACATCTTTTGGAATTTCAACAATCACAACTTACAGAACCCAAGGTCCCCAACAATCGGTGTGATGGGGCAAATTTGAGTTCCCCACGTCCGTCCGCCACAGGGATCTTAGGTAGGTTGTAATCTGTTTTTTTATTGCGATTGCAAATGAACAGTGTCCAGGCCTCCCCCAATGCTTAAATATAAGCAAAGCTACGACGTAGTTTTATTACTGTATCACTAGTATTTATTGCTCGAACTGGTTATTGTAGTTGAAGCAGAAGACAGGTAAAAGGACACTAAGTGTTACCGCTGGTATTTGCAAAAAGATGATACCTTAAAAACCGCGGGCTAGCAAGGGAGCACAACTCAAATTTATGCATCTCCAAGAGCAAAAGCAAAAGCGTTTATGTATCTCCAAAAGCATAAATAATTTTTAGAAGTTTTTTTTTTACTTCTAAATGTCATTCTAAAATCTTGATCCAACCTAAATTCTAATATTTTTATTTTTATTTGTGCCGCCATTTTGTTCTCCCTCCGTCTCACTATTAAGTGACCTCTTTACTTTTGGATTTTGCCCCACTATTGAGTGACCTATATCACTAAACAAGAAGACATTTCTAAAATTATCATTTTAATTGATTATAAGAAATATAAGAAAAATGCATAATTTGATAGGCATGTTTGTATTCGTTATGTAGTTGTATTAAAATGCTTTTCAGTGGCATTGTGAATACCAATATTCTACGTGGCACGTGTCACGATCTTAGTGGCCACATACAAACTTAACCGTGTAGCCTTCGCTATATAAAGAAGCCTGAGTAACAAAGGATACCTTCGCAGATCTACTTTATCCCGTCCCAAGGAAGCATGCCTCGACGGTTGAGATGAGGAGAGTAAAAGCCTAGTCTACAAGAAGGCAGCCGGCGAAGGGACAGAGTTAGATGACGCATCTAATCAGCATTAAATGCACAAATCACTTATCTACACGCATGAATCAAGGCACGTGAAGAGAGAAGACGTGGGAGAACCCGATTGGCAGAGGCTGGCGGTGAACGAAGGTACAACCTGTACTAAGGTTGGGTAGTTCTCGAAGGAACGTAGGTCAGCTAAGGTGACAGAATGCCACTGGAGAAAGTATGCGGTGGACAAAGGTACCATTGTTACGAAAGGTATATCAACGAACGATGGACCCAGAAGCAACAAAGATATACCTGGAGCAGAAGGGGCTATAAATACCAAGCCTCACCAACAAACTAAGGGCATTCAATATCTAGGAGAGAAGATCTACTCTTAAGCTTATACCTCTTTAATGTATATAATTTAAGTATTTACTTCAACTTGAGTTCTCTCTATTACTTTGGGAAGCATTTAAGATCTTTGTAACCACCACAACTTAATACAAAACAATCACTCATTAACCCGTGGACGTAGACGAAAGTCAAACCACATAATCTCTTATGTCTCATGATAACTTAGAAGCTTTTACATTATATTTGTGTTCTTCGTTATTATTGTAATCTTAAAATATCTTTTACTACTTAGCATTATCAGTTCAACAGAGGTATCGATACTACTTAGCATCTGATCCTCTGAGCTGTATACATTACGTAGACTACGGGAAGACGAGTAATCACATGTATAAAGTTTTTACGAACATCCGTGATGTTGTTTGAGAGATAAATCATTTCAAATAATGTACTAGGAAGTATACGGTATTTATATTTACATAGTAAACTAATTTTTTGTCGTTGTTTTACCTTTTATATATAACTTTCGGTCCCAGAAGTTAGAAACAAAACAAATTTACCTTGTAATTTTTTTTTTCAATTTTACCCTTAAAACTCATTCTGAAATTGTGTAAGAAAAAATAACTTCTAATTTTTAATTTTACTAAAGTGGAAAAATAACTACTCAAACCCCAAGGTGTTTTCTCTTGTCGTGGTCAAAATCAAATTTTGAACCAAAAGCCCCTTTCTAAGATTTTTTTCTACCAGAATTTCCAAAAAATTTCGATCTGCTGGTGGTGATTGGTCTCTTGCTCTTCGAATACGATAGCGACGAAGATAACTATCAAATAACTATGAATCGCGCTACTAGGTATGTACTTAAACTTCCCTCTTTATGGTTTCAAATTCAGTATTCTTAACATTTTGACTTGAATAATTTTAGGGTTTCCGGTGGTTCATCTTTTTAAAGAATTCAGTTGAAGATCCAATCTGTGATTGAAACATCTGGAAAACAACCAGGTTGGAATCCTCAGACCGATGTTTAATCGTAACTTTGGTAATTGTATTCGACACTTGGGTACTCACTCAAGTCTAGCAGTAGTCAAAGTGTTAGAAACCTCATTGCCCTGCATGCCTGCACTTTGATTAGGTTTTTCTAATTCAAGATCATGGTGCTGATAAATCAAGACCCTAGAAGATCAAGAGGAAAGGATAGAATCAGTGAATTACCTGAAGTCCTTATCCATTTCATTCTCAGTTTTCTTCCGACCCAATGCGCCGTTTCTACAAGTGTTTTATCTAAACATTGGAGGTACTTTTTGAAAACCTGTTATTGATCTTCTTGAAGTGAAGTTTCCGAGTGTTGTTGGGTTAGAAGGCACAATTGAGGAGTCTAAATTGCAAGATCAGAGGTTTTTGAATTTTATCGACAGAAAGCTCGCTCTCCACTATGAGGCACAAGATATAAAGAAATTCAATCTCGACACTCGTAATGGGTTTGATCCTGAATGACATAAGCTTGAAGAATGGTTTTCTGCATTATTTACAAGGCATAATCTTGAAGAGTTTGTGTTATATGCAGAAAATTCGCCGGATGACGGCTTCCTTCCTTCATGTGGGAGATATGCATCACTGGTTATTTTGGAGTTAGATACATGGTATCAAGTGTATCTTCCTGACGCGATAAATTTTCCAAATCTCAAGATCTGTCGGCTTACACATGCTATCCTTTACATGTATTCTGAAGATCCAACTACACAGTTTTTTTCTAACCTCCCTGTTCTTGAAGAATTGGAGTTGACGGCTGTCAGTGGAATATATGTGATCAATTGATAATTTCTGCTCCTGCTTTGAAATGCCTGTTCATCACTGGTCCTAGTGAAGGCACAGCCGAAGGTTTTGATGATGACTTTGCCATATATTGGTTTAAGATTAACATTTTTGCACCAAATCTACTGTCCCTCATGTGATCAAAACTATAATTCTTGATGTTTAGTCTATTATAGCTAAGTCTTTGACTAGGATAGTAAGTGTAGTTGAGCTCAAGGACTTCATGGATACTTATCATACAAGTAGAAGAACTACTCAAGGAACCGGTGGAACTTCTCGACAAAAAGGTATGTGAAGACTTGAACTTACCTGTCACTCAAAAGTCTATATATTCTATCTCCTACTTCTTGAGACAAAAAGTCGTATGCTATATATATAGACTAGATTATACACATTTGGTATTTCAAGCCGAGTATACCTCGCTATCTATATATCGAAATATGTGTTGGTAACCGTTTCGCTTCGATCATGTTTATCTTTACCTAGTGACGAAAGTCGTGATATGTTTCAACCACTTTGAAAATTTCTTTGACGAGAAATGGTGTAACAACTGTATAACGTCCTCTAAGAATGTTTCAATGATAGGAATGAGAGTTTAGATTACATAACCAATGATGGAAATAAGCATGTTGTGGAAACACATATGTGCATAATTCCTACTTGAAGAATGGCTTGTAGCCAATTCCGCGAACTCAGTCCGCTAACTGCCGAAGTTCTCAAACCCGAGAATTTCTGCTGGAGTTGACAAACTACTTGCGTGAGCTAAGTCCGCGAACCTAGTCCGTGAACCGGCGAAGTTCTCATCCCGAGAATTTCTGTTGAAGCTTGTAAACTCTGTCCAGTAATTAAGTCCGCGAACCTAGTCTGCGAACGTAAGAAGGTTATATATCTAAAGATGATCTCTGAACTTCAACTTATAAAGACTAAGGAATGCAATTGCAAACCGTGGCTATAAAGTTCATGAACCGGTTCTTTGAATCAAATCATCTTTGCTTCAATTGTGTCTTGTGTAGTACATGAGATTTCGTTGCAATTGAAAAACTCTCTAACTAGTTCATTTGAGTCAGTTGAACTAGTTATGGTGAAGAAGAATATGGTTGGTATGAAATGCTCATATACCTAACCTTTTGGTTGACTATTGTTGAACCAACTATGCACACGTTTGGGGACGGTTAACAAATATAGAAGCGTGCATTTCATTTGTGTTTAACAAGCTAATTTTTCGATCTAACGGTTGAGAAATATTATCTTGACTCTAAATCATGTTTTCATCTTAAGTTGGATATTGTCTGCTTTGTGACCAAGGCGAAATCCTGATTTGAAAGACTAAATAAGGGGACATCTAGCAACTCTGCAAAACTAATCCCCACCCCTTATGTGTGATACTAGTTTGTGTGCTAGAGTCGGTTCTCCTTTAACCTTTGGTTTTCTTCTTCTAAAACCAGGTTAACGACTTAAAGACTTCATTGGGATTGTGAAGCCAGACCGATACTACTTTTATCGTAGTTGTGTGATTTGATCTTGCATCTTCTATGTACGAGTACAATCATATTGATTGGCTTGATATTTCATATCTCCGATAGGCAAGATATAAAAAGTAATCCAAAAAAACTTCGTCTCATTGTTTGTGATTCCGTAACATCTTGTTTCGCTACCATACGATTAAGATTGTTGTGAGGTGATTGATTAATCTAGGATGTTCTTCGGGAATATAAGACCGGATTATCAATTGGTTCCTGTTCACCTTGATTATTATCAAAAGACGGAACAAAAACTTTAGGGTTTTCCTGTGAGAGACAGATTAATCCTTTGATAGACTTGTTTGTGTGAGACAGATTTGTTTATTGTCAAACCTGCGATTTTTGGTTGTAGCAACCCTTAGTTGTGGGTGAGATCATCTAAGGGAATCAAGTGCGCAGTATCATGCTGGGATCAGAGGCGTAGGGAGTACAACTGTACTTTGGATCAGTGGAAGACTGATTGGGGTTCAACTATAGTCTTGTACGAAGTTAGCTTGGAGTAGGCTAGTGTATGTAGCGGCTTAATACAGTGTGTGTTCAATTTGGACTAGCTCCCGGGGTTTTTCTGCAATTGCGGTTTTCTTGTTAACAAAATTTCCGGTGTCTGTGTTATTTCTATTTCCACATTATATTTTTTATATAATTGAAATAATACAGGTTGTGCGTTTAGATCATCATGGATTAATCCAACCTTTGGTTGTTGATTATCATTAATTGATCCTTGGACATTGGTCTTTGGTACCGTCCAAGTTATTCCTTGTGTTTGATTAAAGACTCGCTGATTTCTATTAGCTTGAGTAAATCAAAGCACGTTTGAGATATTAACACCTTGAGATACTTTTACCTAGATTGAGTCTGAATGTCTAGTTGATTCTCTAGAAAGTGTTTCGGAGTTGGTACATAGAGATTGCTAAGAGAAATATTGGGTGGTGTTGTTAGACCCCCGCTTTTTCACATGTATCCACGAGCGTCCCAGGACCATATCATAATTCGGGTATTCTTTGACTATGTAAAATTTAGCATGCGTCGGAGCATCACCCACTTTAACTTCAAGGTCAATGTATCCATAAGCGTCACTGAATCCTCCTTCTGAGCCACTGATTACGGTCGGGTTGCGGAAAGCTTCCTTTTTTGAAATCTTTGCGGATTTTAGAGTCTTGATGGTAACGATGTTGAATTCATAGGCTGCATCAATCAATGTGATGTCGAACTCGACATCCTTCAAATGATTGACGGTCAAGAGTTCCCAGTTCCCCTTGTTGGTCGCATCTCCCAGGAAAGACTGAGGTTCCGAGACGGTTTCCTTTTATGGATTCAAACGCCTTCCTGACACAATGCGGTTGAGGGCAGCGAATATGTCTTGACGTTGTGCCTTGGAGAAATAGAGGATTTCACATAAATGCTCCATCGTTGACTGTACAGTCTTGCGAAAAGAATCCCCGGAAATTATGCAGCTCCTAATAGGAAGAGGATCCCTATGAACGCCTTAGTTTCTTAACTGGAATTCTCCTGCCTCTACCTTTTTTCTGAAAATTTGCTTCAATTTGTTGCAATCCTTGGTCGGATGATGGACAAACCTATGGTAGCGACAATACTTGGGATTTTCCATTTCTTCCTCAATCGGCGGGCATCTATAGGAGGTAGCTTGATCGCGTCATCATTGAATCCATGCTTCCAAGAGTTCTGTGAATTCATTTATGGGAAATGGGAAGTTCGGAACTGTGTCTCCAGCTTCTTGCACATGAGCCTTGCCCGCACCCTTTCGAGATGAAGTTGTATGCGCTGGTGCTGCACGTTTGGGTGGTTGTTCTGTTGTTGACGCTTTCTTTTTTCCTCCCTTCACCTACCACACTCACAGAAGGACTGGTGTTATATTGCTTATTGATGAGGCGTATGCTTCCTCGAATTTCACGCGCATCCTCGTTTCGGACGACCCTGGTTCTTTCCAATAACGCCGGGGCCGTTGTAGCTGAATGCTTGGCGGCTTCATGGAGCTCCGCAAATATTTGGAAACCCAAATTCTCCAACAAGGCGCGATATATGGGTACCGTCCCGTTAATGCATGATTCCACCAACTGACGTTTGGTGACATTCGGATCATGAAAATCCAAAGCTTGAACCCTGAACCTCTTGACGAAATCGTTTGGATGTTCATTATTTCGCTGAAATATTCTTCCTTGGTCCGAAAAGGTGATCTGCTCATACACGAAGAAATATTTCTTGTAGAAAGCATATACCATTTCTTCCCAATTGGATATGTTGTTAGGTGCGATGTTGTTGTACCAGGTGTACGCTCTTCCAGTAAGTGACTTTGAGAATTCTTTCAGGCGGAGGACATGATTATATTCATGTACCCCCAAGGATTCTAAAAATAGAGAGATATGTTCACGAGCGTTACCAGTACCATCATAAAGGGTGAATCGAGGTGAGGTGTATCCTCTGGGAAGGGGAATCCGCTGCACATCTTGAGGGTACGGAGGTTGATGTTGGTGCATATCCATCAGATTTCATTTGCCACGGATTTGGAGGAATCGCTCCAGGTCCTCACGTGTGATGAAGTTGGATGGCTGGTCCCTTTCTCTTGGACATTCCTGGTCCCTTTCTCTCGGACATTCCTGGTCCCTTTCTCTCGGACGATCAGGAGCAACACGAGCTTCTTTGTCCATGTAAGACCGCGCCGCTGAAGTACCTGCTCCAGGAGCGTTGAATGCGTTCCTTGTTGGCTCCAAGGGATGTCTTGGCTCTTGTGGAAATCGATCAGTTAATGTCTTGAGAAAAGTGAGTACATCTTTTTGAGTTGTATCCATGTATGTTTGCACCCTAGAGAGAAATTCTTGTCTCTCCAACAAATACACCATGGTAATAGGGGGTTGTCCTTCTCTGGCTCTTCCATCCCCTCGTCCTGACGGAGGAGTGGCAGTTTCTCTGGTGATGGCTGGAGGCGTTACACTCGAAGAAATGTCGGGGTTTGCAGCTGCTCTGGATCTGGTGATATGAGGCGTCACACCCAATGGAATATCTCCTCCTGTTCCGCTGGTGCTGGACGTAATTCCACGAGATACATTGATCGTATCGACAGGCTGCATGGAAACACCACTGATCGGGATATCAATGCCGAAAGTGTTGTCGGCGCTGGTTCCATCGGGATTGGTTACTTCCAGACCTAAGATCCACCATTTTTTAAATCAGTAAAATTGAATTGGGTATTGAAGAAATTGACTTCACAACCGGGAGATTGATCTTCCAATGTGGTCGCCAATTGTCTATGGGTGAAAACTGTTTCTGCTGGTTTTGGTAAATTTGGGTGTGTGTGGATGAGAAATGAATCCAAACCCTAAATAAATGCACTGCACGGGAGTACTTTTGATTCGAGAGATCAATCTGTACAATTCTGGCCTAAACCAAAAAATGGCCGTTCCAGACTTGCTTCGATCACAAAATGAAGGAGATGGGGTTGATGTTAGGGAGGGAAGCGAAGAAGGTGTTGAGATTATGAAGGTGTTGGTTGTTTATAACTTGTATCAGAATGATGAACTGGCTTGCACAATGAAATCTATCAGTTCTGCGTGTTTTCTGGATACTGATGACAACACTTGGTTTTTTCTGTGTCTATGTTGTTTGAAAATAGGTGAAGGACCTATTTATACAAGTCATTGAGCGCCACCCTCATCTCGTAGGAAGTGGAGGAGGTGAAGTGATGGAGTAGTGGGATCGTGTAGGAGTGGTGATTGTCACACGATCATACCTTTGCCCACTTCCCTCATCACTGTTAACCTTCCTCCATTTCCTGACACGTTCTTGTAATGGCGTGTTGCACGCTGCATGCTGTAAACCGCCAGACCAATACCCCAGTAGGTATCCCCCAGTTTGTGACATGCTTGACGTCTCGAATGAGCAGATCGTGGGACCCACCGCAGGAAATAACATACGGTTCTAAGCTAAATAACTAAGTTATTTAAGAAATTGATATTCATGAAATATCGTGTATACTCGATGCATGTAATGCATCAAGAACAATCAATACGTATGAAGCATAGCTATTTTAGAGCTTAACCAAACAAGTCGCAGATTAGGCATCTTAAAATAGCATCACGTTCAACAATTTTCGAGTGATCGTTTGGAGGCTGCAGGGGCGAGCCATCCCCTGGTCGATCACTCTCTGTGGAAGAGTGGCGGACGGTGATCACCGAGGTGCTTCATTGGTCTTATAGATTTTAGCTTAGGCTGTCCGATCAAGCTGGCAAAGTTGGACGGATGAAATGGTTTACGGCATATATCTACGACCGTTGATGGAATTTTAGGTTTTCTAAGAGGTGCGCAAGCATCCCTCTTCGGCTTGATTGAATTCAAGCATATGCCTTAATTTTGGTGGGACTGATCGGTCACACATGGAGGCGGTCCGTTCTTGTGCACGCCTATACCTCCCAGTCCCATGAAGGCTTGATCTAGGCCACACGTGCTCGATTTTCGATAGAAATCCGTTGCCGCAAAGGATTTGGAAGCCGCGTGACACGCCACCTTCGGGCGTGTGTTTCTAGGCGCTCAGCCATGGTTCGCCTAGGCAGGCCGGTCACACACACAGGTGGGCCCATAGTGATCACGTCGACATCCTTGGGACCTCTTGAGTCTATATATACACCCTCTGTTTAGGATGGTGAAGATGGATGGACGCGATCGAACTACGACAGATATGCAACTCTAATTAGGGTTTTGAAACAGTCACGTATACGTGACTTTGGCCAAACGGTTTGGCGATCTATGCTTCTCCTTTGAGAGATCGATCGTGTGGGGCCCATGTTTGGTTGACGGTGAACATATGTGCACCTCCCTGATGGTCTTAGGTACGATCTAATCCATCCAAATGTGTTGGGTAAGTTGGATGGTTATGATCAATTTAAGACATTAGTGGAATTTTCGTGACCCTTGAAAAGCATCACGCACATCGTGTTTCGGGAAAACGTTCATGGCTCCATGGCCATGCCGTAAGCAAACCGATCAGATAGGGATATAGTGGGCCCGCCAATGTGTATGTTGGCGCCTCCTCAATCGTTCATGGTGCGATCTAAGCCGTCCAATCATGCTGGTGAAGTTGGACGGTCGCGATCGTTTTAAGACTGCCTTGAACAGTCTCGCCCATCCGAGCTTCTTCCAAATCAGCGGGGCCATCCTATTTTAGGGCTGGCGTTTGGAACGCTGGGAAGCAAGGTGTGAGCGACCGGCTAGGGAATAAGTGGGTCCGTCGGCAGTCATCACGGTGATCGCCTGCTCCTTCTAGGGTTCGTCTAGGCTGGTTAAATCATGCGGTCAACTTGCGTGGCCGTGATCGTTTCTGAGACTGATACGGACAGTCCAGATTTCCCTTAGGAGATTAAACATGCTCGATCGGGCTAATATAAGCACGTCGATACGAGATTCTCTTTGTTAGAGAATGGTGTAGCCTGTACGGGCATTTCGTGCATACCTCACTATTGACACTTGTAGATTCATGTTACTCTTCTGAGAGTAACACTCAGTCATCATGCCGCACCAATAATGATAGTTCTCCTGAGAACAACACAGGAAATACTAGGCTAATCATGCATTAATTAATAATGCTATAAATTCACAGAATATTTGGGATTGTTGCTACATGCTTCATTCTAGGTGAATTTTGTATATTTATCGAATTGCTTCAAATAAATAAAGCGAGAGGTTTTCTGCGCTCATCGCTTATCAACTGGCTTTATCCTTTGCAGGATGTCAGCATATTAAAATTGCTTTTACAATTTTAGCCTTGAACTAAAATCCACCATCAACAACTATGCATCTCATGACAATTTTTTAATCTTTTAACTTACATGATAACAAAAAATGAGGCTTCTCTTAAATATAGCCCATGTTTTTATTAACTATAGCCCACATAAAATAAGTCATTAATTCAACCAAACGTGTTCTTATGATAATTTACATAACCCATAAAATTAAACATGATTTTTATATATATTCCATCAAATCCCTAAATCAAAAAATAAAATTAATTTAATCATGTAATATGTGGGCATATATAATTGATGATCTTAGAATACCCAGTTTTATGTAATCATGATTGAGAAAATAAAAATCATCTTTAGAAATCTTTTTAAAGAATGACAATGGTTATGGAGTTTTAGAAAATTGATTTTAGGAAAAGAATCAATACCTTAGTTGATTTCATTTCTTTTTTCGATTGATATTGTTGTGGAGAAGTTTCAAAGGAATAGTGAGAATATATGTCCTCAATTGATAATCATGATTTGAAAAAATAACATGTGAAAAGTTGGGTTTTTTTTTTGAGGAAAAGTAAAGAATAAAGGTTTATAATAGGGTGATTTGTAAGAATAATGAGAGAACGATTATAATAGGGTGATTTTTATAATTGAATTATAATTTAGATTGGATCAAAACAAAAAATTTAGGGTTCATATTTTAATTTTGGGGAGGAAGTATGATTATAAGTTAAAAAATTAAGACTCATTTGGTAATTTTGGTTTTTCTTTTTACTTAAACTTTTTGGGCTATGGTTAATAAAAGCATGGACTACATTTAAGAGAAGCCAAAAATGATTCTATGTCGATGCACTGCTTTGATGATCATGAAAAAGCTTTAGACAGAGCCATGCTCTTTGCATGATGTCCATCTTGTGAGGAGAGAGGGATGAGGTATCTAATTGTTGTCGTCCGGTAATATGGACCCGGCAGCCGACCAGAATGAAAACTGGGTGGGTGATTGATACTTTTAAAGATGGGAAAAAAACAGTTTGGTCCAAAATCCCATCTAAAAGAACTGTTTAGTCCAGCCCCAATCGAATAGGTACAGATTAGTCCAAAAAAGATACAAAGACATTAATATCCTTCGCACGGTTTTCGTAATCCATACGTGCTGCGAATTAAAACTGTTATTCTTCTCAATACCCAAATAAAAACTAGAAAAAAATGAAAAAAAAATCATTTAACCGAGAGAAAAAAAACAGAAATGAGTGAAGATTCAAATCAAAACCCTATCTATGGAAGAAAATCACAGAAGCAGTAACATCATGACGAAGAAGACGCAATAACAAAACATCCCAGAATCATCATCTAAATCGAAATCAATGATTAAAAACAAATCAAGAGCTTCAAAGAGAACAAAACTAAAACAAGCATTATATTCAGCATCTAATTAGGTAACAAGAGATCCAAAACCATCGTCATCTAAAAGAAAATCGGCGATTGAAGAGAAATCAAGACATTCAAAGAAGAAAAAAAACCACAAAAAGAAGATTCAACATCTATTCAGATAACAAAAGGTAAGATCCTTTTCTACTTTCATATATTAGATTGTTGTGTGTGTACAAATGCTATTTTGTTGGATTTGTTGTGATGGTATACAAATCTGTACATTGTCGTGCTGTTTCAGGGATGTATGACCTGTTATGTGTGTGAATGCTATTTTTATTAGATTTGTTATGATTGTGTAAAGACCTGTACACCGGCATGTTGTTTCGGGGATATATGGTTTGTTATGTGTGTATGTATGTTATTTTTCTTTGATTTTTGTGATAGTGTACATATTTATACACCGCGGTGTTGTTTTAGGGATGTATGGACTATTCTGTGTGTATGAATATCGTTTTTGTTAGACTTTTTGTGATAGTGTAAAGTTTTGCACACCGCAGTACTGTTTCAGGGATGTATGGATTGTTTTTTGGGCATAAATGTTGGTAGTGTACAAATTTGTTTTGGTGGTGTGCAGATTTATACACCACAAATGCTATTTCAGGGGTCTATGGATTGTTATGTGGGCATGAATGTGTTCTTGTTAGATTTATTGCAGTTGTGTACCTATCTATAGACATAATCTTATTTCAGGGGTGTATGGAATGATATGTGGCATGAATGTTGTCTTTGTTAGATTTTTTTTAGTTGTGAAAAATTTGTACAAAAGTAAAGAATAAAGGTTTATAATAGGGTGATTTGTAAGAATAATGAGAGAACGATTATAATAGGGTGATTTTTATAATTGAATTATAATTTAGATTGGATCAAAACAAAAAAATTTAAGGTTCATATTTTAATTTTTGGGAGGAAGTATGATTATAAGTTAAAAAATTAAGACTCGTTTGGTAATTTTGGTTTTTCTTTTCACTTAAACTTTTTGGGCTATGGTTAATAAAAGCATGGACTACATTTAAGAGAAGCCAAAAATGATTCTATGTCTATGCACTGCTTTGATGATCATGAAAAAGCTTTAGACAGAGCCATGCTCTTTGCATGATGTCCATCTTATGAGGAGAGAAGGATGAGGTATCTAATTGTTGTCGTCCGGTAATATGGACCCGGCAGCCGACCTGAATGAAAACTGGGTGGGTGATTGATACTTTTAAAGAAGGGAAAAAAACAGTTTGGTCCAAAATCCCATCCAAAAGAACTGTTTAGTCCATCCCCAATCGAATAGGTATAGATTAGTCCAAAAAAGATACAAAGACATTAATATCCTTCGCACGGTTTTCGTAATCCACACGTGCTGCGAATTAAAACTGTTATTCTTCTCAATACCCAAATAAAAACTAGAAAAAAAATGAAAAAGAAAATCATTTAACCGAGAGCAAAAAAAAACAGAAATGAGTGAAGATTCAAATCAAAACCCTAGCTATGGAAGAAAATCACAGAAGCAGTAACATCATGACGAAGAAGACGCAATAACAAAACAGCCCAGAATCATCATCTAAATCGAAATCAATGATTGAAAACAAATCAAGAGCTTCAAAGAGAACAAAACGAAAACAAGCATTAGATTCAGCATCTAATTAGGTAACAAGAGATCCAAAACCATCGTCATCTAAAAGAAAATCGGCGATTGAAGAGAAATCAAGACATTCAAAGAAGAAAAAAAAACCACAAAAAGAAGATTCAACATCTATTCAGATAACAAAAGGTAAGATCCTTTTCTACTTTCATATATTAGATTGTTATGTGTGTACAAACGCTATTTTGTTGGATTTGTTGTGATGGTATACAAATCTGTACATTGTCGTGCTGTTTCAGGGATGTATGACCTGTTATGTGTGTGAATGCTATTTTTATTAGATTTTTTATGATTGTGTAAAGACCTGTACACCGGCATGTTGTTTCGGGGATATATGGTTTTTATGTGTGTATGTTTGTTATTTTTCTTTGATTTTTTGTGATAGTGTACATATTTATACACCGCGGTGTTGTTTTAGGGATGTATGGACTATTCTGTGTGTATGAATATCGTTTTTGTTAGACTTTTTGTGATAGTGTAAAGTTTTGCACACCGCATTACTGTTTCAGGGATGTATGGATTGTTTTTTTGGCATAAATGTTGGTAGTGTACAAATTTGTTTTGGTGGTGTGCAGATTTATACACCACAAATGCTATTTCAGGGGTCTATGGATTGTTATGTGGGCATGAATGTGTTCTTGTTAGATTTATTGCAGTTGTGTACCTATCTATAGACATAATCTTATTTCAGGGGTGTATGGACTGATATGTGGCATGAATGTTGTCTTTGTTAGATTTTTTTTAGTTGTGACAAATTTGTACAACAACACATGCTATTTCAGGGGTGTATGAACTGTTATGTGAGTATGAATTTTACTTTACTTAGATAGTTTTGGTTGTGTACATATTTTTACACATGTACGATATCTCATGGATGTATGACTTGTTCAGTGAGCATGAATGTTATTTTTGTTAGATTTATTATGATAGCGTACAGATCTGTACACCAACATGTTGTTTCAGGGATGTATGACATGTTATATGTCTATGAATGTTTCTTTTGTTAGATCTTTTTTGACAGTGTACAGATTTGTACACTGCCATTCTGTTTTAGGGATATATGGACTTTTCTATTGGCATGAATGTTGTTTTTGTTAGTTGTTTGTGGTAGTGTACATGTTCATATACAAGAGTGCTATTT
This sequence comes from Papaver somniferum, assembly GCF_003573695.1. Classification (NCBI taxonomy): domain Eukaryota; kingdom Viridiplantae; phylum Streptophyta; class Magnoliopsida; order Ranunculales; family Papaveraceae; genus Papaver; species Papaver somniferum. The sequence continues at coordinate 2,549,644 of NW_020625486.1, forward strand.
CGGGGGTGTATGAACTGTTACGTGGACATGGATTTTTGTTAGATTTGTTGTAATTGTGTACAAATTTGTACAACAACATGCCATTTCAGGGATATATGTACTGTTATGTGAGTATGAATTTTATTTTACTTAAATTAGTTGTGGTTGTATACAGATTTGTACACGTGTATGACATCTCAAGAATGTATGGTTATTTCGTGGGCGTGCATGTTGTTTTTTCTATATTTCTTCAGGAGGGTACATACTTGTACGTCGTTGTATCATATTGTGGGAATATGATCTGTCTTGTGGTTTGAATGTTGGAGTTTTGTCATTTCTATAGGTGTGTGCATACTTTACACTGTTGTATCATGTCATGAAAATATATGGAATGATTTGTGTGAGCATATATGTTAGATTTGTTAAATTTTTGTAGGATTGTACATACTTGTACACTGATGTATTATCTCATGGGAGTATGACCTGTTCTGTGGTTTTGAACATTAGACTGTGTCATTTTTATAGGTGTGTACATACATGTACACTACTGTATCATGTCATGGACATATGACCTATATTGTGTGAGCATGAATATTTGACTTGCAATATTTTTATAGGTGTGTACATACTTGCACACTAATATGTTATGTCATGGATATATGATTTGTTTTGTGGGTGTGGATGTCACGAGTTCTATAATTATCGAAGTATATATGTCATGGTTTACATACTAGTACAATGGTAATCTATCTCATGGATATATGACATGTTTCATAGTTTTTGAAGTTGGATTTGTTTGATTTTTGTAGGTACGTACATACTTGTTGGAGATGGTTTCATCAGAACCTGCAGAAACCTTTCGGTTGTCCTGCCAAATTGTAGAATATCGCAGAAGATAAATAATACCAAAATTGGCGTGCGAGTAGGAGAGAAACAACTTGATTTATGTTTAAAACTTTCTTAAGTTGTTTGTAAATTTCTTAAACTTAAGAAAACTATGTTTCTTAAGTTTGTAACTATGTTTCTTAAGAAAACAACTTGATTTATGTTTAAAACTTGCTTATGTTTGTAACTATGTTTCTTAGATTTATTAAACAAATATTCTTACTAGTAAAACCTTGAATTAATCTTATTATTAGTGTGAATATTGATGTTTCAAATTTAGATTTTTCTCAGATTTACAGGTTATATCATAGGTAATTTTTTTCATGTGTACATGATGGTGCACATCTACTGACAGGTTTGAAAATTAAAGTGTACATAAATATGTACTGACATGTTAGAAAATTATTCAGGCATGCAGAAATAGAGACATATGTATTGAAGTAAAAACCAAACTAAATTCTTAAAATAAGTAAGATAGTACCGATCGTTGTAACAATCTACACGAAAGAAGAAAAAAAAGGTACAAAGTCGTAAGCAAGCAGGGTAGTAAATCATCAAGGAAGGTGCAAGTAAAGCACTCAGTGCACATCATAGGTCTTCTTTAATTCTCTCTAGAGATTTTAATACGTTGATTTCTTCGTCTTCTAAATGGAGCCCTGGATATGGGACTAATGATTTTATCTATAAGATATTTTACCCGTCTCTTAGACATCAACATGATAATTTTCAACCTGGAAAATAATACATAAGCACCAATGAAATGATCTGGAAAAAACAAAACAACATAAAAATACAGAATAATGCACATATTCAAAAACAATAAACATGTGTATAAATATGTATAAAATCGATCATTCATATTCACACTCGGGGACACTTTTTCATGGGAATTATACAGGTGCACTAATGTGTATACCCCTGCAAAACATGTAGAAAAACGATCATTCATAACCACACACAAACCTACTTTTTCATGGGAATTACATAGGTGCGCCAATACGTTCAACGCTCGAAAACATGCACAAAGATGATCATTTACAATGGCACAAAAACCTATTTTTTCATGGGATTACTTCCCACAGGTGCACCAATATGTACACCGTTGTAAAACAAGGGAAGCCTACTTTTTCATAAGATTTACACCAGTGCACCAATATGTACACCCCTGTAAAACATGCACAACAATGATAATTCATATTACACATTAAAAATCTACATATGTATAATTATGTACACATTAAGAATCAATATGTTATTTTTATTAAACGAAGTTTGTAGTTATCAAATTCAACTAAGATAGTCTAAAGCAGATAATCATGTAATAAGTTAGGATCAATATTAAGGTAAGCATCATCAAGGGAACCAAAGTATACAACTAGAACAAATACCTTGCACAGTGTTGCAACATCTTGGGTTGCAAGCATAGCAACATAAGTTGGGAACTCATCTTTATCATCTTTGACCTTCACTACACCTGCAATCGGGATAAAGAAAAAGGTTGAGAACTTGAGATACTAACCGATAATGTGTTTTTTCAAGTCTAAGAAATTAAGTTATAAGAAGACACGACACTGCAAACAACAATAAATTACAGTTTCCTTTAAGTTTTATACTGCAAATAACAATAAATATTTTTCCTTAAGGTTTCACTATTGTAAACTAAAGAATTAGCCTGATTTGGAAAAATTCAACATTGAAAGATGAAAATTAGCCAGTGTAACAAAAGAATGGGCACAAACACATTTATTTGAAATATTTCTGAACAATCACTCACAGGTGCACAATTATGTGCACATTAACAATAAACAGGTGTAGAACTATGTGCACATTAACAATGAACATGTGTACAAATATGTGCACGTTGAATAATAGGTGTAAAACTATGTGCACATTATCTATCAACAGGTTCACAACTATGTGCGCGTCAACTAACATGTGTACAACTATGTGCACATTAACGATCAACAGGTGTACAACTATGTGCACATTAAAGTCAACATGTGCAAAATCATGTACACATTAAGAATCAACATGTGTACAACTTTAAAAGTTACATCCATTTGGAAGGTTAGTTGCTCTTTGTTCAAAGTATGACATAAAAATTTGTACTAGTCTTTAATAGTTAAAGTGTATACAGAAAAGTACAATATGAGTTTCGCCGTATGAGTTATTTGACCTCAACTAAAAGCAAATCAGATGATTAATTGCAACTTATTGTATGAGTTTTCCCATCATAGATTGTTGTTGAAGTTAGATCTTTTTATTTCTACAAAGTTTGAAGCAAATTAAAAGAATCAAACAATAAGACCAACAATTGATAACCATTATACATGAATCAAAAAAAAAAAAAACGTGAAGCAAAACAAAGGAGCTTACTGAGTCAGCTAATTAAGAGCCTTCTTCGTCCTTATGTCCCTCTTTGTGCTCGTCTTAGTGTCCTAATCACAAGATCACAAGGATCTAAGGGACTCCGTTATTTCCATTTTTTTGCATACTGGTTGAAACGCACAGGAGTCAAATAACAACAAAATCAAAAACAACATATAAACTGACATTTCAAAGGAAACCTTACACCACGAATGCTCCTAGTCATAAATCTCTCTTACAGGACTAGGTTTGGAAGAATTTCCTTGACTCGTTTTTCCCTTGTATTTTGGTTGAAATGCATAAGAGTCAAACAAAGAAGAAACATAGAAGCTGACATTTCAAACAATAAAAACAGATTATTAAAGGATCCTTACACTACGAAATTTCGTTAATTTAGTCATAATAATAAAAACTAATTCTCCTCCAAAGCAGAGATGTAACAATAACTATGGGCAGGTGACAACCTAATTAAAACGAACAAAAAGTTAATCACACAATCAATATTATCGTATATAAATATGATCTCAAACTGGTAAAATAATAACTGAAGAAATACAACTCAGTCTGGTGATTCAAATTTTCAAATACATTTAAAATGAGCATCTTATGAACTATCAATTTAGCTTTCTTCCCATAATGAAGGAAATGAGAATTGTATATAGGTGCAACAAATTTTTAATGTTGTAGTGTACCTTCCTGTACACTGGTTATGTTGCAATGTATCATCTTGTACACTGGTCTACTAAGTAAAATCTATGAAGTCCATATGTTGTAAATTCAAAATCCATACAGTAAATTAAGAAAAATCAAATCGATGAAATAAACATTAATGTTTACAAAAATTAAGCAACGAAAATAGAAGATTCATATAAATTACACTAGATTTTCACTAAATTAAGTTTATCATGTCCTCTCCTGTTAAATAATTACAACAAACAAAATTCAACTATTCATATCTTTAGATTAATCAGCTTAAGGTGAACAAATAAGTACCGAATTTCACAAAAGAAATCCAAAGAAGTCAAAATAATAAGAGAACTTATCAGATCTGTCCTAATGGTATTTTTCTATCTTGCAGTTGATGAGATATGAAAAACTAGAATTAAGTGATGAAGATCAGTAAGTACTCATAGTTTCAAAAGAAAATCGGATATAGAAATTAGGTTAACTTTCAAACATTCGAGTCTATATTCAGAAGAAAATCAGAAGATTAGTAAAACATGCATAAACTCCTACATCCACTATTGATGCACTGAGATAATCTTCTGCTACTTGATGTACAAACACACTTTATCTTGATGTTTAAAGATTTGTAGAGAGTTGCCACATAAATTGACGTTTAACTCGCCTCTCTTTCTCTCTGCAAATCTCAACATGAATCGCCTCTCTTTCTATCTGCAAATTTCGTCCAAGTTCTCAAATCTAATCTAAAATAAAAAACAGAATCGTTATTTGGGAGTAAACGATGAGAGAGTATTTTAGGTAGTAGAGAAACTTGGATCGGTTCCCATTTGGACTAACTCGTCTAAAAAAGGGTTAAACTGTTCACGGTTTTGTAAATTTGGACTAGCGAGTACTAGGCCTAAGGACGCTGGACTAGAGTGTCTAAAGCCCAGTAACTTAGGGATCAAACGTCAATTTCTAGTTTAAAGAAAGAAAGGCTTGGTCAACATGTCAAATGTACGAGGAGCTGCTTTTTTATTTAGGGTGGTTCTTTACGAACCGAGATTTTGGACAAAGGAAAACCCGTCGCCTCACAGTGGGTGGATCCTATCGATGGGAGAAAACAGGGGTGCAGGTTTTGGACTCACTCATTGTGAGTGTGTTTTTTTGTCGTGGTTTAAAATCACTGTTCGTTCAGGATTCCCGTTTTATTTTTTTGCAACATCCACTAACGTTGTGACACATCAACCAATTGAAACACTAGACAACCAAAAGCAGTCAACTATTTTGTGCCACCTGAAATGTTAGAAGTCGAAATTTATACACTATCATACACATCTTCAAATTTTGTGTAACGCCAACCATATATTAAAAATGAACTTCTTATTTGGCTTTTTTTTTTAAATTCCTAAGGAATCCATAAGAGGTTTCTTATAACTCCAATTGAAATTTCAAGGAAGTTCTAGAGGGTTATAAAACTCAAAATTACAATCCGAACAGGTCTAATTAATTATAAAAAAAAACTGAAATCCAAACATATCGTAGGTAATGAGAAAGTGAAAATAAATAAATTAATTAAAATGCTAGAGAATAATTAATTTACTAATTTGTTTATTTAGTATTTACATTTCAAAAAAATAAGTTTGTTTTATGTACTACTAGGGCTAAACCCGTGCCGTAACGGCACGATCATGCATCATTTTTCGTTATTGGAATCCGTAAAGATACAATTCTGATACTTTCCTTTGCAAGAAAACCTAAAATTAAAAAATTTCGTCGATGACAATTATTTGGTATCTTGTATGATAAGGGTATTAAACAATCATGGTGTAATAATTTAGCCATCTAAATCAAGATTTCGAATAAAAAATAATATCATTGGCGCAACAAAATAAAACCAACAACTATGACATAAAAATCCAAGCAAACAAATCAATATGCACTAATCACCGTTACAAAGACTTTCCACTTACCTTTCACCGTGGACTACATGAAGAGAAAAAATTCATGAATTTATGATTGTTGTAATTAATCGGAGATAAACTAATCCAAAAAATTGTAATCCGAACAATAAATGGCTTCAGGTAATAATATTCTCACAAAAGAATATTTCGGCACATGTGAGAAATATATGATTTTCAGAGTACTTATTGCACCTTGATAACACTACTACATGTTTTGTGCGAAGCCAAGTAAGATATTAGAATGTATCACTAAATCATACAATATCTTAGCCCACCATTTTTATGAAATGATCATACAACAATCTTTGATATTCACTGGAGCGACTACGTCATATCATCAATGGTCTTCAAATATCGCGTAGATATAAATTCATATGTGAGCTCTAAAGTTTTTTATGAACATTTTACCTCGAAAATCTTAACAACATTACACGTACTCTTGTCCGCTTGAAAGATGGCAGCGTAGAATCTCAAACCCATAAAAAAATTCAGAACCATTTTGCATAGACATTCTATATTGTGTTGTGAATAGAGATAACAATCAATCAGAAATACGATTATCTGTAATTTGAGTTCCAGCAAAAGACTTTCATAGCTGTTTGGTGTCTTTAAAGTTTGTTCGTTCATGATGCTAGTTAATAAACCCAACTACATCTATGAATAACATCAAAACATCAATTTGTTAAAAGTGAGGGTAAATTATGATGCACTAAACACATCCACTATATTAGTTATAGCGACCACAACCTTGAATCCCGCTGAACCAATTAAAAAATATTTTTCTTGAAATATTGTGTGCACTTCAAACACAAAATTATCAGAAACTTTTTCTTTTGGAAAACTTTAGTGTGAGTATTTATATTAGAACGAAGAATAAGAACAACGTCGGCAGATATTAAACAAAAGCCTCAAAAAAACCTATATACATGTATCAAAAATCCGACACTTCTCATTCCCTAATGTTTGAAACTATGTAAGTAAACTATATAAAAGGAATGTGTTATAATTGAAAAGGCTAATATTACTCCAGATATTATCAAGTGATGATTATGGATGACCAATTAGTTAATCTTTTGATGTTATTATTTTTACACGGTAGCCATGTTTGAAACAGAAAATCGCTTCAGTTTCTTATTCAGCTGACTTTGTGACCAAAATGGCTATGTTTTATTAAAACTCTATCTATTGTTTATCACAACTAATGCCTTATTTTTTGAGTTAAATGAACTAAACCTTATACTTAAATTGTAGAGATATATGTATTTCAAATATATCCATCGGTTTATACATATCATAACTGTTTGCGGAAACTCGATCAAGTTGATCCAAGTCTAAATGTTTTTGAGGTGTTGGTTAATAAACATGTCTTAGCCTCAAATATTTTAGTACTATGTCTGTAAGTAATACAATCCTTTAGGACAAATATAGTTAAACGTTAACCGACTCTTCAAAATCCTATGGGCCTATGGGTAGTAGAACACCATTTCATTAACTTCTTCAAAACAAAATAGTGTCCCTACTTCAAAAACAAATAAATCATCAAAGGTCTTTCACCAAATTTGTAATAAATCCGAAACACAAAATTACTTCAAAATCAATCAGATTAATCTTACAAAATCTGTTAGCTTCAAGAATTATTTTTCTCCCTTTGGTGATATAAATTATTTTACATTTACATAGATTTATGTCTTCCTAAAGTTTAATAATCTATAGTTCTTGATCCATTTCGTTTTTTTATCTACTTATCTTCTCTCTTTACCTATTACCATGAACTATTCCTTAAGCATGCATAATCATATGGGTCCAAGAGCATAGCTCAGTGGTATCCCATCAACTCCAGTATGGAGGAAGTCAGGGGTTCGATCCCCACCGTAGTAGAGGTTTGTATTTAATTAGTTGTATAGAGGGTTTCGGCGGGGTTGGGTCTGACAGTGGAGCTAGTCCAACTGGCTAAATTTGGGTAGGGGCCTGGGTCCAGCTTTAGCCTATCAAAAAAAAAATAATCATATGAAGTCGAGGAGAAATGGAAAAAACATAAATCAATTACAATTGATTCGCTTGTAGTCTTGTATATGGTCAATTTTTTTTTATTGGTTTCATCTTGTTACTTGCCCCGACCCGACAAATCTTAAAACTATAGTTATTGATTTATCTTCTCCCTAGAAAAATTTGGCCTTTAAAATTTATTTTAATTTAAAAAAAAAATTAAAAATAAATAAGGGCTTGCGGCGCAGCTTGTTGCTCACTTGCGTGCCATGTAATTATTTTTTATTAAATTGAAAAGAAACCCTCTCAATGGATTTTTCCTGAAAAACTAATATCAAATAAAAAAAAATTAACTAAGGGCAACTAAATAACCTTAAGACACCTTTTTCATCCCACTGCCCCTACTTTCTTCCACCACCACCACCATTAAAGTCGTCACTCTCCCTCTGTCTTTTTTTATCTGTCCTAATTTCTACTTTGGTCTATCTCTTTTTATCTGTCCGCTCTGTTTATAGACATACTTCTCCCTTAAACTATCAAATATACCCTTTATTTTTTATAATCATAAAATCATTTTTAATACTATAAATTTAATTCAAAATCTTAAATATTATCACCAATATATAAGGAAAAAACATACTCAATATATTTGTATTAATTGTCATTCTTTTTTGAATAAAAACATTTTTGGACAGTTATAAAATTACTAATAAAACTTCGACTTGTTCTTACATCCCGTTCTAATTATGGACTCCATAATAAAAGCAGTATAAGTTTGTGTTTATCTTCTTAAAATATTTCCTAAAATAATAATACTATCCAATTTATAATTTTTAATAATATTAATTTTAGTTTTGGTAACAACAAAACATTAAATAGGGCTAGTCAAGGGTTAGTCACGAAATTTTATAGGATTTCCTTAATATCTTGACAAAGTCAATTAGGACTGTTAATTTGAGGCGGGGGAGTATTTATTATGAAATATCAATAGAACATTTATTATTAAAAGTTAATTAAACTGATCATTTTACAACTGTATATTTAACTTTTCCAAGAATGAATCAATAATGGCATAAATTACGTATAATCAGGTTAGATTATTTATTGAAAATAGATTCTAGTCGAATTATTATGGACTTTGAAATAGAAGACCGAATAACAGGGGCATTTTTATACATGTACGATCATTTTGTAAATACCAATCTATAGTCAAATTATAACGTGTAATCTAAATAATCTTATAAGTTTCTCTCTAAGTTTTTTTATCAAGATGAAATCAAAATTCTATTTCCAATGTTATCTAAACAAATAGAAACGAAAAATTGTTTCTTTAAAAAATCACCTTTCTAGACCAAAAAGTTGTGAATAGATTGAAACCTCGACGACCTGTGGTAGCCAAATTCTAATCACAAAATATAGGCAATCCTAGATTTCAACCATGAGGTTATTGTAATCAATAAGATTATATTTGAAAAATATATACTTCAGCTAAATATACAACAAATGATATTCAAGAAAATGACAGAAACCGCAGACATTCATACATGAAACAATGTAGAAAAGAAAGGATTTTCTCAAATGTTGTTAACTCAGAGTAGTTTGACTGGTTACATATGTACGTTTTGGTGGATGAAGATTGAGAGAAAATTAAAAGAAGATTGAGCGGAACTATACTCTTGGATTTGAGTTTTTTTCCTTTCGCAATCTATCTCCCTTCCCATGCAACTTCATTTCTGATTTTTGTTTGCTCCAAAGTAAGGAATTAGAGTTTCCAAACCCACTCATCCTACCGAATGTGAGCGAGAGAATCAATTGTTCAGTTTTATGGAAGGTAGGTTTGTAATTTTCAGTTGATAAAATTTTTCCATTTTGATTTGGACTGTAAGATGGGAATAAGAGAATATGTAATGAATCTTTCTCAATTAAAGCTTGTATTTATGGTATGGAACAAAACCGTGAATTTACCTATTGAGACGAAAAATTAGGACCGGTCTTTATCTTTCCTAACTTAGCGAAGCTTCATTTTATAATACAGTACAAAGCAATAGGCAAAAAAGTATATGTAGGTAGGGTACATCCATTACCGTAACGACACATCTCGATAATAAGTAAATTTTTTTGTCTTGATTTTGACTTGTTCCCGTTTGTTTGTAGTATTTATCTAACGTGACATCTTGTGGTTTCTTTTTATTTTTTTGATCTTTCATGAAGTTTAACCGAGTTTATTTTATTTTATTAATAAGACGATCAACCACGACTTCTCATTTATAATGTTATCCATTTTGTAGATACAAAATTAACATAGCCTACTTCTACTAACCAACCGCCGCCACCACTACAAAACCATATATAATACGATTTGTTTCTCCACCACAACCGCCGCCTACCTCCCATTGGCCATTTGTCGTAATTCTAATTTTAAATCACAAACATCATACATAAAATTATGGTTGAACAAACTTATGTCGTTGATGAATTTATTCTGTCATACTTTTTATTGTTATATACTCTGTTGTATTGCAATTTATTTTATTTTAACGGTTAGAACCATGATATATACAACCGAGTGCTAAAGGTAGCAGGGTTACTGTTTAGGTGATCCGGTGGTTATGATCATTTTTTTTAAATGGTATGGTATCATCCTAAAAATATGATATTTGTGTTTATCAATCGTGATGACCAACTACATCTTTTACGATACAATTTTGCTTGTGTTGTAAATATACAGAACTAATGATGTCCATGACTATTCACCAACATCACCATCCATCGACATTTTTTTTCCACCACCACCAATATTGTCGCCTCCACCTCCACCACTTCTACCAGCCACTACTTCTTCCACTACTAACCACTAATTTCTATTGATATAATAATTTTTATTAAAATTATTTAGTAATGTAAAAATACATATTTATTAGATTAATTAAGAGGACATTTAGTGATGAAAACTTAATGAGACACTAATTAATAAAACACTCATAATGATTAATTTTAATTAGAGTAAACCACAATCATGGATTTAACTTTTCCCAGAATGCATCTTGGCCACTCTTTATCTAGGCTATGTTGTCCAAACTATGTTTTATATTCTAGATTTGTACATAAAACTGGCACATTATTTTAAAACGAAAGAAGTATCATTTTTATATAGCGTTTGTTCGGAGGATTGAACCGATTTTATCGATACAATCGACAAATAATAGAGTCGGTGGCGGAATTTAGGTCTGGTTTACCTCGGTTCCACCTATTTTAAGTTGGGTATAAATATTCGTAAATTTTAGACTTCATCCCTGTGTACGAAAATGGTCAAGCCTTTCTGGTGCTCATTTTCTAGCCCCGCCACCGGAAGGAATGCAGTCGTGAATGTACACGAAATCATTGTTAACGGATTTATCAAATACGATCGCCGCCCGTCCACAAATAACAGATGCAATCCAAAGGAGACACGTCAATAATTAAAATATCTTGTATTTTAATTTTTAATAGAGAAAAATATCTCCGGGATTTCTGTTCTCCAACCACTTTGTCGTCGTCATGAAAGGCAAAAAGTCAAGTACGTGGCATCTTCTACATCACTTAACACTTAAAAAAGACAACCCCTTTTTATCTGACGTGTCAAACTAAATCATTATCTAACTTGAAAATCTTTCTAACTCATCACCCCGTCCTTTCACTCCTAACCGTCTGATCAAACAAAATCTAGCTAATCATGTAAACAAATATAAATAAATAAAATCTTCTTTTTTGAGCATATAAATAAATAAATTGAAGGGATCTCACGACACTTTTAAAAATAGAGGCACATTTTTAAAACTTAAATGACAATATGTTTAAAGCCTCGAATCCCAAGAATTTTTTTTTATACCTGAAGAATTTGATGATACGAATTTCGAATTCAGGTCACTGGTATCATCAATCAGTGACCTTACTACTATATTGGAGTAACATTTACAATCCAAGAATGCTTTGAGGATATGCTTGTTTTCAAGAATTCAATATAATTTAAAAAAAGAGATTACGAAATGCCAAACCTCATCAACGGTGGATCTTAATTTTAGTTGTTGATTCAGAATTACGTATTCTGGAACGTGCTCGTTTTTTACGAGTAAATAGACTTTAATTACATAAGCGAATTCTCTCTTAATAAATAAATAATAAAACATGAATTAAATATAAATAGAACATTTTCAGTTTTTTGGTTTTTTCTTCACTTTACAGATAAGTCCTAGCTAGTAGTTCACATTAGCAAACCTCATTTTAGTGGTTTTTATTTAATCTCAAAGTCTTTTCTTCTTCTCTTCTTCTTCCTTTCTTCTTCCCTGGAGAAAGGAGATATTTTATTTTTTTTATTTACTGCAATATGTAGAAAATTAGTTCCTCATTTTTTATTTTTGTTTTTCCAAAGGAATGAAAAATCAAGAAGCTACCAGTGTAATATTGTTTGATTTAGTAGTTGAAGAAACTTTAAATTACTACTTCTTCAGATTACAGGAAGAGAGAGAGGATCTAATTAACTAACAACAAGCAGAAATTGGATTTGATGATGAGAGGAGGATCTGCTGCTGCTGGTGGTGGATACAATAAGTTGGATAGAGTTGTTGTTGAGATGGAGAAGAGGAAAGAGGATGCTGTTGGTGGTGGTGGTGGAGGCAATAACAATAATAATAGTAGTATGCCTTTTGTTGATAGAAGTAAAGTGAGAATTTTATTGTGTGACAATAATAATAAAAGCTCTGATGAAGTTTTTACACTTCTCTGCAAATGTTCTTACCAAGGTATTATAATTTGATTCTTACTTGCTTTATTGTTATTGATTCTTCATTTTTTTTCTTAGTTTTAAGTATTGATGATTAGTATCTGTAATCACTGTGTATGTAATTTATGCTCTCTGAATGATACTAGCTAGGTGTGGCATAATTTGAGCCAAAATTTCATCCATGGGAGATGTTTGTTACCCTTAAAACCATACAGACCTCAGCAATTGTGCACCTAAGCTATGCTAATAGATTAGCAAATTATTCGATTGGATGATTAATTAGTGCCAGGAGAATTGGAGATCTCCATTTAAGCGTATGGGTTAGGGAGATAGTTAGGGGATAATTATGCGCATTAGAGGAGACAGGTTCTTAAATTTGAATAATACTAGCTAGGTGTGACACAATTTGGGCCAAAACTTCATCCATGGGAGATGTTTGTTCCCCTTGAACCATACAGACCTCAGCAATTGTGCACCTTAGTTATGCTAATAGATTAACAAATTATTCGATTGGACAATTGATTAGTGCCAGGAGAATTAGAGATTTTCGTTTTAGCGTAGTTGGGTTCTGAAATCTTTGTTTTCTAGAACAAGCGCTAAACTTGAAGGTTTTAGAGTTGGCCCTTTCATCCATGTAAAATTGCAATTTTGGAGCCACTTATTTGTGGCGCAGCACTCCTGGAATTTCATGTTGCTTTTCTTTTGTAAAAATCAAAGTTGTTTAGAGTCTGATTTATATAGGTGACATTTTGTATAAAATTGTAGTATTTCAAGGGGTCGGTCTTCCAGAGGTGAAAGCGCAAACTTTAATCTTGTATTAAACTTAAAGAAGGATTTGTTGTCTGCTAATTCTGTTGACTGAGGTCTTGTACAATTTTACTTGTAAATAGTGCTTAACAGATGCTGCATTTGATACCAGATGTGGTGTAATGTCTAACAGCTTTTGTCAACTTGCCTTGCAGTAACATCAGCGAGGACACCCAGACAAGTGATTGATGCACTTAATGCAGAGGGTCGTGATATTGATATCATTCTCTCTGAAGTTGACCTTCCCATATCCAAGGGCTTGAAGATGTTGAAGTATATTATGCGCGATAAAGAGCTGCAGCGCATTCCCATTATAAGTGAGAAATTATTGATTTTTCCTCAGTCTACTAACTAATATTGGAATTGTTTCTAATTTCTCTTTTATTGGATTTTTTCAGTGATGTCTGCCCAAGATGATGTTTCTGTTGTAGTAAAATGTTTAAAACGTGGAGCAGCTGACTATCTTGTGAAGCCATTACGCACAAACGAGTTATTGAACTTGTGGACTCACATGTGGAGAAGAAGGCAGATGGTGGGTTTTCTTGACTCGATTGGTTTTAAATTTTGCTGATATAACTGTTCAAGAATTCTTTTGTTTCATGATATTTACAGCTATCTTAACTTTTCTTGTAGCTTGGATTGGTGGAGAAGAATATCTTAAGTTATGACATTGATTTGGCTGTGTCAGACCCAAGCGATCCCAATACCAACAGCCTAACTCTATTCTCTGATGACACAGACGATAAGTCTCGCAAGACCAACTATCGGAAAGATGATGTAAGTATTGCCTTAGAAACAGACTTCTGTTTCCTAGCAGTTGAAATTTTAGGGATAAGAGAAATATAATTTCCAATATCTGCCATATTTACCCAAAGCTCTTTTTTAATAGTAATTTTAGTAGTTCAAATCTTAAGAAAAGAGCATATTTACTGTTAGACGTGTTAATGTATGATATGAAATTGTGAATGCAAGCAGGAACCGTTAACTATTACCCTTGTGAACTGTGCTTTGGTGTTTCCCGACCCTTGTGAACTGTGCTTTGGTGTTTGCCGACAATAGTATTAACATTCTAGGAACTGCAGTGAACTTGATACTTTCAAATTCAAAAAAATGGTCTCTTTAGATCTGAGATTTTCTGTTCTGATATGCGCAGGGATTTGATGGAACAACCCATTAATTGCTTCTGCCTTAGTTGTATCTTTATGTTCTTGTTATGCTTTCCTTGCCAGTTCATTGCCACGACGTTCGCAGAGTCTCCGCTCAAGAATTCTTCAGAGCTTCAGCTGGATGCGCCAGGGCCTAGTGACCAGCGAAATGGTGAGTGTCAGTGACTTCTGCCCCGAGGTCTATTACATAGGCAAAGTTTGCACTGATCCAACATGCTACTGTACTTGCAATTATATTTTCCCTTTTGAAATTTATGAATTGTTGAATGACCTTGGTTTTTCTCCTTCAAGTTGACTTTTGGTATAGAAATTTTGTGGTATGACATTTCATTCTTGATACCCATGTGCATTTTCTCCCCTTGGAATAACATTTCATTCTAGATACCCATGTGCATTTTGACTTTCTTGCTTTTACAAGTTTTGGAAAAATAATGGTTAAATTTTATTTTACAGGACAAGTTTCAACAATTTTCAAGAAAAGTGGTCTTAAGTTTGGCAAGTCATCAGCCTTCTTTACATATGTCAAAACCGGTGCAACTGCAGACAACCGTTCGGTGGCTGGTTGTATGGACGAAAATGCTTCTAGATCAGTACAGCCAAGCGGCCCTAGCAGGGAATATACATTTCGGACATGTTCCAATAAACAACAAGGAAGTGATATCGGAAGGCAAGAAACCGGAATTTCACTGGAAAACTACTGTGTTAATGAAGTAATTCCTAGCAGAGACAATGTTCCTGGCATCACAAATGTTGGAAGGTTGTACACTCGTCACACTTCGTTAGAAAGACAAAATGAATGGAACACAAAGGAGGGTGGCAGTAGGACTATTGATTTTGGAAGGCAGAATACTCCTTTGACACCATTGAGAAATCAAGATGGCAGGATCTCGAAGGAGGAAGAGCAATCCTCTAAGCTTTTGTTAGCTCCAAGAAATGACGTTCAAGTTAATGTTTCTCGTGGACAGGGGCACCCTCCGTTTCCTTATTATTTGCCAGGAATGATGAATCAAGTCATGATACCTTCACCTGCTCAACTATATCAAGGGAACCTGCAAAATATGTCAAGTAATTGTACTTCAACATTGTCTCCTTGTATTCCTCTCCAGCAACACGCCAATGTACCTAGAATGGCATCCTTTCCGTATTATCCTTTTATGCAACATGGGCAAATGACCACTACACACATGTGGCCGCCAGTTGCAGGTGTGCCTTCAAGCGAAGTAAAACCAACTCAGGTTGAAAGAAGAGAAGCAGCACTGGTAAAGTTTAGACAGAAAAGGAAAGACAGGTGTTTTGATAAGAAGGTCAGGTACATTAACCGGAAGAAACTAGCTGAAAGGAGGCCTCGTGTAAGAGGTCAATTTGTGAGACTAGCAAATAGTATAGAGGTTGATTTGAATGGGCAACCTGCTGTTGATGATTCTGACGGTGATGAAGAAGAGGACGTGGATGAATAGGTGTTCAATTTTGATAGGACTGTTGGAATATCAGCCTATAATCATGCTTCTAAAACTTTATTAGCTATAAATCATGTTGTTCTTCATCTAAGGTTAATATTATACGCTGGTATGACAATTCATGCATCTGGATCATATATTCTGCATTTGTGTAACATTAAGATGAAAGTAGATTGGAAATATAAGTACATATCTTAGATTAGCTCACAACAGTTGAGGGAAAACTTAGAAATTTCAACTGTTTTCTATCTAGGTAGACAGACACTTTCAATACTATCCTCTCTTGTCCTTTGATGATGAAAATTTTTTTTTAATAAGAGCTAGAATGGAGTCCACTTCATGCTAGAAAAGACATGTGTCATTCAACCTTCCATCAAGAGTTGAAAAACAGCCTCGCATAGCATTATTATAACTAGTATGTCATTCTAAGTAGTCTAAGAGATACTTATCCTTATGTACCCTTGAACTTACATAATTAACATGAACTAACCTTAATCTTATTGATTAGGATTAGTATTAATCCAGTTTAAAGGAATACAAAATATGTTTTGTTGCTAAATCAATATAGAGACTAACATCTTCTACTTTGGGCAGTAACAAAACCTTTTAAGTGTAAGAAAACTTTACAAAAAAACATACTTGGATTAACGAGGTAGAAACTGTAGGTGGCCAACCCTATTTTTAGAAAATATAATCCTACAAGGAGCAACCATTCATGTATAACCTTATCCTCAAGAATAACAATACGCTAGAATTCGACTGTGAAGACTCAAACACCATTTTAAAGATGCGCATGCCATTTCCATAATCAGAAATCTAGACAGATTATTGTTCTTGAGTTAATCTTTAGGCATACTTACATAAAGGACAATAACCTTTTAATCCTCATATAGATCCCTTTATGCCTTAAAAAGACTTCCTTGTGATCTTAAAAATGATTTGTTAATATCTCTTTCAAGAGACTACATCATTCTTATGACCTCAAAAGAGATCTGCTAACGTCTTTTAAAAGACTACCGCACTCTTATGACCTCAAAAGAGATCTGCTAACATCTTTTAAAAGACTACCGCATTCCATTTTAACCTCAAAAGATATCTGCGAACTTTAGAATGCATCAATTAAGACATTACAACAAACACAAAAAACCAAGAGCAATCATAACAAAATATGTTGATATTCAAACTGAGATATTTAATTATTTACAATCAAAGTCATACGTCTATGATACATCAACAACACCCATAGAAGTTACATGCTCTTTAAACGCCTTAGGGTTCAAACCTTTAGTCATAGGATCTGCAAGCATATTATCAGTCGAAACATAAGAAATATCAATTTCCCAATTATTGATTTTGCGCTTTACCAAGAAGTATTTAACATCTATATGTCTCACTCTTCTTGTCCCTTGATTTTCTTTTTCAAAGCTAATTGCAGATTGATTTCCACAGTAAAATTTCATAGGTCTAGATATAGAATCTATAACGAAAACACCTTTCATAAAATTTCTCAGCCAAACTGCATGAGTCGTTGCTTCGTAACAAGCAATGTATTCTGCCTCAATTGTGGATTGAGCTTCAAAAGATTGCTTTACACTTCTCCACGAAACAACACCTTTAGCAAACATAAATACATTCCAGATGTAGATTTCAGCTTATCCGAACACATAAAGTCAGAATCTGAGAAACATTCCACTTCCAATTCATTAGATCTTCTGTATACAAGATGGAAATGTTTTTTTCTTTGCAAATAGCGAAGCACTTTCTTTACTGCTTTCCAGTGTAGTTCACCAGGATTTTTCTAGTAACGTCCTAAAACACCAACGACAAAACTAATGTCTGGACGGGTACAAATCATGGCATACATCAAGCTGCCAACAGCTGATGCATAACTTTAGAGTCTATTCGACTCCATTTTAAGTCCGATTTAGGACACTGCAGGCGGTTGATAATATCACCCTTCACGATAGGTGCTTCACTCGGTGCACAATTCTGCATTTCAAATCTCTGGAGTATCTTCTTGATGTAGGTTTCTTGAGACAAATCCAATAAACCTTTGTTTATGTCTCGATGTATCCGAATACCAAGAACATACGAAGCTTCTCCCAAATCTTTCATCTCGAAGTTGGTTGAGAGAAAATTTCTAGTGTAATGCAACATATGAATGTTGTTGCTAGCAAGTAAAATATCATCAACATACAGAACTAGGATGATAAATTTTCTCCCACTAGTTTTCAGATATATGCATCGATCAACTTCATTTTCTATGAAACCGTAAGATGACACTACTTGATCGAACTTCATATACCATTTCCTAGAAGCTTGTTTCAGCCCATATAGATATTTCTTCAAGCAACATACTTTTCCCTCTTGATCTTTAGATGTTAAACCTTCCTGGGGTACCATATAAATCTTCTTATCTAGATCACCATTCAAGAAATTTGTTTTCACATCCATTTGAAACAATTCCATGTCGAAATGAGCTATCATTGCCATGATAACTCTAAATGAATCTTTCTTGGAAACAGGAGAAAAGGTTTCTTCATAATCAACACATGGTTCTTGAGTAAACCCCTTCGCAACAAGTCTCTCCTTTAATCTTTCAATACTCCCATCAGCACTACGTTTGATTTTGAAAATCCATTTACATCCAACTGTTGTTAAACCTTCAGGCAGATCCACCATATCCCATACTCCGTTCTTGTCCATTGATTATAATTCTTCATCTATGACAGGAAGCCAAACATGAGAGTTCTTTCCAATCACTTCCTGTGAAAATGTCAATGGTTCTTCCATACCGTCTATAACTCCATCTGATTCCACCATGAATGTACTAAAACCAGGCTTGACGACTGCTTTTCTTGGTCTAACAGATCTGCGCAAAATTATTTCTTCTTTTCCAACGGCTTTAGACGATTATGGAATGTCAATTGTTGGTTCTTTATGAACTTCGGATCCAGCCAAATCTGTAGGATCCTCTTCTTCAAATACAATCTATCGAGATTCACTACCACTGATGTTATCATCCTCTAGAAACTTAGCATGGTTAGTTTCAGTAATTTCGAAAGGCTTAGATGGACAGTAAAATATGTAACCCTTTGATCTGTTCGGGTAACCAACAAAAAAAAACACTAGTAGTGCGAGAATCAAGTGATTTTGCTGAAGGGTTAAACAGCCTAGCTTCCGCTGCACAACCCCAAACATGAAAATGATTTAGAATCGGTTTCCTACCTGTCCAAAGTTCATAGGAAGTCTTCGAAACTGCTTTAATAAGTACACAATTTAGAATGTACACTGCTTTTTTTAGAGCTTCTCCCAAAAATGATTCATGTAATGTAGAATTACTCATCATAGTGCGAACCATGTTTTTGTAAGTTCTGTTACGTCTTTCAGCAACTCCATTTTGCTCCGGTGATCCGGGAGTAGTAAACTGAGCCACAATACCTTGTTCTCGCAAAAAATCAATCATCTTTCCATGAGGTTCACCATGAGAATCATCTTTCCCATAATACTCTCCTCATCTGTCAGAACTCAACACTTTGATTTTCTTCTCAAGTTGGTTTTCAACTTCTGTTTTGTACGTTTGCAAAACTTCCAAAGTATCTGATCTTTCACGAATAAGGTAAGCATAAGCATAATGATAATAATCGTCTATAAAGTAATAAAATATCTTTGACCTCCTCTAGAAGCAATTGTAAAAGGACCACATATGTCAGAATC
The DNA here is from genome assembly GCF_003573695.1 of Papaver somniferum. Classification (NCBI taxonomy): domain Eukaryota; kingdom Viridiplantae; phylum Streptophyta; class Magnoliopsida; order Ranunculales; family Papaveraceae; genus Papaver; species Papaver somniferum. Next base: position 2,569,394 of record NW_020625486.1, read on the forward strand.
CACAATTTCAAGTAACCCTTGACTTCTAATAACTATTTTCTTTCTAGATTTATCGAACTTTCCTTTAATGCGGGCTACACAAGTACTGAAATCTGCAAAATCCAGCTGTGGTAACATATTTTCCCTTATAAGCCTTTCCATTTGATCTTTAGATATGTGTCCTGGACGTTGATGCCACAACATCGAAGAATTTTTCTGTGTCTAAACTTCTTTTGATACCTTTAGTCGTATCAACATTCGAACAAGATACTGAATTCACAAAATTTAGATCAACATTCAACTTGTATAGATTATCAACATTCGGACCATAACCAACTAGTTGAGAGTTATAATACATCTTAAAACAGCCACTTCTTCTATAAAACGAAAAACCCTTAGTATCAAGTCTACCAACTGAAACCAAACATCTTCTTATAGTAGGTACATAAAATACATCAAAAAGATCCAAATATTTTCCGGAATCCAGAGTTAGTCGCACATTTCCAATAGCTTTAATTTTCACTCCTTGAGCATTTGGCATATATAGACACCCTCTTCCTTACTTAGTTTCTTATGGCTTGTGAATGCCTGCAAGGAATTTGCAGTATCAATGGTTGCTACGGTGTCTAACCACCAAGTGCTCAAAGGAGTATCAACGAGATTAATTTCAAAGCACATCATATGGAAATCAGTACCTTTCTTTTTCAGCCAATTCTTATACTTAAAGCAGTCCTTATTCATATGGCCTTTCTTCTTACGGAAATAACATTTAAATGGAAACTTCTTACCCCTTATTAACTTCAGACTCATCATTTGGTGTTTCTTTTTTCTGTTCCTGAGGTTTCTTATTCTTTCCTAATTTGTTGAAACTTTGCTTACTAGAACCAGCTGATGCAAAGTGTGTGTATTCTTTAGTTTCACGTCGCTTCATTTCCTCTTCTTGCACACAATGAGCGATTAACTCGTTTACATCCCATTTTCTTTCACAAATATTATAGTTGATCTTGAAAGTCTCAAACTTTTCTGGAAGTGAATTTATTGCGAGTTGCACTAGATAATCATCATTTAGGTTCATATCCAGACCTCGTAACTTGTATATTAGATCTGCCATTTGTAGTATGTGATCTCGAACACTGCCATATCCACTATACAATATTGATTTCAGCTGACTCATATGAGCACCAACCATAGACTTTGCCGAACTCATAAATTGTGACTTAATAACATCCAACTGCTCTTTGGCCGTGTTTTTCATCGTAATTCCACCTCTAATTGCATCTGGAATTGCATCTCGAATGATCATAACACTCATTATATTTGCCTTTTCCCACTTGTAGAAACTCTGTTTTTCACTTCTATTAAAACTATCTACAGGCTTTTGAGGCATTGGTTCTCTGAAAGTAATATCATACTCCAAGTAACCAAGAACTATATCCATATGCGACCTCCATTTGAGATAGTTAGTGCCATTTAGTGGCTCAATACCAGCCAAGTAACCTTGAACTTCTGTAGGATTAATTGAAGTAGCTGAAATATGCATGCATAACCTTTAATCTATTTCCATATGAGTGATATGCATGTATTCAAACATAAAACTTTTTGAACTTCATATAACAATAACTTTGAACTAACAACAATTGTTATTGATACTTCATAATAACTAAATTCTGATTTCAGAATCGATATAACCACAACTTTACTTTTGGGTAAACTTGTAATATATCAGGTCAAACAAAAACAAGTCTAATCAACTCACACATAGTACTCAACAGGATTTTAAACCTTTGGGTTTGAAAAGACCTATCATTTACCATGTACCATTAGATTTTTTTACTCCATCACATATGTTACCAGTATGATTAAAATTTGGGTATCATCATACAGACAACATCTGAAATGCCACTAGCGCAGTCGTTTCTTACCAAAATATGCAGTTTTATCAGCTCCATAAGTATCACTTTGGAGACGCATATAAAACGATAAAAGAACATGAAGACTTTTACAAGGTTCAAGTAATACTTTATGATAGCCTTGTAACAAGATTACAACAAAACATGTATAACCCATGATTTGAATTTAAGTAATCATTTCAAAACTAGTTGCATAATATATTATGCCTAGAGCTTTGATACCAATGTTGGAATATCAACCTATAATCATGCTTCTAAAAATTTATTAGCCATAAATCATGTTGTTCTTCATCTAAGGTTAATATTATAAGTTGGTATGACAATTCATGCATCTGGATCATATATTATGCCTTTGTGTAACATTAAGATGAAAGTAGATTGGAAGTATAAGTACGTAACTTAGATTAGCTCACAACAGTTGAAGGAAAACTTAGAAATTTCAGTTGTTTTCTATCTAGGTAGACACTTCCACTACTATCCTCTCTTGTCCTTTGATGATGGAAAAATTTCTTTTAAACAAGAGCTAGAATGGAGTCCACCTCATGCTAGAAAAGACATGTGTCATTCAACCTTCCACCAAGAGTTGAAAAACAGCCTCACATAGCATTATTATAACTAGTATGCCATTCTAAGTAGTCTAAGAGATACTTATCCTTATGTACCCCTTGAACTTACATAATTAACATGAATAACCTTAACCTCATTGATTAGGATTAGTACTAATCCAGTTTAAAGGAATTCAAACATGTTGTTTAACTAGAAATAACGAGACTAACAAGGACAACACCAGGTAGGAGCCCTGGGTGGTTTTTCTCCATTCGCTCTGGTTTCCCTCTTTCAAGTATCATTTTCCCCTATCTCTATAACATCCATTTTAGAGATAATCTTCTTCCATGCATTGCATCCTATAATTTCGTTTTTTTTTCTTCAGATCCAGATTCACACTAAAAGACTGACGACTATATAGTTTACCATGTTGTTGTAGTCTTGTATTTGTTTTCCTTTAGATCATGCGACGACTATATGTTACACCACAATAATATTGCTAGTGGGGGAATTCGAAGTTGATCAGGGAAGTTGTCTACCAAAACAAAATGTGAATGTAATTATGTTTTCCTTGTTTAATGTGTCATATTTTTGTGAAATATTGTAGGGAAAACTCAGAATCAGGAATTTACAGTTAAATCAATGTATGAAAATTGCAAATACGGCTTTAAACTTAAATATCAATTAATCTCATAACATATGTCAGATTACATCTTTATAAAAGTGAAAAAGCGGGGGGGGGGGGGGGGGGGGGGGGGGGGGGGGGGGGGGGGGGGGGGGGGGGGGGGGGGGGGGGGGGGGGGGGGGGGGGGGGGGGGGGTGGGTGGGGGGGGGGGTGGGGGGGGGGGGGTGGGGGGGGGGTGGGGGGGGGGGGGGGGGGGGTGGTGGTGGGGGTGGGTGGGCTACCTCACCACCCAATATTTCGCTTAGCAATTTGTATGGACTAACTCCGAAATACTTTCTAGAGAATCAACTAGACAGTCAGACTCAATCTAGGTAAAAGTATCTCAAGGAGTTAATATCTCAATCTCTCGATTTAATCTTACTCAAGCAAATAGAGTCTCGATGAAGAGAGTTAAACTTGGACGGTACCAAGACCAATGTCCAAGGATCAAATCAACAACAACCGTTAGGTCGGACTATCCAATTGATTGATCAAACGCACAACCTGTATTATGTCTATTATATAAACAAATATAATGGAAAAGAAATAACACAGACACCAGAAGTTTTGTTAACGAGGAAACCGCAAATGCAGAAAAACCCCGGGACCTAGTCCAAATCGAATACACACTGTATTTAGCCGATATAGACACTAGCCTACTCCAAGCTAACTTCGGACTGGACTGTAGTTGAACCCCAATCAGTCTCCCACTGATCCAAGGTACAGTTGCACTCCCACGCCTCTGATCCCAGCAGGATACTACGCACTTGATTCCCTTAGATGATCTCACCCACAACTAAGAGTTGTTACGACCCAAAATCGCAGGTTTTAACAATAACAAATCTGTCTCACACAGACAAGTCTATCAAAGGATAAATCTGTCTCCCACAAAAAAACCCTGAAGTTTTTGTTTCGTTTTTGATAATCAAGGTGAATAGAAACCAATTGATAATCCGGTCTTATATTCCCGAACAACCTAGATTAATCAATCACCTCACAAGAATCTTAATCGTATGGTAGCGAAAAAAGTCGTGGAATCACAAACGATGAGACGAAGATTTTGTGATTACTTTTATATCTTTCCTATCGGAAAACTCTCACGATCTCAAGTAATCAATATGATTGTACTCGTATGATAGAAGATGCAAGACCAGATCACACAACTACGATAAAAGTAGTATCGGTCTGGATTCACAATCCCAATTAAGTCTGTAAGTCGTTAACTTGGTTTTAGAAGAAAAAACCAAAGGTTAAAGGAGAATCGACTCTAGCTTACAAACTAGTATCACACGGACGTGTGGGGATTAGTAGAGTTGCTAAATGTCCCCTTATATAGTCTTTCAAATCAGGGTTTCTCTTGCTCACAAAGCAACGTTATCCACGTTAGATGAAAACCTATTTAGATTCAAGCTAATATATCTCAACCGTTAGATCAAATATTATCTTGTCATACACAAATTAAATGCACGCTTCTAGGTTTGATAACCGTACCCAAACGTGTGCGTAGTTGGTTCAATATAATCAACCAAAAGGTTAGCCATTTGAGCATTTCATAGCAACCATTTTCTTCTTCACCATAACTAGTTCAATTGACTCAATATGAACTAGTTAGAGAGTTGTTCAATTGCAAGAAATCTCATGTACTACACAAGACACAATTGAAGCAAAGATGATTCGATTCAAAGAATCGGTTCATGAACTTTATAGCCACGGTTTGCAAATACATTCCTTAGTCTTTATAAGATTAGTTCAGAAATCATCTTTAGATACATAACCTATACAAGTTCGCAGACTAGGTTCGCGGACTTGAAGTACTGGAAAGAGTTTTCAAACTCCAGGAAATTCTCGGGTTTGCGGATTGGGTTCACGGACTTGGATCACGCAACATAGTTTGATAACTCAGGAGAAATTCTCGGTTTGAGAACTTTTGCAGTTCGCGGACTTGGATACTAGCCGATTTCCAGCATGGGACTTATGCACATATGTGTTTCCACAACATACTTATGTCCACTATGGTTATATAATCTTAACTTTCATTCCAATCATTGAAACATTCTTAGAGGATGTTTATAGTTGTTACACTATTTCTCGTCAAAGAAATTTTTAAGATGATCGAAACATACATGACTTGCGTCACTAGGTAAAGAAAAACATGGTCGAAGCGAAACGCTTACCAACATATTTCGATATATAGATAGGAGAGGTATACTCGGCTCGAAATATCAAATGTGTATAATCTAAGTCTATATATATAGCATATGACGTTTTTCTCAAGAAGTAGGAGATATAATAGATAGACTTTTGAGTGACAGATAAGTTCAAGTCTTCACATATCTTTTTGTCGAGAAGTTCCACCGATTCCTTGAGTAGTTCTTCCACTTGTATGATGAATCGCCATGAAGTCCTTGAGCTCAACCACACTTACTATCCTAGTCTGATACTTAGCTAAAATAGACAAGAAATCAAGACTTATAGTTTTGATCACTAACATTGACAAACATGCTTGGTATATTAACGCATGCGAGTTCGACCGAGCAGTGCTCTAACAAATAGAAACTGTAGAAGCTTAACATCTTACAGAGAATCAAAATCTTTTTACAGAAATGCATAAACAAAAAAATTTCCAACTAGAAAGAACTTGAAAAAGCGGGGTACCAAATACACCACAATTTTTTTCGTTTGGACCTATAAGACAAAACCTAATACAATTGAAAGTATACCAACTTAATGATCCTTGAATAATATGTATGTATGGTTTATCTTTCTTGTACAATCAGTAATTTATATCAAAGATCCGTGAACCTGATTGTATACAAGAGCTCTTGGACGATCTCAAAAATCAATATCAAGATCAACCTAGTATGTAACGGAACTGTACAGGAACCGGTTTCAACAAGAACAAATCTTGTAATCTATATTTCAAGATATGAATTCTCAAGAACAAGTCTTGTAGGTTCTATACAATTTTATTTAAAAACTTCCTAGATTGTTTATCGAATTACATTCTTTTATTTTAATTATATCAAACACAAATATGATGCGGAAGTAAAAAGTAAAGCAAGACATAAAGAAATTTTGTTAACGAGGAAAACTGCACCTGCAGAAAAACCCCGAGACCTCGTCCAGTTTGAACACCGAGCTGTATTAACTAACTACAGACACTAGCCTACTATCAGACTTCATACTGGAATGTAGATGCGAGACCGAATCAACCATCCAAGAAATTCAATAACAACTGACGTCCTTTACAGCCTAAGAGTTGCTTCATCTACAGTGAAGACTTTTGGGTATTTTGAATCCACGAAATACCAATTTTGTTGATTTCCCTTTTAGGTGTTAACCAAGGTTTTGGAAGTCTTGCGTTTATTTCGTACAACTACCATGTAAAATTAGATACCAAAACAAACTTCTATATTAGGGATTATTATACTCCTCAAAACTGGAAGAGAAACCTAATTATTCTACAACAAGAACAACTAGAATAAATCCGTAGATATCTTGTTAAAACTTTTTAAGGAATTTCAGAGACACCTTAATTGAAATTTATTTTCTAGCCAAGATTTGACCAACTAGTGTCGATATATGGTCATGAATTGAAACCAATCAAACCTAGGGTTTATGAACAATGGTTCATGAATGGCCTTATCTCGGAAGAGAATGACCTAAGAATACAAGATTATAGAATTAACCTAGATTACAAGTTGCATAACTATCAAAAGGATTATTACCAACTTGTGCTTTGTGATCCCCAAAACAAAGTCTTGTTATCTCACTCTTGTTCACGAATAGCAAAGTAGTGGAAAACAACCTTATGAAGCTTACACAAAATTTTCAAGGGATAATTTGTGTAGCTTATATGAACCCTTTATTTATTGCGAACAAGGTAGCTTGAAACCTAAGCAAGTTCGTTTTTCTTTTTCAAGACTCTCTTTATCGAGTCTTTCTAAGTTACAACTTCGTAAATAATTAATTAAATAATTACTTTAGCATAAATTACATTTTGGTAAAATAAATTACAACTTAGGAACATGTTTAAAAACATCACACACCCTTAAATCTGGTAATCAATTGTATGTGGAAGAATAACCATCTTGCCTAGATAAGGAAACATAAAAAACTATACCAAAGAATGCATCTAGTCATGTTTTCACGCTCAAGTTTGTGAACCGTCACAAAAAATTCGTGGAGTGTTTCATATTCATGAACTGCAAAACTAAAAAAGTGTTGCTTTAATAAATCACTCATAACTTCTTCGTTATAACTCGAAATTGAGTGATTATTGAATCGTTGAATTCGTATGTTCATTCACTACAACATGAGGATCTTTTCCTGGGATAAAGGTCATTCTTACTAAATTTATGGCTCAAATCCTTGTGTCTAAACATAAATGCATGTTTACCGTTGTAGGAACTATTCCATAGAGTGAGCACTTGTTTCGATAGATTAGAAAGGCTAGAATTAAACAGATTTCCAAATGAAATCATTCATCACATACCTTTGTTGATGTAGTCCTCGTTGATTTCTTCGTTTTATCTTCAATCTTCAAGGGTTATTCAGTGATGTTTGATACTCAAATACACACTTCTAATCCTAGTCCGACACTTGACTTTAGTAGACTAGAAATCACGTTATAGCTTTGTTTATCTAACATTGACAACAAGCTTGAGATAGTAAAACTTGTGGGGTTCAACCTAGCATTTCTCTAACAAAACTAGGTAACATAATGAAGGATATTGATATAAAATGTATTTTGTGTAATCACCCTATGAGTCTTTAAAAATTTGCTTTTTGATTGTCATTATGCGAACACTGTATATATGTTTCCTCATCTGATTAATACAAACTGCAATAGAAATACAAACTCTCTCTTCTTAGAAATCTACTCAAATTGGGTAACAAGTGAAGATAATAACAGAGATATAGACAACAGAGTAATTGGGATAATGGCTACTAAGTGTTGGTTTATCATGAAAGAGAGACGCAATAGGATCTATAGAATACAACCAGCATTAGTATCCAATTATCACTAGCTATATAGAAACACATAAATTTCTGGTCACCTATATCACAAGATACAGATGTTTGTAAAACTCTAAATAATTAACCAATATAACTCCTGAGACAGGTATTTCTAGATACAAATCTTTACAAAATAGGAAGCACCACCAGGAGATAATTAAAACTGAACTTTGACGCTTCATGGGTAAGTAAATTGATTAACTTAGGTTACATACTAATACTTCAAAATGCAGGTGAAGCTGTCTCAGCTCGATTTGGGACCCTCATTGCAAGCAATCCTGAAGAGGCGGAGGCTTTATCTCTACTAGAATCTTATGTATGTAGGGTTGTTGTTAGAGCATAGCTCGGTTGAACCCCCCAACGTTGGTATGTCAAGTTTGGTTGTCATATCTTAGTATCAAAATTCATCTAGAGTCGCTTGATTAATTACTACAGTCAAATTTGTTTAGGTTAAACTAGAAAGTCTATGAATGTTGAGACGTACAAGTATTACTCCGAAGACCTGAAGAATGAGATGATGTAACGATACAACGAAGACATCATCCTTCCACTTGAGGTTAGTAATATTGACTTGATCTTGTTTCCATTCCTAACATATCTTTCAAGTCGGATTATGTTGAAAACATAACAAGAGAAGATGTATATATAATACTCTAGTAGTTAGACTTGGTCATATCATTATCATCAAAGTGTAAGGAGTTTATTGAATTATGAAGTATGCTTATCTTTTGAAACTTCCTAAATACGACATCAACATAATCTTTTATTTAGTTACTTGATTATGTGTAAGATATGGGCGTGATATCATCTTAGAAAACTATGTATTATTACATTGGCTTAAGGAAGTAAATGTATGAACTTTTTCATAATCAAAAGGAAATCATGATTGATATGGTTCTTTACTGAGTATCTTTTTGATGACCAATGCAAGATGACAAGGTAGAACCTATCTTAACTTATGTTGAGAATTGAGGTATAACTGATCATAGCCTATAATATGTAGCATGTTGTAATCAGTCATAAGCTACTCTGTGAAGCATGGTGTAAACGGTCACAAGCTATATTGGGAAGTTAGTTTTAATCAGTCACAAGCTAATTTTGGAAGAAAGGTGTAACCTATCACAAGCTAATTTGGAAGTTAGTTGTAATCGTTCCCAAGCTACTTTGGGAACCAATGTGTAACCGATCACGAACTAACCTGGGAAGTAAGGTGTAACCGATCAAAAGCTACCCCTGGAAAGCATGGTATAATCAATCACAACCTAGTTTGGAAATCATAGTATAACCAGTCACAACTTACATTGTGAGTCATGGTAGAACCGATCCCAATGAGCAAAACTGAGTTTCCAATATTTACATATCTCTTTATGTTTTATGTGAAGCTTGGAATTAGGGTTTGCTGAGAAACTTCTATATGCTGACATTCTTTGAACATGTACAAAACTCTTATCATTAATTGTTCAAAGATATTCCTTGATACTCAAGGTGATCCCGAACCGAAATATTGAAAACATTTGAGTATGATTTTCATAATATATTTTTTAATTACCTGCAATTAAAGCATATTCTGTGGAAAATATTATCAGTTAGTGTGCTACACTAATAATATGAGTTTTCCAAGGGAGTTTTCGGAAATATGGTTTGGTAATTTATTGGAAATTGGAAAACCGAATTTAGGTACTTTAATGAATATCTTGAGAATATTTTCGGTTTTGGGATTTCCTTATTTTCCAAACAACCTTGGTCTATAAATACTTGAGTTTGCATTTCTTGCAAAATACCCTAAGAGCCAGGCAAACTTCATTCGTGTTGTTTCTGGTGGAGTCGTCTATATGGAGAGAAAAGTACCCTAATTAGGTGAAATCTCTTACGACTGCTCGTTTAAAGACTTCTATAGAATCAAGAACCTCTACAAGTAATTGATAGACACATTTATGTGTCTAATTTGTCTCAATTGTATGTCTTGTTAGTGCTCGATTTTGTATTTATTTTGTTATTTTATGTCTTTGTAGATGTTTTTTGAAAATTAATCTCTAGCGGCGAAATTGGCTCGAAAAGTGGTGTTTTACATCCCAGGATAAAGTACTAAAGGCATCCTAGAAATGCGCCGGAGGAACCCATAAAAAGTGTTGGAAATACCCCAGAAAAATTACTAAAGGCACCCCAATGGACATGTGTTATTCGGACTCCAGCAACGGATAAGGGGAGACCACTGGATAAGGGATGACCTTCTTCACAAATTCAAAAAAATATTTTGGCGGGAAAACGTTTCCATTCACAGGCAGATTTTTCGATCGGATTTTGGAGGAGTTTTTGTGCGATTCAATCGCTGAAACTTTGTGGAAAGATGTGATATATCATTACAGAGCTGGTATGAGTGTTTGGTTCGACCAGAATTGGCTACGCAATCCGCGAGCAGAAAATAGGGAAGCACGAGGTCTTCACGGGTTCTGTATGAGTTACAATCAGTTTGAACGTGTTCTGTACGTGCATGGAAGACCCTAATAACCTATTGGAGCGTGATGGAGTTAAGTATAGTGATTTGGAGGCTTGAATTCGCGTGTAGAGATAAAACAGGAAAGAAAATATCCGAAAAATATTTTCTTTCACTGCCGAGTAAATGAAGATTTTTGGGAGTAATTGAGGGAGATTCAACGATCTGTAGGTGTATAAATAGGTTCCCTGGAAGTCCTAGAGGGGGTGTCGAGAGTTGGAGGAGAGATTAGAGCGCTGCAGAGGAAGAAAAATTAAGTTCCACCATTTTCCTCTGTTGTTGCTGCTGCGAAGAACGACCATCCAGAGCAGTCGTTCTTCAACAGCGACAACGACACTTGGGTGAGGGTCGTATTCAACAGTGAAACAACATTTACCTTCTATCGTTCTTTGTACCGGTGTTATGCAACGATTATAAACGTTGCAAACACCCAATTTTCACCATTTTCTCTCCATTTCATCATTGTGAACCATTTTTGAGCCATAAATAATTATTTTGAGAGTATTTTTACTATGATGAGCTAAACCCCAACACTGTGATGATAGAGGAAGAAAATTTTCCCGAATGCGGTAATTATATTAATTTTTTTTATGACTAATTGCAAAGTTATTTAATGGAATTATGATTATCATTGAATGGTTGTCTTTTCAATGGATGGGTTATACTTACTTAAATGTTTTGGTATCCCATACTCTAGATTTACATCCATTACTGTCGAAATCTACTTTAGGCAATGAATTAGAGTCAATGAAACTTTATATTATGAGATATCATTGTTTAAAATTGGTATTTGAACTGCATGAAATGGAAGTTTGATGGAATCCTAAGTCCCAGTACTCTCGCCCATATTGTTAATATTTGTGTATAATTTATTTATTTATTAAATCTAAAAACTCTGCTTTCACAAGTCTTAGAGTCCGAACTATATTTACCATTTACTACAACCACATTAAAAAATCAAAATCATTTTGGCGTTGCCGACGCAGATTTGTGCTTAGGTAGAATTTTTAGGTTTTTATTATTATTTTATTTTTTTATTTCATTTGTTCTTTTTACGTTTCTTTGGGTGTGTCTTTGATTTACAGGTTTGAAGTTGGATACTAAGGACTTGGAACAAAGCTTAAAGCTAAAAGAGGAAAAAAAAATAATAATTTTTTTTAGATTTAGTTTTATAATTTTTTTATTTATAATTTTTTTTAGATATTCTTTTCTAGAATTGTATTAGGAAATATTTGTAATTTTTTATTATTTTTGCACTTTACTTTGGACTTTGGACAATTGGGACTTTATTTTTATTTTTTTTAAACCCTACGGAAGGGTAGTTTAAATATAACTGTTTGCAGGAAAGGACGACGATTACGATATCGTCTAGGCCCTTCGGGTTCGCACACTGACACCGTAGTTAGTGTCCCTAGTCGACTACATCGGTTCTTCGCCCGTCTGGTACGTGAGGTAAGTTTTTCGAAACACCCATGAATCCCCTGTCAGCGGGTTTACTGTCTTCCTTAAGGTGATTATATGTTGAGGACTGAACCAGATGCTTTAAATTCCTAGTAAAGGGCAAGGCCTGACCAATACAAGATAAGAGTTTGGATTTCATCACCGTTCTCTTCTTTCCCGCCTTAGGAAAACGATACCAAACGCGATCCCAAACCTAAAATTTGAATAGAACGAGACCGATAAGGTAACGAGCTTAATAGGAATATATTTCGAAAAATATTGGTTTCTGTTTAAGCATACTTTGAAGTTCATGATGGTTAATTTAAGTTGAAACGTGCCGCCTTGTAATGCCGGTGAGACCTTGGGTATCAAAGATCCATTGAGCTTCCCTCGTCTCTGTTTCACTTACTTTAAGTCGGATTGATTCCAGAGGGGTTTGCTCAAATTGCAACGAATTCCCTTTCGAAAGATAGAAGCTGGTCTAGAAACAATCTAAGGAGCCATGATGCTTTTTTTGCTAGATTCTATAGGTTTGATTTGGTCGAGTCATCCTTGTTTGTGATTGTGTAGAATTCCCTTGCAATTAAGAATGTCGAACTGGTATGATAAAAGACAATACAATGAGTATCGACCTGAAGTTGAATATGGACATCATCATTTTTATGACCATGGTGGGAATAATAGTTGGGAACGCCAACCTTTTCAAGGTTATGGTTCATACCATAGTGAGCCCAATTACTATCCACACACCAATTTGTCTTACGAGCAAAACTCTTATAATTCCTCTCCTCTAGATGAGGCACGTAGGATAATTGAGTTATCACGTCGTAGGTTACTTGAGTCGACATATGAGTCAAATGAGATAAATGACTTAGTTATGGATGAAATAATCGCAACCAATAGTGAACCTTCTATACATGATACCATCAGGAACTCTTGTGAGTGGATTGAGAAGTGTTTGTTAGAGGCGCAGAATGCTCGATAGAATGTTTCCAATAGTACCCTTGAAAATGAGGATAGTTATTCACATAATCAAGATAACGAGGTTAGAATTGGTAACACTACTTGTTTAGATGAGGTTCGGTCATTTTCGTGTTATTATAATGATGATTGTGATGAGGATAGTATTGATGAAGAATCTGAAATATATAGGCATAGTGTTGAAGAATATGTTACTCTCAATGAGCTTTATAATGATAATGTTAATTCTAGTATGAATCCAAATAATTTTAATAATTATTCACCTATTCAAAAGGACGAGGATTTGACTAGAAATATCCCTGTTCTAGACGATGTAGTATTTCCTTTTCACGAAGCCAGCGAAGGATTAGAGGAACGGGTTTATTCCGAAAATGCTGTTTTAGAGTCTAGCAACTTAGAAATAATAGTCTTAGATAAAGAAGATAGACCCGTAGAGATGATTAAATATGTACTACCTGATAATAACTTAAAAGAATCAACTGACCATTTTCAAGAATCTAATGATCCAGAAATTAGGGAGATTGTGACTAGCCTAGCTAGAGACACTGAAAACTCTAAGTTTGGGAGTGATTATCACCTTCCTAGCGCCTTACCTTTAACTCTCAGAAAGTACCCTAACTTAGGACTTGATATCTCTGCCTCGACCATTTTACAAGATTACCTTCATACTCGTTTTCCCGAACCTAATGATGTCCAGGAAGAAGTTCAGTCATTAGAAACCCATCCTCTGGTTGATGTGGTTTTCCCAGGCTATGATCCCCAGAATGAATTTGTTTTACCAACAAATAGTTTTCTTCCAACTGTGGGAACGTTTATATTCCAAATGTGTCGAATATTAAGTTGTGAGACTAAACCTAAATGCTTTAGGAAATTAGAATCGACACCTTTGCTTAAGAATGACCACTACTCTCATTGTGGTCAATTATGTAAGTCAAATATTATTGACTTAGAGGATCCTCAGTTATTTAGGTTATTATTGTGCGCTTCTAAGATCCTATTTGAGTTTTTCCAGACTCTAGGTCCTAATGATTCGGATCCCACCTATGAGGAAATCCAGCCAAAGAAAATAATTTATCTAGACCCTTTCATAGAACCTGAACCTGAACCACAGTTAGCGATAGTTATCAGGAAACTAGGTAAGGGCATGCTAGTCTTGTTCACTTTCTTGGTTTATTGCAGTTTTCTTTGGTCAGCTCTATTTGGTTTTGAAGACCCACAGTTATTTCGACTGTTACTTTATGGTTCGAGTTGACTAATCCTTTCCTAAGTCTGGCTGAAGACTTTAAACTTAGCACTTCTTGGGAGGTAACCCATTCACATGCAACACAGTAACATCTTTCCTTAACTCTTTTACTTCAAATGGTATCAGTTTCTCCTTGTTCATGCTTTTAATATTATCTTTAGAACATTGAGGACAATGTTAGATTTAAGTTTGGGGGTATGGGAGAAACTTTTTAGTTGCAATTATTAAACTCCGGAGCCTAGAAATTTATGCCTATTAAGGTTTGCACTAACCAATCTAAGTGGATGGGAACATCTTGGTTGTAGGAGTTGAGGAACCAATCTGATTAGATGGAAACATCTAAAGAGTCTATTCATAAAAGCACGGATCTCAGGTGTTAGAATTAAAAAAAAAACATGGTAGTTTCACCATATCTCGTGATGGAAACATCTAAAGAATCCTGATCACTTATTTTTTTTTATCTTTTGTTGTTACCATTGCTAGGGTGAAATAGAGTGATTGGGATACCAAAAAAAAATTGAGACCAGACCATCAGACCAACCAGAATAAATTCAATACAATCAACCACTGGAACCTTTGTATATGCCAGTTGTGTTGACTTAGAGTTAGGATTATCGACTACTGGTTCCCTTGTATATGCCAGTTGTGTTGATATTAGTCAGACCGGCATCTCAGTCCATTAGGATAGGTTCACCTTAGTCAACATCTACGTTTTTTCTCTTTATCCATCTTCTTAATCTTCCATGTGATTGGTTGACTCCAGTTATGATGTCCAGAAACTATCTGAGTAGAGCTCTGTCACTTATATTTGAATTTTAGTATGCTTGCGCGCAAACTCGTGTACAACAATTGGAATTTCGCATCAGGGTACTTCCTCCTGTAGTCAATGAGAGTATGCCAACCAAGGATATTATTTAGTGCCTTCCAAGGTTCTGCGTAGATAGCTAGGGTCTGGAGTATTAGTTTTGTGGGTACACCTCTGGTAAACCCTCCCGAGATTAACTCGGTCACTAGGGACACCTAGTGAGTTAGGATTTTATTTTTCTAGATTAGTTTTGCTCGAGGACTAGCAAATAATAAGTTTGGGGGTGTTGATAGGCACATGTATGTGTCTAATTTGTCTCAATTGTATGTCTTGTTAGTGCTCGATATTGTATTAATTTTGTTATTTTATGTCTTTGTAGATGTTTTTGGAAAAATAAGCTCTTGCGGCGAAATTGGCTCGAAAAGTGGTGTTTTACATCCCAGGATAAAGTACTAAAGGCACCCTAGAAATGCGCCGGAGGAACCCAGAAAAAGTGTTGGAAACACCCCAGAAAAATTACTAAAGGCACCCCAAGGGACATGTGTTATTCGGATTCCAGCAACGGACAAGGGGCGACCACTGGATAAGGGGTGACCTTCTTCACAATTCAAAAAAATATTTTTGCGGGAAAACATTTCCATTCTCAGGTAGATTTTTCGATCGGATTTTGGAGGAGTTTTTATGCGATTCAATTGCTGAAACTTTGTGGAAAGATGTGATATATCATAACAGAGCTGGTATGAGTGTTTGGTTCGACCAGAATTGGCTATATTTACGCATTATAATTTTTAATATAATTGATTAAATTACACATGTACGTTAATCCTAAATACTTGAAAGTTGATCCTAATAGTCCATCGGTTATTACTGTAACTATTGTCAAGTAAATATCTTGTTGTCGTATTGTCTCGACCTCATCCATAGAAAATCACACAAGGTATAAGACTTAAGTTGTATTGTCTCGACTCTGTCCATAGACAATCACACAAGGTATAAGACTTAAGATACCATACTTATAGCTTGATATTCGAAAGATTGTGGTGTTTTTGGGTACCCTCGTATTTACAGATGTCAATGATTACCCATTATCCCGAACCGGACCCTGTTGATTAGGGTCCGATTCCAGGTCCTATAATTATATTGGGCCCATCAGTAACCTAAGATCCGACGTGCATTACTCGTTTGGACCCGTTAAGATTTCGAGTCCAATTCGGGTATCCGGTTATTCACTCTTTAATTCATTATTTTAGCAAAATTCCAAGTATTTGCTAGTTTCGGCTTATTTTTTCGTTTTTCATTTTTCACCCTTATATTTAATATTTATTTAGAACATTGATAGAAAAATCATGTTAAACTTTAATTAAAGTAATTTTCATTCAAGCCAAAATGAGAAAGATATTAATTTTTGGAGATTTTTGTTGATAGTTTTCTTGATACTCAACGGGCACCCGAAACCGATGAGTACGTACCTGGGATTATTATAGGATCCGGTTATGGGTCAGCTATTTAGGAAACAAACTCGAAACCGTTAGGAAGCGGCCCTGACTATTATAGGTAGGGTCCGGTCCAGTGAAACTGTGAGGGCTAAATAGCCAATCGCCACGTTTAAGCATCACATGAGATGATCTCATGATAGTATAACAAGAAGGATGAATTGAATCACACCTAAAAAGGTGACTGCATCTAAACCAAGACATCTGTTGCATAGCCACATGAAGGACGCGTGTAAGGAGTATTCAAATCACACAGATAATCAAGTCTAAAAAGAGGAAAAGGCATTTAATGAGAATCAGAAGAGGTGCGATACAACTGTGGATGAAAGTACATCGAGTCAGAAGCTTGGATGAAAACGATTAGCAATACGATCCGAAGAAAGTGTAGTACGATGCTTCCAAGGATGGAGCAATGCCATAAATGAATGATGCAATATGACTCGAGAGGAATATTCAGACTATAAACTCTGAAGGACAACAGTGGAGGACCCATCCGAGTGATGATAAGATGTACGATAGCATCACCAACCCGGAAACACCAAATCATGCCTTCACGAGTCCAGTTTGTCTATAAATACCAGATCATGTAGAAGGAGATGAACATGTAATTTTAGATGGTATTTCTACAGAGAATTTTAGAGAGATATTTAGAGAAAGAAAGGGTGATAAGCCTAAGTGATATTTGTAAATCATTTAAGGGTAATACCTTCAATAATAAAGATTCAGTTTCTTCTCCGTGGATGTAGGTCTACAAGGCCGAACCACGTTAAATACTTGTGTTCATCTTTACTTTCATGTTCTTTACATCTTGTTTATCATTGAATCTTGAATGTTAGTAGTTTCATCATCGTTATATCTAATTGGGTGTAGTCGTCTTCTAAGGATGTTTCAATGATTAAAATGGGAGTTTAGAACAATTAACCATTATCTGGATACAACAAAGTATGCATACCAATATGCAAACTGTTGTGGTATGATTCAGGTCCGAAAACCAAGTTTGCATACCAGTATGCGAATAGTTTTAACTCATAAAGTCCAGGAACCAAGTTTGCATACCAGTATGCGAACAGTTCTACCTGAGTTAAGGTCCGGGATGGCAATATGCATACTGGTTTGCAAACTGCCGGACAAAACAAAAGTCCGGAACTATAGTTTGCGTACCCATTTGTAAACTTAGTTGGTCAAATTCTAAAATCAGATTGAGTATACTTTCATACTCATGAACAAATACATTAATAAATTAAGGGATGCAATCTTTGCAAACCATGACTTAATGTTCATGAATTGATTCTCATGAATCAATTCGGTTTTTCTTCTATTATCTCTTATACACTTCTATGAGATATATACATTTGAAAAAATCTATGAGTAACACAATTAAATTCATTTTATTATCTTTCATGTTTGATTGATAATCATATTTGATATAGAGGTGTTAGATGAATGTAGATAATACAAAAGTATTCATATGGATAACTTCGGTTAACTATTGTTGAGCCAACTCAATATACACGTTTAGGTACGGTTACCCATATCTAAATGAAGGTATATTTCATTTATGTGTAACAATCTAAGACCATCTAACAATGGAGATATATTGCTTTGGATTTAAGAAAACTTAACTTGAATTTTAAATCAGGTTTTCAGCTAACAACGAATATTGATTTCTTTGTTTCTAAGCTATCAAACCCTGATTTGAAGACTATATAAGGGAGAACTCTAGAATCTGAAAAACCTAATCCCGACACTTTTTTGTGTCCTAGTTGCGACTAGAGTCGATTATCTTTTAACCTAGGTTTTTCCAAAACCGTATAGGTTAACGAATTGAAGACTTCATCTGGGATTCGTGAAGCCAGACCCAATTATTTTCTTTGTAGTTGTATTTTCTGATCTTAGTTTTTCTATGGCATTGAGTACTATCTTCTCTAAGATTTGCTCGAGATTTCTCTCGGATAGGTAAGATATAAAAAGTAATCACAAAGCTATTCGTCCACGAGAAACATGAACTTGAACTTCATTTCTTAGATCCAACAAGAGTGTAGATGCTCTTCTTCATTTGAATCTTTCCATCTTGATTTATCGATGGTGTCAAAGGAGCATTTTTGAAGAGGATAAGTTCAAGCTACTCTTCATATCTTCTGTTCTTGAAATTCCCTCACAACATATAAATTTTCATACCTTGATTGAATATCTGTCTGAAGGAAATCAAGTTGGATTTTTTAGAGGTATAATAGTAATAAAAGTCTGCACTTGAGTTGAAGCAACTCCTAAGACTGTAAAGGACGTCATCTAGGGGAATCTTTTAATATAGGGACTTCCGAGATCCAAAATAAGTAAGGAGGACAACTGAAGTTGAATTGTTCGTAGGGTCGATTCAGTCTCAACTACGTTCCAATCTGAAGTCTTATAGAAGGCTATAGGGGTGTAAATAATACCTGAAAATACTCGGCATGCCTGTACCCGCCTGAGCATGCATGTACTCGAAGTATCCCAAAGCCTGTTATGGCCCGTCGCGGGCCGCCTGGCCTGGTCTGGATTAATTTATTGGGCGGTCTTGGGATTTTCAATTAATTATCATGCCCGGCCTGATACCCGACCTGGTGCCCGGCCTGATACCTATGCCATCAACCATTTAGTATCCTCATAAAAATATTTAAAAGTTACCATCCTTTTATAATTGTCAATTGTGTATCTAGAAAAATAAAATATATAGTTTTTTTTCTTATAATTAACCTTTTCAAAACATTGATGGTAATATATTTTCTTATTTAGAAAGTTTATTGTACTCTAATTGATTAAAATAAGAAATTTGTCATTGTAATTTAAATACAAAATAATACTATCACTTATGGATACTATATTAAAAATAAATAAATTTAATACCATCCATTTGAAAATTTAAAACTTTTTAACAAAAAAATATTTTCAAAATAGTGGCTTGTCAGGCCCGATCTGGTCTGCCCGTATAAAAATCGGGCTTTGGACGGACTTTGGGTAGCAAATTATCTACTTTTACCCGGCTTGAATTTTCTTACGGGAACGCAAATATTAAGCCTGGCCCACCCGACCTGTCTTAGTTTTTGGGCCGGGCTACCTGGCTATCCCAATTTACACCCCTAGTAGGCTAGTTTCTGTAGCGGCATAATACAGTATGATGTTCAGGTTCTGGACTAAGTCCCGAGGTTTTTCTTCTTTGCAGTTTCCTCGTTAACAAAATTTATGGTGTCTCATATTATTTCTATTCCATATTATATTATTTATCTTTATACTTGAAATTTCACAAGTAATACGTTAAAATAAGCTAGACACGTTTTTAAGCCTAAAAGACTGTATAAAACCTACATGATTTATTCTTGAGGATCCGTATATTGAAAGAAATATTACAAGATTTATTCTTGTTGGGATTCGGTTTTATAACAGTTCAGAATATTGATTTTTGATATCATCCAAGTTAAACTTGTCATCATAAGTATCAAATATATATTGTTGATTTGTGATACTGATTATAAGAAGTTTGTCATACATGTTCCGAATTAAATTTTGGTGTTGTACTTGGTACCCTCTACTTTTCAATTCGTGATGAGTCTAATTTGATTACAGTACCTATCTCGTATCACACGATTAAAAGTCTACATGTTAGACACAAATAAGCTACACGTAAAGGAACGTGTTTAGATTAATCTCACATTAATAAGAAACTAAAGATCCTGTAGTTTATAAGCTTTGGAAGGCAACACAAACATTATAAGCCGAATTTTGAGGTGAGTTGGGCACATGGATTTAATAGTGAGCTAAAAAATTGAACTTCATCTCTAAATTTTAGCAAGTCGAAAACAACATGGACATTTGTGTTTATCTACAAATATGCACGACCTTAAGAAATTTTAATTATTTAAGATATTAAATTAAATAAGTCTCGTCATTATTAGAAGTGTACGATAAGGCGTAATCAATATATGTTAATGAGGATTTCATCTTCACGTGTAAATATTTATGAAAAGGTTATGCATCAAATTTGTTTCTCTCATTCTTTCTGCACCGAGTCTACCATCAACCTCTTGTATCCCTATTTATTCTTATAGTGTTTTCTATATACATCACATATACCATCATGTTATAGATACACACTATCAGTCCTAAGCATCACATGCAACTCACTTTGTCTTCAACATTTCTTTATTCATCTGTCACTTTTCTTTTTTGCCATCTGAATGTTTTTAACAACTGTTGTAAAACTTGTTTATGAAAGAGAAATGAGTTATTTGATTTGGATTAGATCTTATAGAATGAAATAGAAAATAAGAATTAGTTTAATTAATTTTTAATTTACTTTCCCCTGATGATTTTTCAATTATGGTATTTACTTATTGGACGTTAAGTAAAAAAAAGGTTAGTGTTGCTAGTTATATCTTAAATATTATGCTATGCTCTTTTCATATAATTATGAGGTTTTTAAGCGAGACATCAAACATATAAAATTTAGAAGAAAAACGGTATTTAGATATAATAAACTTGTTTGGTCACTAGCATTAATTACTTAACACTTTCTTTTTCATGTACTTATAAATAATCTCATGTTACATCGTGTTGAAACACATATTTTATATAAAATTGTTAAACAATGAAATAAAAAGTATATATATACTATTAGCTTCAACTCACATTATTGTTATTTTTGAATTCCCTACATATATATACGCACTAAGAAAAATGTAGCACATATAATATTTGGTAGTGCAATAACAACAAAATATAATCTAATAACAAAAAGAATGGCCACCACTTCCGAGATATATTGAGTTTTTATGTGCAAGTGTAACCCCACGAGCAAACTAATGTCATTAGAGTTATTTTGCTGGTCAGGACAGGAAGATGGGAAATATTTTCCAATTTTAGTTAAAAAGTCCTTGTAAAACTTGGGGTGTAAAATAAACATAAACTAAGAGAAATATTAGAGTTTTTCCTTCAATGAGTCACAAAATGATAATACATCACGAAGAAAATTTAATTGCATTCCGCGTTGGTTTTGGTACACTTATTCATAAACATCTTCTTCTTCATCACCATCAAAATTATCAAAAGTAGGTTGTCGATTCATATCAACCTCTACACTACAAATTGACCTCATACATGAGGACTTGTTTCGGCAAGTTTCTTCCAGTTAATGTACCTATGTATTTCCTCTTCTGTCTAGTCTTGATTAGTGTTGCTTCTCTTTTTTCAAACTGAGTCGGCTTTCCTTCACTTGAAGGCACACTTATAATCGGTGGCTACATGTGTGTAGTGGTCATTTTCCGCGTTGCATAAAATGGTAATATGAGAAAGATTCCATCCCAGGTAAATTGGCATGTGGTGGGAAATATTTTTCAATTTTAGTCAAAAAAAGTACCTGTAAAACGGGGTGTCAAATAAACATAACCTAAGAGAAATATTAGAGTTTTTCCCCACAATGAGGCACAACAAGAAAAATTTAATTACAGTCCGCTTCGGTTTCGGTAGAAAACTTCCCTGATCACCTTAAAAATGCCCCAATATCGGCATCACGTGGTGCTAAGCTATAGCTCATCGCGTTATCTGACAAAAAACAAATTACAACACTGCACCAGCATGGAGGTAAGCTATACAAACCGTCAGTCTTTTAGGATGACCTAGATTTGACAAAAACGAAATTATAAGATTGCAACGCGGGGAAGGAAATTAACTCTAAGATGGATGCTACTGAGATGAGGGAAAATGATGCATCCTCTTCTTCATCGCCATCATAATCATCAACAATAGGTTGCCCATTCAGATCAACCTCTATGCTATTTGTTAGCCTCACAAATTGACCTCGTACACGAGGCCTTCTTTCAACAAGTTTCTTTCGGTTAATATACCTGAACTTCTTATCGAAACACATGTTTTCCTCTTATATCTAAACTTGATTAGTGTTGCTTCTCTTATTTCAACCTGAGTTGGTTTTACTTCACTTGGAGGAACACTTGCAACTGGAGGCCACATGTATGTAGTGGTCATTTACCCCTGTTGCATAAAAGGGTGAAATAGGAAGGATGTCATCTCATGTATATTGGTGTGCTGCAGAATATGAATACAAGGAGACATATCTGAAGTAGAATTATTTGACATATCTTGTGGGGTTCCTTGATATAATTGGGAAAATGAAGGAATCATAACTTGTGTCATCATTCCTGGAAAATAATAATGAAATGGAGGGAATCCCTTTCCACGAGAAACATCAAGTTCAACTTCATTTCTTGGAGCCAACAAGAGTGTAGAGGTTTGTTCTTCCTCCTTTGAATTCCTGCAAACTTGATTTTCTCTTCGGTCATGATGTTAATAGATAAAAAACGCTCGAGCAATGTACAAGTAAAAAATATTATGAATATTGAATTATAGCCTTGGAGGAAACCCTAACCTTACAAGCAGGTTTTTGTTATTTTAGACATTAAATGTAAATAAGGCCAATCATTATAGGAGTATGTTAAGGCGTATGATGTTAATAAGGATTTCACCTTCACGATTAAATATTTATGGAACGGTTATACATCAAACTTGTTTCTCTCATTCGTTCTGCACTTCCTCTACCACTAAAATCTTGTATCCCTAGTTGTTTTCCTATTGTTTTCTCTATACACACCTATACCATCATGTTTATAGATCCACACTACCGGTATTAAACATCACCTGTAACTCAGTTTGCGTCCAACATTTCTTTATTCATCCACCACTTTTATTTTCCTCCATCTAAATGTCTTTAACAACTATTGCAGAAGTTGTTTATTAAAGAGCAATGAGTTATTGGATTTGGATTAGATATCATAGAAGAGAATATAAAATAAGTATTAGTTTAATTAGTTTTTATTTACTTTCCCCCGTCGATCTTTCGATTATGATATTTTTCTTAGTTGACATGAATTTTGGTAAAACAATGGTAAGTATTGCTAGTTATATCTTAAATATTAGACTCGTTTCATCTCATTACGAGGTTTTGAAGCAAAACATTAAACATATGAGATTCAGAAGAAAAAAATAGTATTTAGCTTTAATAAACTTGTTTAGTCACTAGGATTATTTACTTTATACTTTCTTGATCATGTTTTGATAAGTAATATCATGTTACATTGTGTTATAACACACACTTTATATGAAAATGTGCAACAATGAAATAAAATATATATATACCGTTAGTTTCAACTCACATTATTGCTATTTTTGGTTTCCTTATACATTCTAAGAATAATGTCTCACATATACGTTCTAAGAACAATGTCTCACATATACAACAAAATATAGTCGGATAACAAAAACAATGGGCGTAACTTCCGAGATATATTGAGTATTCCATATACGAGAGTAAACACGATCAGAGTAAGAGCATTCAAATTATTTTGCAAGCCTAGAATGAAAAATAGGGCTTGAAGAATGCACTATAAATACTAATAAGTTTCTTAATGTTCATAAGTTCAACAAATAAATGTTGGCGGTAAAGTATGAGTTTCAATCGACATTTAAAGAAAGCAAAAAGGACTATAACATTATATATGGAATATATGTTACATTATCCTCGTTTGCCTTTATATATTATATTATTCTTCGTCTCATTCTTTGTGATTCCATGATATCTTCTTATACTACCATATAGTTAAGTTATTGTGAGGTGATTGATATTTCTAGGCTGTTCTTCGGGAATATAAGACCGGTTTATCAATTGGTTCCTATTCACCTTGATTTATCAAAAGACGGAACAAACTTCAAAGGTATTTCTATGGGAGTCAGATTTATCTATCAGAATAGGCTTTTCTGTGTGAGACAGATTTGTCTATAAGTCTTCGACTTTGGGTCGTACCAACTCTTATTTGTGTGTGATATCAGCTAAGGGAATCAAGTGCGTAGAGTCCTACTGGGATTCAGAGACATAAGAAACGTGACTGTACCTTAATCAGTGTGAGACTTGTTTAGGTCTCAACTACATTCCAGTCCGAAGTTAACTTGTAGTAGGTTAGGGTCTGTAGCGGCTTAATACTGTGTGGTGTTCAAATCTGGACTAGGTCCCAGGGTTTTTCTGCTTTTGCAGTTTGCTCGTTAACAAAACGTCTGGTGTTTGTATTATTTCTTTTCCGCATTATATTTGTTTATTTAATTGAAATATCACAGGTTGTGCGTAATTCAATCAATTGGTAAATCTGGCATTTGGTTGCTGATTGAAATTGATTGAGACTTGAATATTGGTCTTTGGTACCATTCAAGTTAATCTCATACCAATCAGTTCACACATTCATTCATGTTGATTTGTTGATTGATTTGAGAAAGAGATATAACTCTTGGATATCTTTCCTTGATTGAGTCTGACTGTCTAATTGATTCTCTTGGAATTATATTGGAGTTAGTCCATACATATTGCCGAACGAAATATTGGGTGTGGTTGTTAGACCCTCGCTTTTTCATAAGTAATATTTGTAATTCATTCAAGGATAATACCTTCAATAATAAAGATATAATTTTTTCTCCTCAGATGTAGGTCTACAAGGCCGAACCACGTTAAATAATTGTGTTCATCTTTACTTTTATGTTATTTACATATTTTTTATCTTTGAATCTTGAATGTTAATAGTTTCATAATCGTTAGATCTACTTGGGTGTAGTCATCAGAAAAAATGCAACTACAGGTACTCGGGAGGACCCGAACCCATTGACACGACATGAAATTTCAAGATTTCTGGGTTGAAGGGGACTGTCATAGAAGGATGCAGTTTTCCTTAGGATTAAACAACATAGTGCAATGAAGAAATCAAGCGAATGTAAATGAAGCATTGGAGATCTTGAAGTCATGCAGAAACTTTTTGGGCTTTATGTTTAATAATATGATGAATAATAAGACAACTGATCTACTGAATATAAAGTGTCTAAAACAACAATGGCTAATTATGCCAAATTTTATGTTTTCAGTTCTTTTCAGTTCTCTTGATGCGGATGGTTTCTTATTTTTTCCTCACAAGAAGATTTGGAATCCTAAGATTCCTTTAAAAGTGTCTTTCTTGGTATGGACTTTATGTCACAATGTAGCTCCCACTTTGGATGCCCTACATAAATATGGTTTAGTCAATGACAGTCAGTGCCTTCTATGTTCTTCTGTTAAGGAATCTCAAACTCACCACTTTCTTCTCTATAATGAAACTAGGAAATTTTGGAATTACTTTCTGGACAACTTTGGAGTAAACTTGGTCTTCTCTGAGAGTGTAAAGACAAATATTTGGGAATGAAAAAACAGAAAAAGAAATGTAATGGTGAAGAAAATATGGGGGATTCTCCCCTTTGCAATTTGGTGGAACATCTGGAAGGAGAGGAATTGCATACTTTATAACAACAAGAAGAGAAATCTAGAACATCTCATTATCTTTGTCAAGTGTACATTGTATAATTGGTTTGTGCACACTAAGATTTTTGAGGGTACTCTCTTAGTACTTTGATTTATAATTGGAATGTTGTTATAAGGAACAACTAACTGTACTCCTTTCTCTTCATTCATTCTTTCGATGAGTAAAGTTTTTCAATACAACTAGGTGTACGCCCGTGCGTTGCACGAAATCAAATTAGTTATCTCGAAAAGATAACCGAACAATTTCCATGGCCTTGATCCTGCAATATTTGATTTCCTAAGGATCGATAGATAGTAGGTTCCCAGATAAAGGTAAAGCCAATACCTTACCTATTTGGGAGTTTTCTGCACACAATTTTCAAGGACATCAAACTCTTAGATTTGATGCATGCTTGAGCATCTGCATTTTAAACATAGCATCGTAATCATGAATAGTATTAATCTTTGTTAAACTCAGGAACGTAGCCGTCTTCCTCTTCAACTGCAAAAGCGGGGAATTACCAATTATTTTATAAAATAATTAAACTGATTAGAAAGGTTGCATCCTAAAATAAATTGATAATATACCAATGCCACGCACAATTGAATATCTACCTGAATGATACAAAATCAGGGATAATATACATAATCAAACTTACATTCAAAATTTTAAAACAATATGAAAACCAATAATAAAAACCAACGCTCGTATATGCTTATTAAGTCATTGAGCTCGAGAGAACCTCAACATAGAGTCGATTCCAAATTCGTCATATTAAGTTGTAGGAAACAAGGAAAAAACATGAAATAAAGCAAAATAAGTGCTACTATATACCTGTAATTGATGCACCCGATTAAGATCGATGGTACTTTAAGATAATCCATAGATTACATAAAAAATGATTGAGTTTTACCTTGTTGGTACAAAATGTTAGAAAAGATGTTCTTAGAGATCTAGGAAGATGAGATCGATTGATTTCATCGGATGATTTCGGCTCATTCCAAAGAGGTGCAGAAGTTTTTATTGATTTAGAGTTGCTGAAGAGAGCGGGGCTGTTTTTCGTTTCGTGCAAATAAACCTAGGATTTGTATGGTTCTAAATGTCCTCGTGTAAGTCTCGTTTTTTAGGTCCGAAGCTCGGTGGTGTTACTGGACGAAATATTGGTGGTGTGAAAAAACGAAAAGTTTTCTATTTGTCTAATTTTTGGTGGGGCCAGAAGTTCTAACAAGAGAGCTTGATTCAGCTTTCAATAACAACAAAGAAAATTCACCTGAAACCATATTATTAATTAATGGGATATTTTGATTTTGGGTCACAAAAAAGTAGGGCTGTCAACGGATAAATATTCGCCGGATATTAGACAATCCGATAAGGTTAAGGTTAAGAATTATCAGATATCCGATATCCGTTAACATCCGACGGATATCAAAAATACAAACTGATATCGTTAACGTTAATCTATCGGATAACGGATATTTATCCGTTAAAATCCGATAACGCCTGTCACAGAAGCAAATGCAGAAATGCTGAAAATTTAGGTTGTTCTTCAAGTTTTTTGACAGTCTTTTTTGTTCAGGTGTAAAAAATACAAACCACACAAACACCTCAGTCACATCACACATGAAAAACAAACAACAACAGAGTCTGCAACTACAAACAAAAAACTACACTCAAACATGCTAGATCTTCTTTGCTGCCTGCTGGTTTCATTTTGCATCAACTTCAGTCGACGACTTCCATATCTGCATTCACAAAGAATATTGTTACAGTTCTAAATGGTAGCTCATCTAATATTAATATTGCAGTTCTAATATGGAAAAGAATTAAGTAAAGGAAAAGAAACGAAGATTTACCTGCATCAAAGAAGTCTGGCAGCCAATCACTTAAGCATAGCAATGCTTGGACTAAATCTGGACTTAGTGAAGTTCTATGAGTTGTTAGGACCCTTCCACCATCGCTGAACATGGACTCTTACGCCACACTAGTCACTGGCACAACCAATACATCTCTTGATATCTTTGCCAGAGTTGGATACTTACAACCATTCATCTTCCACCAAACCAATATATCAAAGTTCATTTCATCTTGAGCTGTTAGAGTTGGAAGAATTGGTTCTGCTAAGTATGTCTCTAACTCAGATTTCTGAACATCATCTTCATCATTTTCCAACACAAAACTAGCATAATTTGTGCTAGATGCACCTGAGCTTCTTACATTCATGCGAGCGACGGAGTTTCTAAAGAAAGCAGGAGCTGCAGTGCTGTTTTGAGATTCATATGCATTGTAAACTTTGAATAAGTCTGTTTTGAATTTCTCATAAAGTTCTGCAGCTTTAGCATCTCCAAACATTCTTTTATATGTGTACCTAACCCATTTTGCCTTATACCTAGGATCTAAAACCACTCCAATGCTCATAATCAAGTTACTCTCACTCCAATATCCATTAAACTTTTCTCTCATTTTCGACCCCATTTCTTTGATATAAAAAAACTCACTATCTTCCCAACTGTTGATGCATTTGTTAATTTCATAAACCCCATTATAATACATATTTGCAGTTGGATACTTAATCCCTGCAAACTGAGTTGAAACAGTATTAAAAACCTCTAAACATTTACATATTTCTATTCCTTGTTCCCACTGCTGTTTAGATGGTAGAATATCGAAATCAGAATCAAACTCACTAAGTCTTTCAAAACCTTCTTGCAGTTTAATTGCATTCTTAAGCATCATGAAAGTGGAGTTCCACCTTGTGTCCACATCTAAACTAACTTCTCCAGACAATCTATATTGTGCCAATGCTATATCAAACTTTTCTTTCCTAGCTTGTGAAGACTTTACATATTTAACACAATCTCTAATAGCCTCTACAAACTCAGCAGCTACTTTCATGCCATACAATACAATCAAATGCAGTATGTGGTTGCTACACCTCATGTGAAACATTTTTCCTCCAAGCAAGAAACAATTTTTACCATCTAGGCAAGTGATAAGATTTCTCATCATAACACCATTAGCTGCAGCATTATCAGCAGTCAAAGCGAAAAATTTCCTATCTATGTTCCATTCCAAAGTGCAAGTTTTGATAAAATCAGAGAGAGCATCTCCTGTATGTGGTGACGGCACTACAATGTAAGCTAAGGTTTTGGCTTTCAAATTCCACTCATCATCTATAAAATGACATGTAACACAACAATAACCATCTTTAGTGTATTTGGCAGTCCACATATCAGTTGTAAGACTACATTTGGAAGTCAATTTCTCTAATTGTAGTAACAATTCATCTTTCATTTCAGCATAACACCTCATAACATCTGCTCTACTTGTATTCCTACATGGCATTTTAGCAGCAGGGTTTAAAGCCTTAACAAACTCTCTAAAGTAGAAATGCTCAACCATGTTGAGAGGGTAATCGTGCTTAGCAATCATTCTAGCAAGGCAATCTCTCATAACAATAGGATCATACTTCCAATTAATTAATTTAACTTGGTTATTACCTCCTTTTTTAAATGCAGTGCTAATCTTCCTCTGGCCTGTCTTGTTTTCAGGCTTCTCAAGGCAGGTTTTTAGATGTTGAGACAAGCGGGTAGTTCCTTGTTCACTCTGAGCAGGTACTAACCTTTTACAATGATGACATTCACCCATAAGTACAACTTCTTCCTCATCTGTCTTCCCTTTTACAGGTTGTACAATGATTCTCCTAGTGAATTCATCTCATGCCGGTGACCTTGTTGTACGCAATTTCTTCAACAACGCAACAACAAGTGGATGATTTTCATCCGCTACCTCTGCTAATCTCTTACTTGAAGAAGGTGTTGAACTTGAAGCAATTGTTTAATATTCAACACTTTGATCTTCTTGTTCTGGTTGTTCGGAATTTGGTTGAGTGCCTGAAGTTCCAACTCTGTTGGATGCTTTATGACTTTCAGACATTCTGAGAACAACAACATGAATAAAGATAAAGTATTAGTAAAACATACTTGCTGAATAAATCATAAATATAATCAGTTAAGTAGTAAAGCAAGTCATGTACAGTGACAAACCTTGAATGTACAGCAGCAGTAGCAGCAACAACCAACTTAAAGAATGAGTGAACTCCTAGAAGACCTGAAATTTGCAGCTGAAACTCAAAACCTAATCACAAAAGCAAGAAAAAAAGAATGAATTTAGTATTGAAGAAACCAATATTTATTCCACATTTTAAAGCCCCCTTCTAATCAATCAATCAAGTCACCAAATCAAAAAACCTCAAGAACAGTGGAATCAACTATTTGAGAAATGAAAGATAAAGAAACCTTAATTTCTAATTGCTAGTCATGTTCTGATGTTCCTTCACAAATCACCATAGAAAAACAACAACAAGAAACCAACTGCAACCCCATGACCCCTTTTCTCATATAAACCAGATTTAGTGAATTCAGAAACCAATTTCCTATACAAACTTGATAATTTTTTAGTAACCCTAATTTTATCTGGAAAAAATTGATTTTCAGAATCTCAAAAATTAAAAACATAGAAACATTCATGACTTCCTTAGGGCTTAGGGTTTCGATTAGATTAGAAGAACATCAAAATTAAACATCAAAATATGCAGTCGATTTGGGGGAAAAATGAAACCTAACTTTGAACATCAAAATTAAACATCGACTTACTTCTGTGAGAGTCTCTGATGATGACTTATCATCACACTTCTTCTCTGATGAGAGTCACTTCCTTCTCAACTTCTCGATCTCGAATCACACTTCTTCTCTGATGAAGTGATTATGGTGAAAAACGTGCCTCCTCTACTACAGTCTAGAGTCGAATGATAGAGAAGTCGAAGATAGATTAGGGTTATCCCTGTCGGCAGCATATATCTAGGGGTAGGAAATTACAAGTACACCCCTAGACTATCGGATATCGGATATTAACCTAACGGAAAGGCCTATTCCAATATCGTTATCGTTAAGAGAAAATATCCGATTCCGATATCCGATATCCGATATGTCGGATAGAATCCTATAGGATGTCGGATTTCGGAAATGGATATCGGATATCGGTTATCCGTTGCCAGGCCTACAAAAAAGTGACCAGATTTGCGTTTTGGGTCACAGGAAAATTTTAATTAGAGTTTGGGTCACATGACTGTAGTTGACCGTCTTGACAAATATAAAAAGTGGTTAAATAAGAAAATGACCAAATAAAATTCAATTTTGAATTTATTTACCTACTATGCCATTTTATTTCTGTTAGATACGTGTAGAGCAAAGACTAATCTAACGGACAAAAATCAAAACCTAATATCTTCTTCTCCCCCACGACCACCGTCGCTCCCTTTCTTTTCTTCATCTTCTTCGACATACACAACACCACCGTAAAATAGCTGCAACCCAGGTTTTGCCATTTCGTACATAAAGTATACTCCCTCCGTCCCACTATTAAGTGACCTAGTTTAAGTTTGCACAATTTTTAAGGCAAGCAAGAAAAAAGAGTATATTTAAGCATTTTTTACAGTTATACCCTTATAGATAATAACTAGTGAAATTTTGAAATGATTTATCTCTCAAATTACACCACGGATGTTCGCAAACTTCATACCATTGAAAAGCATTTTAAAACACCTATGTAACGAATATAAACATGCCTATCAAATTATACATATTTCTTATAATTAATTAAAAGGATAATTTTAGAAATATCTCTTGTTTAGTGATATAGGTCACTTAATGGTGGGACAAAATTTAAAAATAAATAGGTCATTTAATGGTGGGACGGAAGAAGTATAATATGTCACATTTTAGATCGATTTCGAACCGGACCAAAAGCTATCCGAATTGCTCTTTCCTGAACTTCACATTTTAGATCCTTTTTTTTCCCTCCTCCCCCACTTTTACACACCTTCACCACCTCCTTCCTCTCGTTTTTGTCTTCATTAAAAAATTACGGATTTGTACGATATTATGTTAGGCGGTGGTGGGTTTAAGGAAAAAAACAGTGCTAGTGCTAGTAGATCTGATGGTGGTGCTACTAAGGTCATAAACGAATAAACTAAAAAAAACCCATAGCTAGAATAGAGAGTTTCATCTATAGTCTATAGTTGATTCAAGTAAGTATTGAGATGTCAATATGAAGAATTTCCATTATAATACTGAGTCAGATCGAGCCAGATTGTTCTTTCTCACAAATATCTGCTATTATTGTATTTTTTTTTTAAATTGTTAGTAATGTTAAGTTGAAGAGATTGATCTAATTCTCTCATTTGATGGGAATTTGCAGAATTTTTGAATGTTCACTATTGGTATTGGGAAGAAATTGATGTAACGAATTTTTTTTTGATCAAATATACTTTGTTCTTCATCTTTCTTGAGGTGGCGCCGGAGGTATTAGTGTTAATTGTATAAATATCGACGGTGCATATATGTTGTCACTTGTTTCTGGTGGATGGTTTATATCCGTCCATGAGATATATACTGATCTAAACCGTTGAGTCAAATTCACGTGCTAACGGTGTTAAGTAATTAAAAATTTATTTAAAAAAGAAATTAATTATTTAACTGTCAACACGGTCGATCACGGTCCGTGACCTAAACTCTAATTAAAAAAAATTCATGACCCAAATGTAATTCTGGTCACTTTGTTATGACCCAAAATCAAAATACCCCTTAATTAATTGCCTTTTTTTGTAAAAAAAAAAGAATCTTTAAAATCGGAATAGGATCGGGTCTTAATAGAGAAAAATCAAGGTCTACTAGGGGACTCCAATGTTTCAATTTTGAGTGAAATAACTGCCACCAACAGAACTTAGACTTTAGACTTTATTGTAACTCTGTTTTGTTTCAAGGGAGGCAGATAAAGCAGCTATAAAAGCTATGCCTGTCAATCGATTAGGTGATTTTGGATTAGCTCCTGGGATTTCGGGTCGTTTTACTCTTTTCCAAACAGTAGACTTTTTAACCATTTTTGCTCGTGCTAATGCTCCTAGAAACTCTTGGATTTTTTGCAATAAGAGATTTATATTTTCGAATAAAAAAAAACAGTAGAGAAAAACTCAAACGTTTCTCTAAGTTTATGCTTATTTTACTATTAACACCCCTGTTTTACAGGGTTTTCTTTTTTTTACTAATATTGGAAAATATTTCCCACCACAAATACTATCCTTAAGTTATATTACGCTCCCTTTTTCCCGCCTCTGCTTCTATGGATGAGGAAAATAACACACTCAGAAATTCAAATTTTTTTCCCAGTTTGTCTCTGTGAATTCTGTTTCCTGAAAATGGCGGACAGGAAGACAATGATGATGGAATGGGATGGACTGGGAAATAATGATGATGAGTTTTTCGAATCATTCGACAGGATATCAAATGCGATTACTCTCGATTTCGGTTCATCGTCCGACGAAGAGTATGACGACAGTCGTGTGTCTTTCTCTTCCTGCATTGCTCCTCCTCCGCGAGAGTTTAATGTGGAGGCTCATGAACCAGAGGAAACCATGTCAGGTGCCTATGATATCTGGATGTCTGCACCTGGATCCATTAAAGATCGGCGTAAACGTCTTCTCCAGGGAATGGGATTGAATAGCAATAAGTCGCTTCTGAGATTCTCGACGCCTGAATTCGGTAGGTCAACAACAAAGAAATCCGTCCCACTCATCCCTGTAAAATCAAAGAAAACGCCTGCACCGTCACCTTTACCACCGGCGGCGGCACCTGCAGTGCCTTCGCCGTCCACATTCATCCAGAAAGTCATTGGTCGGCATAGATCGGACATAGACATACCAACAGCAGCTTGTGTAGATGCTAAACTTCGAAGAACAGAATTACTTGGTGTTGATTCAATAAAACACCTTGTCAGATCACCTTCGGGTCCTTCCTTTTTCGGCCACCGCGAACCGCAGTCACCGGTTCTTGATTCAATGAAGCCATTAAAAATCGAAACTGGATACGGAGGCTTTAAATATCTTGGTGGTTCAAGAGTAACCATGTCTCCGAGTGGCAGTGAAGGTTCATTTTTCATAAAGAATCTTGATACAGGCAAGGAGTTCGTCGTGAATGCGCTGGATAAAAACGGAATGTGGAACAGCCTGAGTGATGCGCAAACTGGGAAGCACATAACTATAGAGGAATTCGAGAAAAGTGTTGGCCATTCTCCCATTGTGAAGGAGCTGATGCGACGGGAAAATGTGACGCGTGATCGGGACGGAAATAAAACGGAAGGTGATGACAAGAATGCTCAGCTCAACAAGAGCTTCAGATCAAGCAAGAAGAGAGGAGTTTCTTTGTTGAAAAACTTGAAGGGGTTTGCGAATTCGATTAACGGATTCATGGTTGATAAGGATGCATTGCTGCAAGCTCAACAACAAGCGACCAAGAATCCAGCTACGGCGTCTCAGTGGACTCGAGTTCGGCAGCACGGGAAGTCGCATAAAGAACTAACCGGACTTTACATGTGCCAGGAAATTTCAGCTCACCAAGGCTCAATTTGGTGCATTAGATTTAGCCATGATGCTCGGTTTCTTGCGAGTGCAGGCGAAGACCGTGTTGTTCATGTCTGGGAAGTAATAGATTGTGACATTTTGTCATCAAAACAGTCGGATGATGGGAGCTCAACTCCACTTCAGCTCATGGCAAGTCAGTCTCAGCATGAGCAATCTCCGCTTGCGGAAACTCTGTCAATGCCGTCAGAGAGGAGACGAAGAGGAAAAGGATCTAGCAAGAAGGGGAAAATTCCGGACTATATTGTTGTTCCAGAGACTGCTTTCTCACTGACAGATAAACCTATTTGCTCTTTCCATGGTCATCTGGATGATGTTTTGGACCTCTCTTGGTCCAAATCACAGGTATCTCTTCAGTGTCCTTTCTAGTTGTCGGCACTGCCATCTTACAGCGTGTTTATTTACTGCTGACTCGTCATCTAGATCTGAATCAGCACTAATCAGATGCCAGACCGTTTGTCTTTTAGTTTGGGTCAGACTTTGAGTCAGGGAATAAAGGGATCAAGCTGCTAACTAGCGTATTTTTGAGTCAGTTGGATCAAAAAACAAACATATTTTCTTGACTCATCTGAGTCGTCTGGATCTGACTAATATTACATGACTCATCTGGATTTGACTCAATATGTTTATTTTTTGAGTCAGATCTGATTTAAAAATATGTGAGTCAGCAGCTTGATCCCCTGAGTCGGGGTCATTTTATTTCCTGACTCATATGGGTCTGAGTCAGATCTGACTGAAAATAAGAAAAAACTGTCTGACTCGAGCCCGAGTCAGATTCAGACACCGAGTGCAAACAGACTCTGAGTATTTCAGTCAGATCAATTTTAAAAAATGATGTCAGCTCCCAAATTTCATTTTAGCTATGTAGTGTATATTAATGATCAGTCGAGAGGCTCAAGTTGTTTGGTTTTCCAGCAACTGCTTTCATCTTCCATGGACAAAACTGTCAGGTTATGGGATATGGAAAGCAAGAGTTGTTTAAAGCTGTTTGCGCACAATGATTACGGTAAGATGCTACTTACTGCTTTGGTAGTTAACTCAATTCAGTTTTCCAGGTATACCTAAAGTTAAGTTCCGAGTGTTTTTTGCTTACAACGTTCTGGTCTTTGGTTTGGGTGGTGCAGTAACTTGTATAGACTTCAACCCGATAGACGATGACTACTTCATCAGTGGTTCACTTGATGCCAAAGTTCGATTATGGAGTATACCGGATCGACATGTTGTTGACTGGACAGATCTGCATGAAATGGTTACTGCTGTTTGTTATACTCCTGACGGCCAGGTACTCGAAAAAAAAAAAAAAACTGTTAAGTTCTATTGGTGATGCATTTCTTTCTAACTCTTTTGTGTGTGTGCACATTCTTGTTTTGGATTATTGAAGGGTGCAATGGTCGGTTCACATAAAGGAACTTGCCGGTTGTACGACACATCTGGTATGCCTGTTGCTGGGTAAATGTTAGATGCACTATCTTAGAAAATACTGATGTTTGTCAGAAGCATAACATTAGCTTTTCTTGGTGTTTCAGAAAGCAAGTTAGTGCAGAAAGAACAGATAAATGTGCAGACCAAAAAGAAATCGCAAGCTAAAAAGATAACCGGGTTCGAGGTAATGACACTGCTTTGAAACATAAAGAAAACCATTTAGTTCCTTGAACTTCTGTGTGATCCATTTATCTCTGTGGACAGTTTGATCCAGTGAATCCTTCTGAAGTGTTGATAACCTCTGCGGATTCACGTATACGGATACTTAACGGTACTACCATAGTTCAGAAATTTAGAGGTACCATCTCTGACACATTGATTCTAGGACCTGTTACACAAGAAGTTACTTCTTGAATATTTGTGGATTCTGCAATTGCTAATGTAGGATTTTACCATCTGTTGACAGGTTTCCGAAACACTAACAGTCAAATATCAGCATCATTCACCGTGGACGGAAAATATGTCATATGTGCCAGTGAGGATTCTTTAGTATACGTTTGGAAACGAGACGAGCTTCGGAATGTAGTAGCATGGAAAAAGAAAGGTTTTGTGACTACCCAATCTCATGAATATTTCCAATGCAAAGACGTCTCAGTTGCAATACCTTGGCCTGGAAGCATCAAATATGAACCACCACTTCTATCTCAAGGCTCAAAAAGAGAGCATTGTCGCTCCCCCTCAAATGGAATCCCTCCTCTTCCTCCTGCAGAAGAAAATTCACCACTAGAAAACAACCACAGAAACAAAAATCTTCCACCTCTTCCAAAGAAGAATCACCACGCGCCGGAAAGAGGGACGAGTTGCACGGAGGAGGAGCTCGATAAATCATCCCATGTAGACTCGGCAATCAGTGACAACGGTTCTTCGTTCTCTTCTGTTAACTCTTCCTTCAAGTTTGGGCATTCCCCTTCTATATCAGCTTCAAGCAGTTGTTCTTCATCGTCCTCAAGGTGGTGTGAGGATGGCAATAGTAACCATAGAACAGCATGTGGTATGGTGATTGTGACAGCAGGAATAGGCGGCGAACTAAGAATATATCAAAATTTTGGGTTGCCGCTGCGTCTAAGAAACCAAATCCATCTCTTCCAAAACTATTCGTCGAGTCCTGCATCATCCTCTCCATCAGGTGGAGTTTCAGGTAGCTCATCTATCAGATAGAAAAGAGCTTTTTGGGGATATATTAAAAGAGGCTGGAGTTGGATCAGTTTTGTAAGGCAATGATATCAGCCAGCCTCATTTCATTGTAAAATAACTCGATTTCTTCTTTTCCCCATAATCAATACGCAGACATGATAAGTAACTCAACAATAGAGAAATTGTCAAAAGTCTGTTCATTTGGTTTTGAGCTGCATGATTTTCCAACGGAAATCGAGCGCAGCACGCAATCCAGTTTAATGATTATCAGCCTGCAAATGACCAACTCGATCTAGTATCTATTGCACAAACCGCATTAAACGGGGAACAAAAAAAAACGAATGCCAAGATTAACCTGTCTAGAATGAAATACAAATCAACTACATGAATAATCTTTCGAGTAAAGAATTGCAGGGCCATCAATAATCCGGAGTCACATCACTGACAATCTTAAGCCATTATCTTGGCGGACCTTGTATAGAGACTGTCCACGACCTTCCCGATGTTGGAAATGGTTTCTAATGTTGCTGGGAAAATTGCATCTGTCTTGGGATCATCAAAGATGATGAGGCACCCTGCACCTTGATCCAATGTACCAGCAAACTTCTTGTCAAGAATCATTTGAGACAACTTCTTCTCAACATGACTTACTGGCAGCTCAATCAGGTTAGCAACATGAGCAATCTCAACTCGTGAAAAAGGCTCGATCAACCTGCAAAGATTCTGCTCCAAAAGCGTGTCGTACAGGGTGGAAAGGTGCCTGTGGACGATCGGGTCTTCATCCAACTGGGCCTTGTAGTCACGAAGGGCAGATTCAAAGAGCTTTAGTGACCGTTTTGAGTGAGCATCAGCCACTGCTTTCATAGCATCCAGTTCTGGCCCCACATACTGCAAGCCTGATTTTGAAGATATTATCCCTGCCACGTCATCAGCCTGGCTTACCATAATCTTGCACAACAGCATGTACTTGAGGCTATAGACTGCCCTAGGATCTTCAAGGGCATTGAAGGCTTCAAATGCTTCAAAGAAATAGCTGTATGCTGTTTTATAGTCCTTTTCTTCGGCATGGAGAATCCCACTCTGCAAATCGATGGTACCCTGTTGGGCTGGTGGAACATAGATGGCATTTGCAGCTGTTCTTGCAGCAGTTAGGGCAGCTTTTGCCTTGGGAAGGTTTCTCAAAGAGAAATGGAGTTTACTCTCTAGCAAGTCGATGTCAACAAGAAGAAGCTTGTCATCCAGTCTCCTCACCTCCTTGACCAAACTGGACAGAAGGGTCAATGCTTCTGAATACTCCTTGCTTTCCATCAAAAGCGCTGCAAGTCTTGCCTCAACACGCTGTCTGAGAAATGTACGCTTCTCTGCACGAGTCCACAGAACCATTTCCTTGCAAAGAGATATCTGAAGGTCAGAGGTATTAGGAATCTTGGCTACTGCATCAATTATCCCTCGGACAATCTTCGCGGTCTTTGCTTTAGGAATCACAGAAAAGAAAGGCCTTAACTGAGTAAGAAGACTTCGAAGTTCCTCACCCTTCTTCTCTTGTGTAAGAAGGTCTGAAAGGTTAGAAATGACCTGTTCTTTTACGCGCAGAGCTTCGGGAGAAGAGGAAGGGTTTTCAAGTATACGATAAAGGATGGAGATGGATTCAGATGGGGTTTTGGCTTCCAAAGCCTGGGCAATTGAATCATTCGTTGCCGGAAGATATGATGAAGACATGGCTAAAACTTAGATAACCCAATTTCTGCACAAGGACAACACAAAAAATAAAATAAAAAACATACATTAGTACAGACATTTGTGGTTTCAGGCAAAAACAGATTGAACATACTTTATCCACTTTCATAAGATCTGATTACAAATACTAGAATGGACATGTTTTTTTGTGAGGAGGATCATCATTATGGATACAATATATACCGAATAATATTGTATTGAAGTACAGAAGTTTATGCAATCCTAACGCAATTTATTTTACCACCACTAAAGCAATAAAAAGGCATGAAAGGTGAGACCATTCCTCCTTTATAATTCTCAAAGTGGAACACCTTTTCTAGATACATTTTAGAAGTGTTGCCTATATAACTCATATATGAGCTTTTCATAGAAGTTTCAACCATATCCTAGTTCCCATACCAAAATTTGGTCTAAGTTGAAATTAGTTCGTACCGTAAGCCTCTTAGTCAGAAGAGCTCTACATAACCTAAAGTCCCTAACCAAAGCACACTGTTTATGGCAGATTTGAAGATAACCAGTGACGAAACAAATAAACGAATAAAATATTGATCTTGATACACAAAAAGCCCTTAGATTTAACATTAATAATCTCTAAATTAACAGTGGCTTATAGTTTTAAAATTTTCAGTGAATACCACTGCACATACAGGCATATACCCCTAACAAACGACACCATCATGCCTAAACTAAAAGATAATCGTAGCTTAAGATACGTAATCGTCCATAACACTCAACACGAACATATCCACCTAATAAAGCTGATAATCATTGGGCTTTTGTGACAACATTAACAATCATATTATAGCTTCAACTACTGGCCCAGTCACTTATCCCCAAACCAAACAAAAGTTAAGCTACATGAAAACTTTAATGCTTATTTTCCAACAATTAGTTTGATTGCCTCAATCAGTGCAAAATTCACGAAGCAAAACAAAAATGTCCGCGTAATAACAACATGATAATCCCAAATTGTTGGGGTACAAC
Source organism: Papaver somniferum (assembly GCF_003573695.1). NCBI lineage: Eukaryota > Viridiplantae > Streptophyta > Magnoliopsida > Ranunculales > Papaveraceae > Papaver > Papaver somniferum. Next base: position 2,609,131 of record NW_020625486.1, read on the forward strand.
TCTATCCCTCTATTAAACGATTGCCAGAAAAACAATACTAATTAAGCTACAAATTGAACTCCTTATATTGATATTAAAGAAAATCCTAATCCTAAACCCTATTCATTATATAAAAATAAATATGGACGTTTAAATTGTTTTCATCATAATGAGTGCATATATAAAACAAACAAAATTGTATTGAAATGCAGCAATTTATGTAATTCTAACACAATATTCTTTATCAGCAACATATCTATATATCTAAAAACTGCATGAAACCATTCCTCCTTTATGATTCTCAAACTGGAACCTATTTTTGAAATAGGTCGAGTTGGAAGTTCTGTCCATATAACTTATGAGCTTTTCATGGCAGCTTCAGCCTTGTCCTAGTTCCGATACATAAACTGGTCAAGTTAGTTGGTATAGTAAGTTTCTTAGTCCACACTCCACAGAGCTCTACATAACCTAAAGTTCCCAACCAACAGCACACTGTTTATGGCAGAATTCCAGATAACTAGTGACCAAACAAACAGATAAAATACTGCTCTGCTTTTACAGTGTCATTCGTGTATGTGGATACTCAGACTTTCATCCGCATGTTAACTCATACACGATAATCCCTTAATTTTGACAGCACCTGTCTCTACATTAATAGTGGTTTATAATCAAAGTTTCAGTGTACACCATTGCACATACAAACGACTACTGTCAGGCCAAAACTAAAAGGTATCTGTAGCATAAGAAAACTAGTTATCTATAACACTCAATGTGAAGATATTAACTGATAAAGCCGACTACCACTGTGCTTTTGATAACATTAACTATCAGGTTATAAATTCACCTACTGGTTTGGATTTATCCCCAAACCAAACGAAAGTAAAGCTACAGGAAAAGTTTAATACTTATTTTCCAACAATTATATAACAGTTTGATTATCTCGATAAGTGACAAACTTTACAAAAAAAAAAACATGTAACTACAACATGATGATCCCAAATTGATATGTTGTATTGGAGATACAATTGAACTCCTCCTACCGTTGATAAGGGACTACCATCATGCCTAGACTAAAAGATAACTATAGCATAAGAAAGGTACTTATATATAACACTCAACATGGAGATTATCACCTGATAAAGCTGACAAGACTACCATTAACGATCATGCTTTTGACAACATTAACAATCAGGTTATAATCCACAACAAAACTTTAATACTTATATTCCCCAATAATTAAATAACAGTTTGAGTACCTCGATAGGTGACAAACTTCACAAAAGAATAAAATCTAACTTCTGTGTAGCTACAACATAATGATTCCAACTTCATCCCTAAAGATGGACAGAAAAACAATAATTTGAACTTCTTACATCGTACACAACCCTTTGAGAAACATTTAACTCTAGGCAAGTTTTTGGTTACTTATCCAAACATACACAATTGTTGTTGTCCACTTTCATCATTAACAACCAGGTTATAAGTTCAGCTACTCAGCTTGGCTATTTAGCCCCGAACCAAACAAAACTAAAGCTACAAGAAAACTTTTAATACTAATTTTCCAACAATTATATAAAACTTTGATTACCCGATCAGTGACAAACTTGAAAAAACTAATCCCAAAATTGATGTGTGGTATTGGAGCTACAATTGAACTCCTGCTATTGTACTTAACCTTTGATAAATGACTATCGCCATGCCTTAACTAACAGATAACTGCAACATAAAGAAAGGTACTTATGTATAACACTCAACATGAAGATTATCACCTGATAAAGCTGATAAGACAACAATTAACGATCATGCTTTTGACAGCATTAACTATCAGGTTATAAGCCACAAGAAACTTTACTACTTATATTTCCCAACAAATTATAGAACAGTTTGAGTACCTCGATAAGTGACAAACTTCACAGAAATTAAATCTAATTTCTGGGTAACTACAAATGATGATCCCAAATTGATATGAACATACAACCTTATCCCTCTATTAATCGATCGACATAAAAGCAATACTCGCATTGAGCTAGAATTTAAACTCCTTATATTGTACTACAATGTAGTTATCAATAACACTCAACATGAAGATACCTGATAAAAGCTGACAACCATTGTGCTTTTGACAACATTAACAATCAGGTTAAAAGTTCACCTACTGGCTTGGTCATTGAACTCCAAACAAGTTAGAAAACTTTGATACTTATTTTCCCAACAACTATATAACAGTTTGATTACCTCTATCAGTGACAAAGAGAAACGATTAACTTAGAAATTTGAACTAATTTCTGTGTAACTACAACATGATGATCCCAAATTGATCTATACAAACAACTTTATCCCTAAAGATTGACAGAAAAACAATACTAATTGGAGCTACAATTGTTCACTCTTATTATACAAAACCCTTAATCAATTCAATTTTGAGAAACATTAACCCTAGGCAAGCTTTTGGTTACTATCCGAAACATGCACAATTGTTAAGTATAACCCTAAATTAGACGAAATAACATAAAGAAGGAAGAACGAATCCGCCACCACCATATCAAAACCTAGAGATTCGACAAACGGACTGGAACTCAATGAAATTCTAACTCACAGATTACGGAATATGATTCATAAGAAATCGAAACAAAATATTAAAAAGAATCCTAAATCCTAAACCCTAATCAATAAATTGAGTTCTAGGGAAGAAAAAGAAAGGGGATATGACTTACCTGCTGCGTAGGAGGAGTTTGGAGGAGAGAAATCGAAGCGGATGAGATCAAGCGATTTGGATCTGGAGGTCAGTGAGAGAAAAGAGAGGAAGAAGAACGAATTCTTTTTGTATTTTATTTTTCTTTTCTTTTTTTGTATTTTATTTTTCTTTCGAAACAAGCCAAAGTGATTCTTGGTTTTACTGGAAATATTTACACCCAAAACTTTTGCTGAGACTGAGATATTTTCACCCCAACAAGTATTTTTACTGTAGTTGTAGTGTGAGGAGGAGGCCGACTGTTTTACCAAGACCGTTTACTTAGATATTTTCACCCTTGTATTCTGAGGAGGACGCTGGCTGTTTTTACCAGCACTTGGTTATTAGAAGCAAAAGTCAATCCGCGGTCATAAGCAAAAGTCAATCTGAAACTATACATCCAAACTAATTTTCGATTTTTTTTGTTCTAAAAGTTGAAGGGCGACTTCGTAGCTAATTCACACATGATATCATAAAACAATTCTTTTTTTCATTTCTAATTTAACTAAATAAAAGGTTTTGTTGTTATTTTGTACATGGATGCACAAAATAAGAGTCAGTCATTGGCATGGGAAAGTGTAAGAAACAATAAATTATATGAGAGATAATGGTTATTTGCATTGGCAAATGCATCAGTAGTTAGAGAATTTCAAAAACCCATGAATATTTGCATTCTCTAATGCAAATAACCATTCTCTCTTATATATTTTATTGTTTCTTACGCTTTCTCATGTCAATAATTGGCTCTTATCTTGTAGACAAGATAACAAAACTCATAAATTAATGATTTCACTCTCATCTTAAAGTTATATTAACAGGTATTTCAGGAAATAAATTTGATGGTAAAAATAGTCAGCGTCCTCACGATACAACTACAGTAAAAAAAAGTGGTAAGAGGGTGTTTGGATACTAGAAGCAGAAGTCAATTGGAAGTCACAAGTAAATATAACTTGCTTTACAAACATTTAAATTTTTTGCTTTTAGAATTTATTCTGAAATTGGAATATGAACAGATAAGAGAGGATATGATCATTACATTAAAAAAATTGGAACCTTTGTAAATAACTGAGCGTGAGAGTCAAATGAATCGAAAGATTCTGAAATTATATACTTAAAATAATTTCTGACGTTTTTGGCTTTAGAAGTCGAAGCAACTTCTTAACTAGTATCCAAATTCCAAATACATGATATAAATTAATCCACCGTAAATATATAACTTTACTGAAATACCTTTTTTTTTCTACTCTTTGTATTGGTTAACTAAGTAATAACTTCGCGAGCATGAGATGATTAAAAGTTTAAAATCACAATTAAATTTTAGAAGGAGTATAAAATATCTCACACTATAGTATAACAATCAATTGTGTGCGGAAAAATAGTCATCTTGCTTAGAAGAGCAAACATCAAAAACTTGACTAGAAAAGGCATCTAGTCACGTTTTTGTGGTTTAGTCCTGAAAGTTTGTGGATTTTTTCTTGTTCACGAGATGCCTAAGCAACACACAATAAGTGCTGCTTTAATAAGTTACTCATAATTTCTTCGTTATAATTCAGAATTGACTCATATTGGCAAGATTTTTTCAGTTTTTACATTTTTTTTGTTGTTGAGATTATTTTTAATCAAAAATGATTAATATAGCGGGATGATGGGACCCCTTAACCCCCATTTCCAATCTCAAACTAAAAGTATTTTCAATCTCAGATCATGTGATAAGTTTTTCTTTTAGGGCCGTTTTTGTTTATAGGTTTGTCTTTCATGGCGCTGATGTGGTATTCATAAAATCAAACAAACAAATATAATTAAAGATCAGCGGCTGCTAACTACATATGATCCCATTAATTAAAGAGAAAAAAGTTACATCCCGAGACAAAAAGAAAAAAACAAAAAGGCTATCAAACAATGGATGAAAGCACAAAAGAATCGGCAGAAGATTGTCGACCAATCATATCCACGTCTTAACCACCAAAAAGATGAAAGACAAGAAATATAAAATAAATAAAACAACATAACATAAAGACCTATTTTAAAGCCTTGTTTGGTAAATTTTATTATATCTGATTATGATTATAGATAAGCATTTTAATCATAAATTTTCACAAACGTGTTTGTCTTTTCTTTTTTTCTTTTTTTGAATAATTGATCATCTCAAAAATATGCTTTCAAAAATAAGAGAAAAGAACAATAATCTAAAACAAATAAATAAAATTAGTCTACTATTGAATTCTTGTCCCTCTCTTAATAGTTTAGAGAAAATGAGAAGAAAAAATCCAATTCAATTTTGTTAAAGAAAAATAATGGATAATGATAAAGATCGACCACCAAAAGACAATATTATTAGTTTTCTCCTATTTCTTTTTGTTTCACATTGTGAAAACCTCCTGGTTAATATCGTGGATCGAGAAACTCCAAACTAACGCTCCAACCCAAACGCTCCCCTACTTCCTCCAACCTTTCACTCAGATTTTGAAACTCGATTTCTTTTCCTCAAGCAACTTATTCTTCACTTCTTGCTGGCTAAACACATCCCAATATGTTGTTTTCTCTTCTAGTTGGCTTCTAGTCACCTCCAACTATGTTGTTTTCTCATTGAACTTAGTGAGTTTTCAACCTCAACTCATCATATAACACATGTTCTTTAGAGAGAACATTTGCTCAGATAAACTTGTAGGCGAAACACATGATCAACACATAGCTAGAACCATCGAAAACATAGATTCTGACAAGAGGAAGAGCATGGTTTCTCACTGGCACAATACTAATAACTAACAACACAAAATTAGTTAACACAAAAATAAGATCAAACTTATCGGATATACCATAACCACAAATAAGCTTTTTCAAGCTAATTATCGATGGTAAAAGTGAAAGAACACACCCAAACAATGAAAAACAAATACAAACTTTGAGGAGATTTTCATTTCAGCATCAAACCTCCATAAACCATTACACAAAACACATCAGATGCGGAATAATAATACTTCTCTTTTGGATTATCAAACAAGACAACGTAGTTTGCCTTCAATATAAGATTCCATGGTCGTAAAGCTAACTGGATGGAAATACACATATACACCCATAACCAACACATACATCCATGAACGCAGGATGTAAAAGAAGCTTAAATTCATTATGATTTTGATGAACAGAGCCATAAATGGGATTGTACTGGTCTTTGTAAGCTGCATTGAGAACCGAAAGACCGCAGTATTCTTTGCAAGAAAAACACCATAGTAATTAATAATCGAAAGATGACTATGTTGTTGAACACCATTGTTTCTGGTTTCTTGAATACCACTGGTTTGTTCGATACTACTGGTTTCACTTATACTTGACATATTTGAGACTTGAAAGGTAGAATAAACAAAAGTTCCGATGAGACCAGTATCCATATGCTTTTCTTGATGAAGTCCACATTCCTTTGTTGATGAAGTCCTCGTAGATGTCTTTATTTTTTCTTTAGTCTTCAATCTTCGAGGGTATTCAGTGATTTACGATACTCAACTATTATACTAAAATCTTAATTTGAGACTTGACATTAGTATACTAGGAATCAAGTTATAGTTTTGTGAAACCAACACTGACAACCAACTTGAGATAACAAAATCAATCAAACTCATTTAATTCGCGATTTAAATCAGTAAACAACTAATCATGAATCCTTATATACAATAATCATGTATTATCTAAAAAAGGTAAAAACATGAGAAATAAACAAGAAATTGGTAATAAAATAAATACATAAATACTTAATCAAAAAATATGTTCATGACTTCAGGTTACATATATACTTAACCAGTAAATAGTTTAGCTACTTATGAGCTTACTAAAACCCATTGAAAAATATGAAAGAAGATATATAAAACAAACTTTAAACATGAGCTCCAAGATTTCATACTTGCCTTGAGAATGCTCGATTGAGTGTTCTTTGATTAAGCATCTTATAACAAAGAGAAATGAATGAAAACTTGTTGTTGCTTTTATGAAAAGAGCATTTATTATTAGGTACATAATTTTTGTTGTGCTAGATATTTTTCGTAAATTTTTAATTTAAGTTGGAAACCCTTGCTAAATGATACACCTATTTTTCGATTAAACGTAGTTAGTTTTAGATACTAAATACTTTGGAAAGAAAAGAGTTTCCATTTTGAATTATGGAAAGAAAAAAATATCGACCCCCCTCAATAAAATTTCGGCCTTCGTCCTTCCATCAAAGTTTAGTGATTGATGCAACAATATTTGATTACTTTATATGATTATTATCAACCTCTTTATGTATCCATTTTAAAAAAAAAACGAAGTATAAAAAAAATCTTGACTTTAGTACGAAAAACTTGATCATTGAAATTGATTATACTGCCGAAGGAATGTAATATATGATTAGTATTTTATTATTCTTTATATGGTTTACGGAGATTAGCTTTCTAAAATTTCGGAAACCCATGGATATTTTTATATTTTTCACAAATTGAGATTACGTCAACCGTAAATTAGACTTATCTTGTGTTCAAAAGATATTTATTTGGGGTTTAGCTTTTTTTCCCATTTAAGTCCCACCCACAGATACTTGAATTATATATTTGATGGTCTAAATGATAAAATATTGTTAACAGTCATCTAAATTTATCTTAGTCTTAAGGAAGCTAAAACATTTCCAAGTCTATTATATATCCATTTGATTCCGTAGTGTATCGAACTAATTAATTATTGTCATTTACGGTTTTAGAAAAAACCGATCTATAAGCTTATTTCTCTAACTTTGAGCGTAAACATACCACAAAGAGAGTAAGAGAACGAACCATGGTTTCAAAAAAAAACTCCATATTGTTCGAAATATCGCTCGAAGTCTCCATCAGTAACATCTGGGTGGATATGTTTTACGAAAACCCTATAATATTGATCCATGAATTTTTTGAGGAAAGATATAATCTATCAAAATAAATCTATCAAAACAAAGATGAGGAAATAAAATGTAAGAATTATATTAAAAGAATAACAACATGCGGAACATATTCCATATGTTATCCAACCTATTAATGGTATATTACAGTTATCATTCATTAGAGTTTCAAATGATTAGTTCACGTGGAGTTTTCACGTTACCCAACGGGAGAGGATAAATAACATTAAAAAAATACACAATTTGTGAGATAAGAAACTAACTTAGTGGTTATTCTCTTTACAGGGTGGTATATAAATATTTGTCCAAGGGTCTAAATCAACAAGAAAGTGGGAAACCATAATCATATGTTATACATTTTGTTAAATTTTTTCTTTTTGATATACTCGATCTCCTTATACTCTACTCTTCTAGTGAGATTAAATGCAAGGAAAATTATATTGGGGATGATTGATTTCTACGCATGTTGAAATTTGGATAAGTAAAATTCTTCTCAATGTGAAGAGGATGTTAGCTTTGTAAAAGTATCTTACATGATTGTGTCTAACCATATTTATGTCATTTATATAATGTTGTTTGTTTAACTCTCCTTAAAGCATTTGTAACGGTGCATTAATGTTAATCATAAATTTTAGGTTAGCGCTCATTTTTTTCTGATGAACGTTTTCGTCACCAAAAACTACTTATCCTAGCCAATGAAAGTTGCATGCCATAAATATAGGTCCAACTTTGTATTTTGGTTTTATTAGATTGAAAGTTTGCGGATTGGTAGTTGGCTGCAATAAGCATCAATGTCACTAGCACAATTTCACAAAGTAATCGTGAGTTTGGTATAAGTGTAGACTTTTCGTAGATAAGTTCTTGTTTGTTTTTGGATAGTTGATCAGTTCTTTTTACAACATCAACACTTGGGTGTTGTACTGTTTACAAGCTGCCATTTATAGATATTTGTGTGAATATTTATCATGAACTGATTTGGTACTTTGATTATATTCTCTAGTAAATGGGAAGTTATGTCTAAATGTTTGAGTAAATAATTGGATTGATGTTAGGAAGAAGAATTGTATGAAGTTTAGGTATAAATGTATCTTCAACAAAATCAAAAACAAATTCACAAAGCCGAGCAAAAATACCAAGATTATAAGAGACTTATAAAAGACAACACACCAGACTAGGATGAAATCCTGTTTTATATATTATAGATACCTTAATGAATGGTGGGATCAACAAAGTGAAGATGGTATACTTTCACTTTGCATGTTTTTTTACCTTCCTTTTTAGCAGAAATAATAACTTGTTATTAACTAACAATAATTTCCACGTACAAAAATGTTTCGTGTCACCAGTTGTCCATGGGAAGTATATGGCGTTATATAGTGATATTCTTGTGACTGAAAATCTTAGATAGATGCAGGTTTTACTTCTACTATTTTAAAGATAAGATATATATGCGTGATCATGGCGTTCTCGTACCAAGTCTACGCCATCATTAGATAGTAGTACACATATATTTCCTAATGGTGGTGTCATAGTGACCGGACGGAAGAAAATATTGATAACCAATTATTTTTTTCGTCACTCGCGCGCACCAAGTTGCAGTCAGGTGATCATTTTGAAGCTACAAATTATGCCAACTTCTCTGCAAGTGAATATTTAAAAATACATCAAGAATGGATTCTTTATCAAGATGGTATCCGCACCGTCATGTCGTCTGCATTACTATCTACTTATGTGTAACAATTCATATGTTTTTATAACTTCATTAATCAAAGATTTCGCAAACATAGTGTCTAGTATGTATATATCTTTATCTTTTTCACAATTACTTGCAAATTTTTTTATCAAAAATAGTTGTTATGTTAAAATTAACAGTTGCATGTACTCATAAACATAACAACAATAATGACATTTTGGCTTCTGACATGTGAATTTGCCAAACATGCTTATTTTCCTTTCAACTTATAAGTTAGGTATCTATAAAACTAATTTTTTAAAATTTTCAGAAGTAACTTCTAGAAGTTCAGAAACAGAAGTCTTTCTGCTTATCCAAACATTCTATTAAAATTTGATATGTATATAACTTAATTATAGTTTTTCTAATTAGTTTTTTTTTGTGTGTATAATTTTCCAAATAATAAGCATAAGTGCCAACTGTAAATATGAATTTATATAATAAAATCAAATTATCCATATATTCATAATCTACTTTGATTAAAGTTTTATTTAGTCAAGGGTTTTTCCTTAAACTACTTCTAGATCCAAACTGTCTTCGACCAGATTAACCAGAGCTTAGTCCAGTATCACCATTCCTTTCAAGGGTATCCACTTCAATTGAGGAACAACTCATTTTTTTTCTTTTTCAGATCGAGGAAGAAATTTTATTCATGTGCAATCATTTACAAGATATAAGTATATAAATAAATAATCTCAGCTTCGCATATAACTCATTGTAATAGTTTTTATCTAATTAATTGGACTTTTAAATTAAGTTTATTTAAGGGACAAATATATACAAATTGAACTGGGATTGATCGTGAATCAGGTAAAATATGTGATTGTTCAGTCATGGGATGATGACCCTAAAATTACTTGCCTTATGTTGTTGGTTTTTGTAATGGAGAATGCTCAATAGAATGAATACTTACTGTTGCTTTTATAAAAAATATTTCCTTATGTCGTTGGTTTTTGTACTCGAGAATGCTCAGTAGAATGTACACTTATTGTTGTTTTTATGGAAAAAAACATTTTAGCTTGCTAAGCTTTCGGAAAGAACACGTAATTGGGGTACTAAAAATATTTGGGGGATATAAATTACTATTCCCATCTTTAGTTTTCTGCTAAGGTTTTTTTTCCTAGGCAAAGTTACTAAACTACTCTTTAAAAAACATAAAACTAAAACCTAAAATCCATATCTATATATATCTAATTTTCATGCAGGTTAAGTCTAGAGAAATCAAAATAAAAATCGAACCCCAACAAGTTCTAAAAGATAGGTTAAATTGAATTGTTGTTGAGTAAGAAGAAGAGGAAATGGCTTCAATGAGAAGGTACAAGATACCTAATCTTATTTAAAGTGTTGTTGTTGTTTTAAAACTTCGTTTGGGTTAAAATCATAAACTGAAACTTTTCACTTTCAGTTTCAATCTATTCCCGGCATTGTGTTCATGATGAATACCCCGTCGATTTTTTGTGCCGGTATTGTTTTAGTTTGACTACCTCGCCGATTTCTTGTTCTAAAATTGTTTCTAGTTTGAGTACCACGTCGATATCTTGTGCCGGCATTGCTTTTAGGACGAATACCATGTAGATATCTTGTGTCGGCATTTTTTTTAGTTTGAATACTATGTCGGGACCAAATGGCTCAGAAAGTCTGTCCCAAAAATTGTCTGTGCCGTCATGGTCGATTCCCAAGTGTACCGTGCCGATTTGAGGATAAAAACATACAAAAGATCTGTCTGAAATAGTGTAACTTCCAGCATGGTACCAAATGTGCCAATTTTAATGTTGTAGATCACTTTTCTTCGTGTCGTCTATTTTGCCCCTAACTTCTTTGTTTGAACCCGGAATGACCTCATCCTTTTGGTGTTCACTCCGTATTCTTGTTCTCTTCAATATGGTATCAAGAACTCATGGATTTGAATGAGTTGAATTTTATATTTGGCTCTTCTTCTTCAATAATACTTCACTTCCTTATTGTAGTAGAGTAAAAAATGATTCTGGAGAAAAGAGTAAAAGTGGGTAGGTTGATGAGAAACGAGTCTAGATCCTAAAAAAATGTACCGCATGGAAGTACTTTAGATTCGAGAGATCAATCTGTACAATTTGGGCCTAAACCAAGATGGTCGTTCCAATCTTGTTGCGGTCACAAAATTAAGGAGAAGGGTTGATCTTAGGGAGGGAAGCAGAGAAGGTGTTGAGATCAGAGAGACATGCTCTATAAGGTGTGGTTGTTTATGAATTGTATCATAATGTAGAGCTTGCTTGTAAATGTAAGTTGCTTTTTCTCTGTATTATCTAGATACTTGTGTTGATTGTCCAATTCAATAGATTGAAAATCTATTTTATAGTAATTCATAGTCGTACACCCTGATCTCGTAGAAAATGGAGGTTGTGAGTAGTGGAGGTTGCGTAGATCGTGTGAAAGTGATGAGAACCATGTTCCTATTGCAAAGTAGGGTGATGTACTTTTTACAGTGGTAAGGAAGGGTTTGATTCTTGGACTTGTGAATTTGATATTAGATTTAAATTATAAAAATTAATCTAATAAATAAAATAAAAGATAGTAATAATATAGAGGGATTATTGGGAATCAGTATTTCACCAAACTCTTATTCTATACTTCAATATTAATTCTTAGAAAATTGCAGTTCTAAAAACAATAATAATTGACTCTTAATATTTGCCAAGGTAGATTTTATAAAACATTAATTGTAAATGGTAAGCATGGATTATCAAAACACTAAAGCTAAGAATAACCCATCAAACTAAATGACAAATAATTAATTTAAAATCATAATTCAATTTATATTAATGAAAAAAGTCATAAAAAAATTTAAATAAAGAATTGGCGGCTTCCTCCATCATCCCAATGATGGGGTTTAGCCCCTCATGCTCAAAAGTCAAAACACACTCAAAAGATTAATTCATGGCTCAAAAGGTGTTTTACTGAAGAATAATAATATTACAACGGATTTGCAAAGTATATAAGTGTTGCAATACACCGTTACAGGAAACGATAATACATAAGTGCAGTAAAATCAACTACAGTTTTGGTGAGTAGTTTGTTCTTCGTTTTCTTCTTCAGCGGCAGCAGTAAGGGTTTCTCCGCAACTTTTTCTTTTCTTTCCTGCAGCCTCCCAATCAACCCCAAACTCTCTGTACTCCTATATAACCTCCGACAACCCGTTTTATACACAACAACATTGAAATCTCTCGAGTTTACTGCAAATGTATTCCCGTTATTACCGCGGCCATATTACATGAATTATTTCCTTTTTCATGCTCCGCCTTTGATTCACACATGTATGATGGTGTTGAATTCTTCCGATCATGCTGAGTTTATGTGGAACATGCTAAGAACACACGAAAACTTCTCATAGATAGCTAATAATCCCGAGAATATCTCTGTGTATTTTATCCTTCCCTGTTTTAGTTCGAAACCACATGAACTCCCCAATTTCTCTGATTCCAACGCACTTACCAATCCTGTTTGGTCAAACAGGATAGGTCCTGCTATCACGCGAGCGTTCACGTGACAAAACAAATGAACTCGCAGGTTCCAGCCGTTGGATGTGTATCATCTTTCAAAATCTGATCAAGAGATGATTATATCATTTTCTTTTAACAATATCTTATCGAGTAATCCTGAACTTCTATGGTTTTTTTAATCGAATCCTCTGTATTAAAACTTCAGTTAACCCATAACCTTAAAATCTTAGCAGATCTTTACTTATTCCTCCAAACCATCTAATCGTACCAAACCGATTCAATTGTCGTCTTTATTCTTCAATTTTCCTTTTTAGTCATCACAATATTATCATTTCTTCTTAGCTAGTACTACTGAAAATACCATGTCCATTAACTACAACATTAATACAAATTTGTGATAAATTTTCGATGTGAATTCATTTTGCCAACATGAGTTAAACAACCATTAAAAGTTTGAAGAGAGTTTCCAGATTCATGGAAAAACTGAGGTAAAAACATGAAGAACAAATCCAGCAGTATAATATCCATGATAATTAGATAATAAAATCTATATGGGTTCAATTAAAAATCCTACAGAGTTTAGGGATGTTTAGCTAATAAAATCTTAGAAAATGATATAATATCTTTGATAATTAGATCTAACAAGGATGATGCAGATCCAACAAACAAGACATGCGGGTTCATTTGTGTTGTCAGGCGAACGCGCGCGTGACAGCAGGACTCCAAACAGGATTTGTCCAACTAATTCCAGCGATTAAATCTTCACCGAACTCCTCCAAAATCTCACAGAATCTCGCAAATAACTCCTGCCCAGGGGCGGAGCCTGCCCATTGCAATGGGTTGCACTTACACCCATGCCCAGCTGGCTCCAAAGCCCATTTTAGGCCTCATAAGATTTTATTTTTAACAAACAAGCCCATTTTTGCACTTTTGCAACCCCTAGAATTTTTGGTTGCACCCATAGTAAATTTTTGCATCCCCTTTTCATGATTCTTGGCTCCGCCCGTGCTCCTGCCCCTACTTTCTTCAAACCCACGGTTCTAGCCAATTATGGTTGGATTGAACAACCTTACCAAATCTGTTAGGCCCAAGGGAAGATACCCAAACAATTGCAGCCATTTGATCTCCTTACACATTTTCAAATGACGAACCCTTGTTTGCTGTTTTGATAATAGCTTTCCCGCCAAATTTTATCTTTCAAAAGTAGAAGATGAGTGCCCCTTAACAGGATGCCGGGGACGCCAATAGTAATTAAGGTGCCCCTTATCCATTCTTAAGGTGAAAATAGTAATTTTAGGTGCAAATGGTAAATTTCTGGGATGTCTTTATAAACTCCTCCCGGTGCCTTTAGTACATTTCTGGGGTGCCTTAGTAATTTTCTCCCGGGGGTGCAAATACCACTTTTTGAGCCAATTTCTCCGCACATGTTTATTTCTCCAAAAATACCTACAAACACATAAGATACCAATATAAATACAAAAATGGTCTCTAATAATACACATAATTGAGATCAAAATAGACACATAAATGCGTCTATCAGAGGGACAGGTCGATTCTGCATCCAGTACTCCTTTACTCATCAACTTTCGGTCTTTCTTAATACTTTCTCATTATGGGAGTGTTGCACACCACACGTTGTATGCCCCCAAACCAATACCCTGATGAACGTCCCCAATTTGTAACATCGTTGATATCTCGAGTGAAAGATTTTGGAAGAAGTCGACTTGATCGACCAACCTGACCTGCATGAGTAGATTGACTTGACGTGGCCGGTAGGTCATGTCATGGAACGTGATTATTCCAACACCTCTCTTTGACTGATGAGTATTTATGAGGGGTAGATAATAAAACGTGATTTTTTAATCAACCAAATATGTGGTGTTGAACGTGTATGTAAGGAACGAAACAATCACCTGTGAGTTATGCTACATATAGGTAGTGAAAATCCAAGTTTCTCTTTCCAGAAGAAGCACTCGGAGGCGCGGTGCTATCTAACCTATTTTCACCGGCTACTAGGAGCGCAACATGTAAGATACGAGCGATATAATTGGTCGGTATGTCCACGGGATACGCAGAGCATGCTTAGTCGGCCAAGGGGAGTGGAGCATGCTTGGTCGACCATGGGGCCACGGAGCATGCTTGGTACATCGGAGGCGTGAAGAATGTTTGGTCGGCCAAATGGCGCGGAGCATCGAGCATGCTTGGTCGGCCATGGGAAGCACATAACATGCTTGGTCCGTGGGAAGTGCAAGCATGTTGGGTCGTCCATGGGAGACGCAAAGCATGCTTCGAACATGGAATACACAGAGCATGATTGGTCGGCTATGGGAGACGCGGAGCATGCTTGGTCCATGGGAGACGCGGAGCATGCTTGGTCGATCCCCTTCCGTGATTGACCATGGTTTCCTCTTATTTCGATTTTTCAATTTTGGTTAGGGTTTTTACCCATCGAACACTAAATACATTGATTTCTAGCTTGTGTAGGTTTTAGTCATTCAACTGAAAATGAATATAAATGTCATTTAGCTTATTTGACCGATAGGAATCAAGATATCGTGCATGCTCCGTTTTACGGAAAAAATAATTAAATTTATGTCATTCAGCTGAAAATGAACATAAATGTAAGCTTTAGGAGTTCAGTTATGGAACGTAGCACTAAACATTTGACAACCAAGTATTGTGAAAAATTTCCATAATGATTGTTATGCCCTTTTAGTTCAAATTTTGATAAAATGACCATTTTGCCCCAGGTCCAAAACATGATGAATATGACTTTTTACTTCAAAGTACAAAATTTACCATTTTACCACTTGTATGAAAAAAATATTATTTTACCCCTAATCTGAAATTCACCAAAATGACTGTTTTGCCCTTTGTCAAAAATCCACCATCAACACGTGCTCATATAGTTGTCCAGATTGATCCATACATATGCCAAAAAGAGTTCATAACAAGTTGGGAAGGTACATATATTATTGGCCTTTACTCTTTGCATTTGCTCGGTGGTTAACCTTCTGCCAGAATTATCACGGGCATGCCCGATAGAAACTACCAATGCCGATAGTCAAGTGAAACAAGTGAAAAAAACTCTATTTCTGGGGAATTTGCGTAACGTGCTAGATGTACCATGCCGGCACTACTACCGGCATGCTCGATAATAATTTTTTTATGCCGGCAGTGTACTTAAGGAGCACTCTTTATATTTAAAATTCCGACTACATTTCAAATTTGGGGGATATTATTTGTCACCATGCCGAGTAGGCCCTTGCCGGCATGGTATTCGTACTCTCACCACGCCGACATTGATTATTTTCAGGCGTAACAATGGAGAAAAAAATCAAATTTCATGACATTAATACCTATACTTACGTTATCTAGTTTCATGGGTTGGTTCTTCATGAAAATCTTCGTGCTCATAAATATCATGATTTAAGGGTGTTTTATCCATAAAAAGTTGTAATTATGAGTAGATATCTAATCAATTAACTTAATTAAACATGATTAAATGCTAAGTATGATTTGTGATGGAAAAATAGAGAATTATATAAATTGGGTAGATAAGGGGCACTTTAGAAAAAATTATCTAAATTTCTATTTTGTCCTATTAGCATATCCCTAATTGTGCGCGTGATTTAGGAAACCCATGAATACATTTAGAGGTGTAAATTGGGTTGTGCCAGCACGAGCACAGCCCAACACGTGATTTAGCCCAACACGGTCCAGCACGTTAGTTTCGTGGGTTATACTGGGTTAGTCTAATCGGCACAGTAGCACAGTACGCGGCACGGATAAGAACGTGGTCCATCCCAGCATAGCACGTTAAGAAAGCACGTCATAGCATGCACAAATACATAATATAACAAGGTATAATACATAACATTTTGTGTATATTTCACAAAAGAATCACTATTCTAGCTAGTTTTTAACATTTTATGCTGGCTTATTTTTATAACAATACATATAATACCTAAATATTTTAAAAATATATTTCAATATCGTTGTTATAATGTCATTATCTATATATACTTGACTAGAACATTAATTCACATGACAGTGATCCAATTTTATATTTGGTGCAATATTTATTTTTAATTAATAAACTTGTTAATTTTACTTGAAATAAGTTCTGAAATAATTTCAAATTATATGTTGTCTATTTAGATATCTTGATAATGTCCGACTTAATGTATACCATTAAGTGATCTCAAATTGTTTATAGCACGTGTGCCCGCACGACACAACACGCTACGTGCTGTGCCCGTGGGCTGTGTTGTGCCTATCTTTTGATTAGTAAAGCACAACACGGCACAACATGCTTAAATCGTTGGCACATCCCAACACGGCACATGGCACGTGAAGCACGCGACTTCGTGTGTCGGGCTGTGCCGGGCCGGCATTTTTTACACCTCTAATTACATTTGTCCTTTTCGGGGAGCTGAGCTTACATCATTTATAGATTAAACTTATCTTGTGTTTAAAAGATACATATTTGGGGCTTATTTGTTTATTTTTTTGTGGTTTAAGTCCCACTCACAGATACTTGAATTATACATTTAAGAGTCTAAATGGTAAAATACTAAAATATTGTTACTAGTCATCCAATTTTTTTTTTATTAACCGGGAGCATCTCTCAATATAATTTTTTTTTTGTAGTGCCATATATGATATTGTAATATAAATTAGACAAAGTTTATCTCTAATAGTCAGATCCTATAAAACATGAGGGATGATATGGTTTACACTTTTTGTTTAGACCTTCGTGTCATATTTTTATCTATTTTTATTTAATTATTCTTAAAACAAAACAGAAAGAAACCTGAAAATAATAAGCAAAATCGATTTTTGGTGTTTATCTATGTATGAAATTCTACGAATAAACCAAATGTTGTTCAAGTTGGTTTATTTTTTACAACTAGCATAAATCCTCCTAAATGCAAGCCCAAATAGCACTTCCACGTAGAATTTTTAAGCGTACCGCTGGAGATTTTAAGATTTTAATATTTTTCTCAAGTATATTTTTATGTATATTTTTTTTTGAAATATTATGCTCCATTTTGGACAAAATTGTTCACATTAATCGTCATTCTCGTTGAACTTCATTTTATACTGGAAGCCAATTCTCGAGAATCCTTTTGGTGGAAAGTTAAATATTGCGTGATTAATAAGAAAAAGGAAATTGTTTAATTAGTTGGTCCAAGCTGGAATTGGGAAAAAATAGTATTATTTTATTATCAGGTTATTTCTTCATTGCAAAGTCTGGAACTACTTCTTTGATAATCTAGGTTTAGAATTGGGTTATTCCATAACCTGTTATAGTAATCTGGAACTGGAAAGTTGCGAAACCAAAAAGATATAAATGAGAGATTTCATTTCTTTTATTTTTGAGGTTTGGTGGATTATTTGGAAATAAGGGAATAATTTGATCTTAAATGACACTCTTTTCTAATATGTTTTCCCTTTACTGTCAAAAAATAAAATAAAATAATCCATATTCAGAGAGTATCTCCAAACCTAAGAATACTTTTAGTTACGATGGCATAGCTCTTTGATGCTGATTGTAGCAGTCAGTATTGGGAAACCACACCGAACGCAAAAAAGTATTCCGAAACCATACTTGTCTGCGTAGCTCTTCAAGTTATAGTAAAAAGTATCCCTAATTAGTGGGGTATCCCAGTTTCCCCACCTTGATTAATCCATTGAAAGTTTTTTCCGTAAAATGACCGTCTGCTGGGCCAACATTTGTTTTCTCGGTGGCCCAATAATGTGTTCTATTTCCATATGAATAAATGGCGTCCCTCACGTTTGAAATGCAGACTGCATCTTGGGAATAGTCTCAGAAGAACTCCTCGTTTGAAATGCATAGTGCATCTAAGGTGGAAATAGTAATTTTGGGTGCAAATGGTAAATTTCTGGGATGTCTTTATAAACTCCTTCGGTTGCGTTTAATACATTTCTGGGGTGTCCTTAGTAATTTTCTTCCAGGGATGCAAATTCCACTTTTTGAACCAATTTCTCTGCACATGTTTATTTCTCCAAAAATACCTACAAACACATAAGATACCAAAATAAGTACAAAAATGGTCTCTAATACAATACAATACATAATTGAGATCAAAATAGACACATAAATGTGTCTATCAGAGGGACAGGCCGGTTCTGCATCCACTACTCCTTTACTCGTCAACTGTCCGTCTTTCTTGACACTTTCTCACTATGGGTGTGTTGCGCATCATATGTTGTATGCCCCCAGACCAATATCCTGATGAACGTCCCCCATTTGTGACATCCTTGATATCTCGAGTGAAAGATTGTGGAAAAAGTCGACTTGGTCGACCAACCTGACCTGTATGAGTAGATTGGCTTGACGTGGCCGGTAGGTCATGTCATGGAAGGTGATTATTCCAACACCTCTATTTAACTGATGAGTAGTTATGAGGGGTACATAATAAGAGGGGATTGTTTAATCAACTAAATATGTGGTGTTGAACATGTATGTAAGGCAGGAACCAATCACCTGTGAGTTATGCTACATATAGGTAGTGAAAATCCAAGTTTCTCTTTCCAGAAGAAGCACCGGAGGCGCGGTGCTATCTAACCTATTTTCATCGGCTACTGGCAGCGCAGCATGTAAGGTACGAGCGAGATAATTCGTCAGTATGTCCATGGGATACGCGGAGTATGCTTGGTCGGCCATGGGAGGCGCGGAGCATGCTTGGTCCATTGGAGGCGCGAAGCATGTTTGGTCGTCCAAATGGCGCGGAGCATCGAGCATGCTTAGTCAGCCATGCGAAGCGCATAACATGCTTGGTCCGTGGGAAGCGCGAAGCGTGTTTGGTCGTCCATGGGAGGCGCAAAGCATGCTTCGCCCATGAAATACACGGAGCATGCTTGGTCGGCTATGGGAGGCACATAGCATGCTTGGTTCATGGGAGACGCGGAGCATGCTTGGTCGAGCCCCTTCCGTGACTGACCACGGTTTCCTCTTATTTCGATTTTTCAACTTTGGCTAGGGTTTTTACCCATCGAACAGTAAATACATTGATTTCTAGCTTGACTAGGTTTTAGTCATTCAACTGAAAATGAATATAAATGTCATTCAGCTTACTTGACCAATAGGAATCAAGATATCATGCATGCTCCGTTTTAGGAAAAAAATAATTAAATGTATGTCATTCAACTGAAAATGAAAATAAATGTAAGTTTTAGGAGTTCAGTTAGGGAACGTGGCACTAAACATTTTGACAACCAAGTATTGTGGAAATTTTCCATAATGACCGTTATGCCGGTTTAGTTCAAATTTCGATAAAATAACTATTTTTCACCTGGTCCGAAACAAGATGAATATGACTTTTTACTTCGAAGTACAAAATTTACCATTTTTCCACTTATATGCAAGATTACTATTTTACCCCTAATATGAAATTCATCAAAATGACTGTTTTTCCCATTGTCAAAAATCTACCATCAACACGTGCTCATATAGTTTTCCAGATTGATCCATACATATGCCAAAAAGAGTTCATAACAAGTTGGGAAGGTACATATATTATTGGCCTTTACTCTTTGCATATGCTCGGTGACTAACATTCTGCCATAATTATCAGAGGCATGTTCGATAGAAACTACCAATGGATAGTCAAGTGAAACAAGTGAAAAAAACTTTATTTCTGGGGAATTTGTGTAACGTGCTGGCATAGAAAGTTAAGCAATGTACCATGCCGACACTACTACCTGCATGCTCGATAATAAAAAAATTTATGCCGGCAGTGTACTTAAGGAACACTCTTTATATTTAAAATTCCGACTACATTTCAAATTTGGGGGATATTATTTGTCACCATGCCGAGTAGGCCCTTGCTGTCATGGTATTCATACTCTCACCATGCCGGCATTTATTATTTTCAGGAGTAACAATGGAGAAATCCATGGAGAAAAAAAATCAAATTTCATGACATTAATACCTATACTTACGTTGATCTAGTTTCATGGGTTGGTTATTCATGAAAATCTTGATGCTCATAAATATGATGATTTAAGGTTGTTTGATCCACAAAAAGTTGTAATTATGAGTAGTTATCTAGTCAATTAACTTAATTAAACATGATGAAATGCTAAGTATTATTTGTGATGGTAAATTGGGAATTATATAAATTGGGTAGATAAGGGGCACTTTAGAAAAACTATCTAAATTTCTATTTTGTCTTATTAGCATACCCCTAATTGCGCGCGTACTTTCGGAAACCCATGAATACATTTAGAGGTGTAAATTGGGATGTGCCAGCACGAGCACAGCCTAGCCCAGCATGCTAAAATCGGAGCCCAGTCCAGTCCAGCACGTGATTTAGTCCAGCACGTTCGTTTCGTGGGCTGTGCTGGGTTAGTCTAATCGGCATAGTAGCACAACACAGCACGCGACACGGATAAGAACGTGGCCCAGCCCACCACAGCACGTTAATAAAGCACTTCATAGCATGCACAAATACACAATATAACAAGGTATAATACATCACATTTTGTGTATATTTCACAAAAGAATCACTATTCTAGCTAGTTTTTAACATTTTATGCTGGCTTATTTTTATAACAACACATATAATATCTAAATATTTTAAAAATATATTTCAATATCGCTGTTATAATGTCATTACCTATATATACTTGACTAGAACATTAATTCACATGACAGTGATCCAATTTTATATTTGGTGCGATATTTCTTTTTATTGAATAAACTTGTTAATTTTACTTGAAATAAATTCTGAAATAATTTCAAATTATATGTTGTCTATTTAGATATCGTGATAATGTCCGACTTAATGTATACCATTAAGTGATCTCAAATTGTTTATACCACGTGTGCCAGCACGACACAACACGTTACGTGTTGTGCCCGTGGGCTGTGCTGTGCCTCGCTTTTGACTAGTAAAGCACAACACGACACAACATGTTTAAATCGTTGGCACATCCCAACACGACATATGGCACGTGAAGCACGCGACTTTGTGTACCGGGTTGTGCCTGGCCGGCACGTTTTACACCTCTAAATACATTTGTGTTTTTTTGGGAGCTGAGCTTACATCATTTATAGATTAAACTTATCTTGTGTTTAAAAGATACGTATTGGGGGCTTATTTGTTTAGTTTTTGTAGTTTAAGTCCCACTCACAGATACATAAATTATACATTTAATAGTCTAAATGATAAAATGCTAAAATATTGTTACTAGTCATCCAAGTTTTTTTTGTTTTTATTAACGAAGCTGGGAGCATCTCTCAATATAGTTTTTTGTTTATTTTTCTAGTGCCACATATGATGTTGTAACATAAATTATACACAGTTTATCTCTAATAGTCGGATCCTATAAAACAGAGGATGATATGGTTTACACTTTTTGTTTAGATCTTCGTGTCATATTTTATCTATTTTTATTTAGTTATTGTTAAAGAAAAACAGAAAGAAACCTGAAAACAATAAGCAAAATCGATTTTTGGTGTTTATCTATATATGAAATTCTATGAATAAACCATATGTTGTTCAAGTTGGTTTATTTTTTACTACTAGCATAAATCCTCCTAAATGCAAGCCCAAATAGCACTTCCACGTAGAATTTTTACGCGTATTGCTGGAGATTTTAATATTTTAGTATTTGCTCAAGTACATTTTTATATATATATTTTTGAAATATTATGCTCCATTTTGGACAAAATTGTTCCTATTAATCGTCATTCTCGTTGAACTTCACTTTATACTCGAAGCCAATTCTCGAGAATCCTTTAGGTGGAAAGTTAAATATTGCGTGATTAATAAGAAAAAGAAAATTGTTTAATTAGTTGGTCCAAGCTTGAATTGGGAAAAAATAGTATTATTTTATTATCAGGTTATTTCTTCATTGCAAAGTCTGGAATTACTTCTTTGATAATCTAAGTTTAGAATTGGGTTATTCCAGAACCTGTTATAGTAATCTGGAACTGGAAAGTTGCGAAACCAAAAATAAATAAATGAGATATTTGATTTCTTTTACTTTTGCAGTTTGGTGGATTATTTGGAAATAAGGGAATAATGTGATCTTAAGTGACACTCTTTTCTAATATGTTTTTTCCTTTTCAGTTAATAAAATAAAATAAAATTATCCATATTTAGAGAGTACCTCCAAACCTAAGGATACCTTTTGTTACAGTGGCATAGCTCTTCGATGTTGATTGTAGCAGTTAGTATCGGGAAACCACACCGAATGCAAAAAGTATTCGAAAACCATACTTGTCGGCGTAGCTCTTCAAGTTATAGTTAAAAGTATCCCTAATTAGTGGAGTATCCCCAGTTTCCCCACCTTGATTAATCCATTGAAAGTTTTTGCCACAAAATGACCGTCTGCTGGGCCAACATTTGTTTTCTCGGTGGCCCAACATTGTGTTGTATTTCCATATGAATAAATAGCGTCCATATCGTTTGAGATACAGACTGCATCTTGGGAACAGTCTTAGAAGAACCCTGGTTTGTCTGTTGGAATTCACAGAGTTTGCTTAAAGAAATCACAAAGATGATGAGACCGGAACCTAAATTTATCTTGCCGACTGTATGTATACTGCAAACCCTAATATTATAAATATTTTTGTTGTTTTTATGGTTGATAATTTATTCATTAGTTGTTTGTTGAATTTTTGTTTAATACACAGAGGGGAGCAATTATCTTCCAGTCCGAGACACCGGAACAGATGGAGAAGCGATTGAGAGAAGCTGAAGCAAAAAAGGTTGAGCGGAGTAAGAGGGAAATATAAGCGAAGAATGTTATGATCCTATACCTTGTCAAAGGTTTGAATTTAGGGTTTTGAATGAAAACAGACAAGAAGTTAAGAAAACAAGAAAATAAGAAGATTAAGAAAAGAAGAGAAGGAGTCAGAAGAGGAAGATTGAAGAAGATAATTATATTGCTTTCCTTGAATGTTTACAGGACTCGAATATATATATAGTTGTTGTAACTTCCTCAACCAGAATGCTAAGGCATATAGCCGACTTCTAATAATAACTATAACTACTTAATTAAGAAAAGATAAATAAGGAAATCATGTTAAAGGAAATAACGTGTAGAGGTGTTGATGTCACAACATCCCACCCTGCCTAAAAATTGGCTTGTCCTCAAGCTTGAAAATCTGGAAAACGAAACAGTCTTTCATCCGCCTCCTCCCATGTTTCTTCGCCAGTTGTATGATCCTTCCACTTGATCAACCACTTTAAACTAGCAACATTCCCTTTCTTAAACATCTTACGGTCCAAGATTGTATCAGGTTCCCATTTCTCATAGTCAACTGTCACAGGTAAGTCAGTATTAAGAATCTTCGATGATCCGAGTTTCAATTTCAACTATGAAACGTGAAACACAGGATGAATTCGACTTGTAACTGGTAACTCTAAGCGGTAAGCAACAGTCCCAATTTTCTCAATGACCTTGAATGGTCCATAGAACTCCGGTGACAACTTAGAGAATGAAGATCTAGATGTAGTAGTTTGACGGTAAGGTTGTAATCTTAAGAAAACCCAATCATTGACTGAAAAGTTGCGTTCAATTCTATGCGCATCATCATAATCCTTCATTCTGGCTTGCGCATCATGTAAATTTGATTTAATAATCTTCAAAATATGATCTCTGTCTTGTAAAACTATATCAACAGCATGGACAGTAGTTGAGCATGGCAGATATGTAGTAATTGTTTGAGGAGTCTTACAGTAAAGAGCTTGATAAGGGATCATTTTAATGGATATGTTATAACTAGTGTTATACCACCATTCTGCCCAAGGAAGCCACTTAGCCCAATATTTTTGTTGAATTCCAGCAAAGCAACGTAAATAACATTCCAAGGTTCTGTTGGTAACTTCTTTTTGTCCGTCGAATTGAGGATGATATCCAGAGCTTCGACAAAGTTGAGTGTGTTGCAAGGAAAATAATGCCTCCCAAAAATTTCTCATAAAAATTGAGTCACGATCACTAGTGATGCTCTTGGGTATTCCATGTAAACGTACTATTTTTCGTATGAAAATCTCAGCGACGATATTAGCTGAATAGGGATGAGAAAGAGCCACGAAATGGGCGTACTTTGTCAGACGATCGGCCACCGATGTCTTTCGATTGGATGCAGGAAACCCATCCACAAAATCCATAGAGATATCGACCCATACATCAGTGGGTATAGATAAAGGCTGTTGTAATCCTGGAGGAGTTATGGATTCAACTTTTTTTCGTTGACAAGTATCACAACAAGCAATGTAATCCTTAACTGCATTTTTCATCCCTGGACAATAAATTTTTTGCTGAAGACGCTTGTAAATTCGTAAATAACTAGAATGTCCTCTTATTGGTGATGAATGAAACTCATCGAGAAGCTTATGACACCATAAAAAAGTAGATACTACTGCAACCCTGTTCTTGTAACAAAGAACGTTATCTGTGTAAGACCATGGAGGTTTACAATCTGGTTGAGCACGTAACTTAGCAATAATATCACTGAGCTCAATGTCATTATGACTCTCTGTAATGATGTCAGTAATACCAAAAAATATTGGAGAAGAAATTGCCATAAATTTCGAATCATTAATACGAGATAATGCATCAGCCACCATATTTGTTGTACCTGATCTATAAATGATCTCGTAATCATAACCAAGAAGTTTGGACAACCACTTTTGCTGCTCCATTGAAGAAATTCTTTGTTCTAAGAAATATTTCAAACTACGATGTTCTGTGTAGATCTTAAAATGTCGACCCATTAAATATGGTCGCCATTTGATAACTGCATTAACAATGGCTAACATCTCTTTGTCATAAACTGAGAGAGTTAAATTTTTACCTGAAGGTGGCTTACTATAGTATGCAATAGGTCTGTTCTTTTGAGTAAGGACAACTCCCAATCCGTTACCAGAAGCGTCACATTCAATGCTAAATTCCTTTGAAAAATCTGGAAGTGCTAGCAATGGTGTTCTAGTTAAGGCTGTCTTAAACTTATTAAATGCATGCGTTGCAGCTGTAGTCCAATGAAACACATCTTGTTTCAATAACTGAGTCAGTGAAGCACTAATCTTACCATAATCTCTGACAAACTTACGGTAATAGCCTGCTAACCCCAAAAAACCACGCAATCCTTTGACAGTAGATGAAATAGTCCAATTCAAGATGCAAGAGATTTTACCAGCTTCAACCGAAACACCAGTAGAAGATACTAAGTTCCCCAAGTACCTGATTGTAGTTTTAGCGAAGTCACACTTAGAATTATTCAAATATAGCTTATGTGTGCGCAGAATTTCAAAGACAATCTTTAAGTGTGTAAGATGTTCTGTTAGAGATTTGCTGTAGACAAGAATGTCGTCAAAGAAAAATAACACAAACTTTCGAAGATAGGGTCTAAAAATATCATTCATGAGACTCTGGAAAGTTGAAGGAGCATTTGATAATCCGAATGGCATTACCAAGAACTCATGGTGACCACCATGAGTTCTAAATGTTGTTTTATGCACTTCATCTTCATGCACACGTAATTCATGATAAGTGAATCGCATATCCACCTTAGAAAGCATAGTTGCTCCATGAAGCTCATCAAGAAGCTCATCTACTACTGGAATAGAAAAACAGTAGTTTAATGCCCTATAATCAATACACATTCTCCACGATCCATCTTTCTTATGAACTAGTAAGACTAGAGAAGAGAAAGGACTAGAACTAGGTCTAATAAAACCGGCTGTCTTCAATTCAGAAACAATCTTTTCTATTTAAGATTTTTAAAAATACGAGTATCGATAGGGTCTTACATTTACGGGTGCAGTATTTGGTAGTAATGAAATACGATGGTCTTGTTCCCGTGAAGGTGGCAAAGATGAAGGAGATTCAAATAGGTCAGAAAAACTTGAGAGTAATTTCAAAACTTCAGTATGTACCTAAGATTTGTTTGTTGTTGATGGAGAAGTTGCTACCAATTGGATTAGAAAACCATGGGAAGTATGATCAAAATCTTTAGCATCAGAGTGTTATCTTATATCATAACAGATGCTGAACTATTCCCAATCAAAATATGCTCATGCTCACCAGATTTAAATTGCATATGTAATTTCTCAAAATCCCAAGTGATATTGCCTAAAGTTCTTAGCCACTGAACCCTGATAGACACATTTTTTTGTCTAAGTTGTCCTCAATTTTCGGTATTGTTGGCACTCGAGTTTGCAGTAATTTGGTGTTTTATGTGTTTGTAGGCACCTTTGGAAAATAAACATTTTTTGGAAAATTCGGCTCGAAAAGTTGCTAAAAGCTCCCGGAGGACAAGTGTTATTCGGACTCTCGCTTTTGGATAAGGGGTAACCTAATTACTAAGGGGTACCCTCAGGAACCCCAAGGAGGCTGCTATTCACACCCTTACTCTGGATAGGGGGCGACCATTTTCTTCCCCATTTGAACCAAGAATTGGCGGGAACATTTTTCATTTGTTGTGTAATGTTCTGTTGGATTTTCGGAGGGATTACAATGAGACTCAATCACAGAATTCAATTGGTATGGTCTTGGTAATCCCAAATAATTCTGGTATGGGTGTTCGAACGAATTTATTTTGGGCTGGATAATCGTTGGGATGCAAAACAGGGAAGATATTCTTTCTTTCTCAAAACAGGGAAGGTGATTTATTTTCGGAAGTTTTGGATGGAAGATACGTGCATGATTCGACTCTATTGGTTGGAAACAACTTTGACAACTCAGAGAATACGCGTGAAAGAGATAAAATACGAAACAAATCCCGTAACAAGTCAGTAGAATAAAAAATATCTCGAAAATATTCTCTCTTCACTGTCGGAATATTTTGGAGTTATTACAAGGATTTTGTCGACCTGTTGACTATAAATAGGTTGCTGGGGTTGAGTAGAAGGGTGTGGAGAGTTTGGGGAGTTAGCAGAGACAAGAGAATGAAGAAATCACGAGTTGCAGACACCACAGTTCTGCTGCTGCACAGCTGAAGAACACGAAGAAAAGACCAGCAGAGACAGTCGTTTATCAGCTGTCGTAGTTCACCTTTATTTGCGGTAGTTCTTCAGCGACAACGGAACAGCGACAACAACACTTCAGTTTTATCGTCGTTTTGTGACGCTTTCTGTGGGTCGCACATTAGCTGTTTTACACCATTTTCTTTTTTTCTCTCCATTGTAAGCAACATTTGAGCAATGAATACAAATTTTGAGCAAGTTTACACAATGATGAGCTAAACCCATCCTCTGGAGTGACGGAGGAAGCTATTCTGCCAATAAAAAAGTGGTAATTTCTATTTTAATAATTTATGCAATTTAATTTATGATTATTTTCCTAGAATAAAAAAGTTTTTCCAATGATTTTTATTAAGCAATTGTTATTTTAATTGATGGTATATGCTTAATTTTGAGTTCTTGATATTCCATGCTTTCAACTTAAAATTGCTCTTTTATAAAATCATTGTTTGCAATAATTAGAATCACTTAGAAGGAAAACAATTGCATAATAATATTAAAAATATCACTTTGGAATTGGTAGAAAAGTGGAATCCTTAGACCCAGTTTCTCCAAAATCTTGACAATCACTTTGTTAGTTTTTTTTTTAAATCTAAAAGTTATTTCCTTCATAAATATGAAACGAATCTTTTTACCCTATTTACTACAACACTTTTGAAAATCATCAAACCCCTAGTACAACATCACAACCACTTACTGCCAGTAAAAAGAAATCAGTAGTAAACTGATAATTTTGTAACGTGATGGATATATTAGAACAAGAACCTTGAGTTTGTAATACTCCATCATTACTTACCAGAACTTTCATGGTAGTGTTGTCAGATTGAGCTAAAAATCCACATTGTTTTGCAATAGTTGGATGTAAGAAGTTATGAGTCGAGCCAGAATCAATGAGAACTGTGATCGACTTTCCTTTAATGTATCATGTAACTCTCATAGTATTAGGAAAAAAAGAACCCGTGAGTACATGAAAATAAATTTTTGGTTATGTACTTGGTTGAGTATCCTCTTCGATGACGTCATTAGTGCCCAAATTTTCTTCATCAACACAGTCATTGTCAACCTCGGTGATTGAAGGAGCCATATCCAGTAATAACAGTCTAGTTTTAACACATAAATGCCCAGGCTTATATGTTTCATCGCAATTAAAGCATAAGCCTTTATCGCGACGCTCTTTATGTTCTTACAATGACAATCTCTTGACCTCGGACGGAATAGTATTTCTCTTGAATGTTGGACTAGAAGAATTCAATACTTGTCTGAAAGGATTTGGTTGAGCCATAGTTTTATAAAAAGAAGTTGTAAGTAGCACCTCTTCCTGTTTGATAGCTTTTTTAAAATCCATAGATAAAATTTGAGGCTCAAACACTTCTACAACAGAAAGGATCGGATAAAGATATCAATGATATATTCTTCTGGTAAATCAGTAACAAAATTCAAAATTTGCTCAAAATCGCTAATATGCTCGCGCACTGGTCCTTTTTGAGATATTGTAGACAATGCCAGGAGTGGATTTGCAAATTTTTTATCAGCAAATCGATCACGAATAAGAGAACAAAAGTGCAGCCAATTTGGATTGAGTACCTTATTTTGAACCCACCTATACCAAGCATTAGCTTCACCCTTGAAGTGAGCGGTAGCAATTGAAATCTTTAGTCCTTCAGCGACGTTGTGCAGACGAAAATACTGATCCGCCTGGAAAATCCACCCTGCTGGATCTGTCCCTTCAAATTTGGGAAATTTCAAGTTGATAGGTGCTGCACGAATACCTGATAGAGCATCTGGAGAACCTAAAATACTATTGTTGCTATTAGAGCCATTGTTGTTGCTGTTGTTGCCAAAACCAGGAGGAACTGTACCCATAAGAAAGCGATCCAGCAAAATTGATGCCATATTCTTTGTCAAGGTATCGGCCAGCGTAGCCATATCTTGTTTATTGTCCTGGAGTAAACTGGTCATAACTACTAACCAAGTTAGTAGTATCAGAAGCTTGTAGCCGTGAGAGAAGAGACTCCATTACTGCAGCCGATGATTTTTCTAGTTCATCGTGACTAGTAGCCATGGCCTCCATAAACTTTTCAACTCTTGTAGTTAAAGCATCAAAACTTATTTTTATATTATCATGACTTTCTTTGAGATCATTAACTTCTTCCATGATCGTCATCACTCAGGAAAAAAAAATGTCCGAAAAATTTGGTGAAAATTGAACCTGCTCTGTACCAGATGTTATGATCCTATACCTTGTCAAAGGTTTGAATTTGGGGTTTTGAATGAAAACAGACAAGAAGTTAAGAAAACAAGAAAATAAGAAGATTAAGAAAAGAAGATAAGGAAAGCTGTAACTTCCTCAACCAGAATGCTAAGGCATATAGCCGACTTCTAACAATAACTATAACTACTTAATTAAGAATAAGCTAAATAAGGAAATCATGTTAAAGGAAATAACGTGTAGAGGTGTTGGTGTCACAACAAAGAAGAAGAAGAGGGAAATGTTTCACCAGCAGATCCAGGATAGGATCAACAAGGTGCGTGAAGAGAGGAGGATGGGGATCGAAACAAGGTACTGGGAGCAAGAGCATCCACATAGGTCTTGGGAGAGAAAGCTGGAACAGCATAGAAAGGAGTTGGTCGCACAGGGGCTTGAGATGATGCCCCCGATTATCGGGATTAATCCTCCTCGGGTGGAGAGGATCCATCTCGGTCCTGAGGTGGAGAAAATGAAGGCGGTCTGTCTTGAAAATTGAAGAAGAAGAGATCTTAATCATCGTTATTAGTATCAAGCAATTTTCTATATAATTAAGTGCATTAGGGTTATTGTGTCAAGAAGTACTCTAGTGTTACATTGTGTAGGTTCTTGTCCAGTGGGATGTACTATGGACCTTCCTTGGTGTTGCAAAAGAGCCTGGGCCGCAAGAAGAGTAGTATTTCAGTCAGGTGAGCATGGGTCTGTATGGATCGGTTTTTGCCTCATTCGTATGAAATCCAAATGTGACATCCGCATCCAATCCAACATCTAACGGATATAATCCAATGGATGCATGGATGAACGAATTGGGTGCGGATAATCCGATGGATTTGTGTTAGTTAAAATTTGTAATGAAAAAATAACTCGAACATAATAGACTTTTTATAGAACCTACACATTTTATATATGTATATAAATATATAAGTGTCATGGACAACACTCCAAGCAAACACCTTAATAATTCTAAAACTATCTATATATTTTCTAAAAATTATATAAATACCATTAATCTAATGGGTATGGATGTCCAACGGATTTTCAAAATTATATCCGGACCCAATACGTAGTCCGTTGGATTTCAAAAGTCTCATCCGCGCAGTGGCGTATCCAGAACAAAAACTCCGCGCGGGGACAATCTATCCTCGATGATCATTAATAACTCCCCCTATTCACATACAACTTGATCCAAAGTGAAAACTCGTTAGGTATATTAAACTTGCAGTGATTTCTAATAAAGATGATAAAATGAAATTAATTTCACTATCTTTATTGAATATGAACAGAACCACATGGAAGAATTCATACAACTATAATAGGAGCAGAACTCAATGATCCCTATAGGATAATTGACCATATAAATCAAGTAATCAATGACTATTAAGCCATGAAAGAACCAAGTAACGACGCACCGTGGTGTTCGTACAAATCGATAAATAAGTGCTCAATTTGTTAGAATCTTAAATAAAATTTAATAACCTTTCATCATAGAAAAATTACTTACAGCCGACGGAAAACAAATGATCAATTAGATAAACTTGATGAGTAAAAACCATACTCTAAATGAAAAAGATGAAGAGGTTAACTAATCTTTAGTTGTTGATATACATACTCTATATTTGGTATAAAAAGTGACCGTGGACGGATTCGTGTGTAGAAAGAATCCTATATTTTAGAGCAGTTTCTATGAAAATTTTCAAATGTATTTTTCTGTTCAGCCACGTGGATGGTCAAACAGGATTATCCACTATGGAAAAGAAGTGAGCGATTGATAGTTAAACGCGTGACATCAACTTTGACGCTGGTGCTTGAACTACAAGCGCTGGCGCTTTTATGGATGACGCCATCGACCGAACTACGAACGCCAGCGTTTGAGGCACGACCGCCAACGAAAACTTTTGTAACGGTCACCGGAACGACTAATTTCCACCTCTATAAATACGCCTCGAATTTGATCTCACAAATACACAACAATCTTTCATCTGATCAATCTTTTCTTAATTTCGATTACTCTCAATTTTCAATCATGAATTCCGATTTTGATTCTTCTGGGGAGAATATGGAGATGGATGACATGTTGTACGATGAAGAAATTTGTATGGAGTTTTTGCATCAAATGGATGAAGATGCAGATCAAGATAGAAGAAGATGAAATTTTATGTTGCAATTACAAACCGGGATCATACCAAAGCCGTTAGAGCCATATGAAGCTGCGACTAGAAGATGGACGTGGCGGAATCGACATTTTTACCACGAAAAGATGATGCATGATTATTTTAATCATGACTGTGTGTATTCCGATGAGGATTTTCAGCGTCGATTCCGCATGGGACGCAACTTGATGCAAGGGATTATTGCCGAGCTTTGTCAGGTACAACCTTTATTTTATTATCAGTATGATGCACGACATATACGAGGCTTTAGTCCCTAACAAAAGGTCACTGCATCCCTCCGTATAATATGTTAGGGGTACCAGCGGATTCCACGGACGATTACAACCGTATTGGGAAAATAACCGCCTTTAGGTATCTCAAACTGTTTTGCGAAACAATAGTCGAGCATTTTGGTCCAACCTTTTTAAGAAAGCCTACTCAGGAAGATGTTCAAAGAATAACTGCAGAAAACACCGAGAGGGGTTTTCCAGGAATGCTAGGTAGTCTTGACTGCATGCACCGTACGTGGCTGATAGACACATTTATGTGTCTAATATGTCTCAATTGTATGTATTGTTAGTGCTTTATTTTGTATTTATTTTGTTATTTTATGTCTTTGTAGGTATTTTTAGAGAAATAAGATCTTACGGAAAAATTGGCTCGAAAAGTAGTGTTTTACACCCCAGGATAAAGTACTAAAGGCAGCCCAGAAATGCACCGTAAGCAGCCCAGAAATGCACCGGAGGAACCCTAGAAAATTTACTATTTACGCCAAAGATTACTATTTGCACCCCAAGGCAAGTGCTATTCGCACCCCCAGACTGGATAAGGGGCGACCAGCTTCTTCACCAATTCAAAACAGAAAAATGGCGGGAAAACTATGCATGCAACTGGCAGACTTTCGATTGATTTTCGGACGTGATTCATTGAGACTAAATGGATGAAATCAATTGGGTTTGTACTAATGGACCAAACAAAGATGAGATGGGTGTTGGACTCGGCTATAATTGGCTACAAACTCGTGTGGAAGAAAACAGAGGCGTGAGAGATTCACGGGGCTCTATTAAGTTTGTTCGAGGAGATTACGTGAATATACCATGCTTGCACGAGTTCTACTCTGTATACGAGTTGTTTTCAGCGTGTTTGGAGTGTGTTGGGTACTAGCAGACGCATGAGAGGAGAAGAATTCGCGTGCTGCTATAAAAAAGGGAAAGAAAATATTACCGAGTAATGGAAGATAATATGATGATTTTGAAGAGTAATGGCGAGATTGGGAGGTGCTTCTGGGTTATAAATAGCTTCTGGGATGTAAAGAGAAGGGTGTCGAGAGTTTGGGGTCTTGAGGAGGGCCTAGGAGTGAGAAATCAAGACGAACAACAAGCTCCCTGTTGCTATTTTCTGCTGCTGGAGAACATAAAGAACACGAAGAACAGACTCATCAAATCAGTCGTTTATGAACATTGACAACGACACCAGACCGTGGGTCTTATAGATACAGCGGCAGCAGTACTAGGATTTTATCGTTTATGGAACATCGATTATGCGACACTTTACGTGCGTCACATAATCCTGTTTGTAATCATTTTCTCCCTTTTCATCTTTGCAAACCATTTTTGAACATTAAATAAATATTTTGAGAGCATGTTTACTGTGATGAGATAATTCCCTCGTAACCAAGGCAATGGAGGAAGTTATTCACGCAACATAAATGGGTAACTATTTCATTTTATTATATAATTCACCTAATCGCAGCTTTGGCAGAGTTTTAAATTGTTTGAATGATCGTCTTAATTATTTGTTATTCAGTTTGATAGGTTATGCTTGGTTTAATCTCTTGATAATCTATGCTTAAGGTTTACAAATAATGTTTGAGAATTTGTATGATTGATAGTGAATTAAAGATAAAAGAGGACTTAAGAATTGAATAGAGTTTTGAAATATTTATCATTCAATTTGTGTAATAGTGGAATCTAGTGTCTTGGTTACCTCTCGCCCACTTTGTTAATATTTGTGTATAATTTATTTATTTATTAAATCTAGAAACTCTGCTTTCACAAATCTTAGAGTTCGAACCATATTTACCGTTTACTACGACCACATTCAAAAATCTTAATCAGTGGCATGCGTGTCCGGTAGAATGGGCAGGCCAATATAAGGGTCATTATCCAAAACCAACTGTAATTTTGGAAGCTTCAGCTACTCATGATTGTTAGTTTTGGCATGCCTTTTTTGGACTCCCGGGTTCAAATAACGATTTCAACGTTTTATATAAGTCACCATTGTTTGAAGATCTTAATAATGGGGTCACGCCGCACTGTAACTTCACCATCATCGGTAATCACTACACTCAGGGTTATTATCTAGCAGATAGAATCTATCCAGAATGGTCAACTATGGTTCAAGCTTATAAACAGGTAGGCTTTGGTCCAACGTCTTCGAAGGATATGCAGTACTTCAAAACCCAACAAATGGCATGCAGAAAGGATGTTGAACGCGCTTTTGGCATATTGAAAAGGAACTTTTCCATCATAGCTGGGCGGTGCACTTTTTTGATATTCAAGAAATGAACAAAATTATGCTGACTTGTATTATTCTGCATAACATGGTCATTGAAGAAACCAGGCGTGATCCAACCTGGACTAGTTTTCCAGATGAAGATTTAATCAAGGATCTTGTGGTAAAGCGTGGGAGCCCGAAAAGAGAATATATACTTGCCACTGACAGACTCCACAATCAGGGAATCTATGATTTAACAAAGCACCTCTGGGTTTAAAAGGAGAAGCAGACGATGCGGGGAGGGGGGGGGGGGGGGGGGGGGGGGGGAGGGGCAGAGGCATGGGGAGAGGGAGAGGAAGAGGGAGATAAACGTGTACAATTGAAGAAATTATATTAAAAGTTGTTGTTTATTTTAATTAACATGCTTTTAATTTTAATTTAAAGTTGTTTGTTAAAATTGAGGCAATTTTAAATAAACTTTAAATAAACGTGTACAATTATATAAAACTAAACTAAACTGAATTAAATTAAAAAGACTACACTGAATTAAATTAAACTTAACTACACTGAATAAAACTAAACGTGTTTATTCATTAGAAAGACCGAATTCCCCTTCGTTATCTTCCGAGGCATCATCTTCGTCTTCCAAATTCACATATTGGCGAGTTTGTTGAGGGTGACTTCAGTTTGTTAGTGGGGGACTTGTTCGGCCTGGACTTGATCGTCCTGGACTTGTTGTTGTTCGGCCGCATCCATTTGCTTGAATAGTGAAACAAGTTTCATGTTGGAAGCTTGAACCTTTGTGGGATCTTTTCCACTCTTCCCGAAATCTTCGTTCCATATCCGGTTCGCCTTCACCACTTCTTCTGTTGTTCCACATTTGAGTGATCAAAGCTACATATTCACTAACGGCTCTTAAAATTGTGCAAAAACGATGACACAACCCTTCGACATCACGACTATGAATGTTACCGGTTTCTTCACGAAATTTTTGTAAAACTTTACCATAAAAAGTTTTTTTTTCTTGACAAATGCCATTGATATCATCTAATATATATAATACATAATTTCTGCAAAGTGACTCGTCTTCATCACCGTATACTTGGGACCACGAATTGTTGTGTTCCTTTGTTGTGATTGTTGTGTTTCTTGTTGTGTTTGTTGTGGCGTTTATTGTTGTGATCGTTGTTTTCATCGTTGTTGTGAGGATGCCATATTTGTTAAAGATGAAATTTTTTGAAAAATTGAATTGATATGAATAGTTTTGTTTAAAAAGAAAAAAGAAAATTTAAAGACGGTATGGAGATTGTGTAATGTTTAGGAAGGTGTGAGTCTAAGTCTTTATACGAAGTGAATTTATAGGGAAAGGAAAGGAACGAGGTTGTCGGGATGGGATGAGCAGTTGGCGCTCTTAGAAAGAACGCGGCGCCATTACCAAAAACACTAGCGCTCTATCTGAGGACGCGCGATGGAGATGAGAACGCTGCCGTTTTCTTTCGGACTCCAGCGTCAGTAGAAATGTCGCTCCTATTTACCACAGACGCGCGCTGGATGTTCCGACTCAATGTTCAAAGCAACAGATTTGATGATTTGAACATCCATTTTTCATGTTTGTTCGTTCCATAGCGGGAGAAAAATGAACAAACTCTGAGTTTGTTCATTCCATAGGAACTTCTCTTAGGGAAGTTTGGTAGTTCTAGGGAGTGGGAGATCAATACGGGAATATAAGATGAAGTTTTTTTGAGATTATCCTGGTATGTATAAATGTTATGAAGGCCCTTGGTTTAAATCCAAAGGTAAACACATAGGAAATACGACTTTTCACGAAGCTACTTATGGGGGAAGACGACCCCACGTGCGCCCCCGTAGGTTCGCCCCTGCATCCGCGTCCAAGCCATTGGTCAACGGTTCGAACATCCATACGCAAACATACTATTGGTCCCGGTTAAACCCGCCGATTACGGGTAAAATGCTCACCCGATGTTGCTTAATGGGCTTGAGCAATTTTGTTAGCCATCATAATATAGATTTCCAATTTCAAGACCGATTACGTGTAACACTAACAATATCAAGTATTGTGTAAAGGAAAAGTTTCAAGCCTATCTAATTCACGTCGTGGGTCGAACGACTAACAAACATTAAAATTTAAAGGGAAAAATATGGTTTAGTCCAAAATCCCATCCAAATATGCTATTTAGTGCTAACCCATTCAATTAGATACACATTAGTCCTTTTTTATGGAAATTACAGAAATAACCTTTCTACTTTACAATTTAGTCCAAATATTTGTAGTTGAGTCCAAACTGACTCATGATGATGTCAGCAGTTTTAAATAATATAAAAATAAAATAAAATCAATTTATCTTTGGAACCGTTCGTCCAAAATTCGCAAATTTTATATATTCAGAAAGCTCTTTCCGTAAGCTACAAAAAGAGTACCCATATGAATATATAATTCTCATTTAAAAAAAAAACTTAGTTTACATTGGTGTACAAACATGTACACATCTTCAAAAATACAACCTGTTTACAACCCAAACTCATTTCCAACACCATCTCCAACGCTCAACCGCTCTTAACCGTGCTGCTGCAAACAACTACAACACCTCAACCATTGAACTCAAAAATTTTATCCGTTTTCGTATCTTTCCAATCTTAGCTGCACTTCTCTACAACAACATTACCCATCCAACATCAACATAAATTTCTGCTCCGCAGTACCATCAACATCAAACATTTCATATTTCATCTTTGCAATTCCGTCGGTATTTCATATTTATTCACCAGATCACCACGTCATATTTCTACCATCTCAATATCACTAGTTACTCAACTGCACCATTCTTTGTACTGCAACATAGAAGCAAACCCATTCTTCCAAATTTCTGATAACATCACCTGCAATTAGGGGTGTCAACGGGTCCGGGTCCTCCCGGGTATCAGTAGACCCGGACCCTACTTATAAAGGTCGGATCGGGGTCCTAACGGTTCCGGGTCCGGTTCCTACACTTGTGAACCCAGAACCGGACCCGTTTAAATATCCGGGTATCCGCCGGTCCCGGGTACCCATTGGGTATTAAGAAAACTATTAAAAAAACGTCAAAAACTTAATATTTGTCTCTTTTTGGCTTGGATTTAAATAACTTTTATAAAATTTATTATTATTTCTTATTAATGTACTAAATAAAGATTAAATGTAAGAGAAAAATTTAAAACGAGTAAAATATCAAAGCTAAAACTAGCAAAAACATGAATAAAAGTATGAATAAACGGGTACCCGATACCCGCGGGTACCCAACGGGTATTACCCGTTTGGAC
The DNA here is from genome assembly GCF_003573695.1 of Papaver somniferum. NCBI lineage: Eukaryota > Viridiplantae > Streptophyta > Magnoliopsida > Ranunculales > Papaveraceae > Papaver > Papaver somniferum. The sequence goes on from NW_020625486.1 coordinate 2,647,160, forward strand.
CCGTTTAGATTCGGGTCCAATCGGGTAATTACCCGTCGGGTCTTAAGTTGCTAATGGGTCCAACTTTAGGACCCGTAACCGGACCCAAATCTACCGGATCTGGTTCCGGTTCCGGGTACCCATTGACAGCCCTACCTGCAATTGCTTCATAGCCAGCTGCAGCTCATCCATACCCTGTAATTGCTCGGCCAGCAACAACACACAACACTTCTTCATTTTGTTATCATGTTACTCATTGCAGACTCTAAATCACACAAAGTAACAACACTGTCTCCATCTCATATTCATCAAATCAACATTTCTAACACCCTTGAAATATCAGTAACACCATCTTCTTCCAGACTCGAGCAAGCATAAACTCTAACCAAACCAAACACATCTTTCATTCACTACAGAAAACCACATCTTTTAATTCATGTACAATCATAAACTGCATCTTGTTTCTAACCAAAATTTCAACCCCAGGACAACCAGTAACAAGCATGAGACATAATGCCAGCGTTTTCAGCATAGTTGTATCAGGTGAACTTGAATCCTGTCCACCTTCTTTTTCTTATGAAGCCCTTGCGGTAGCGTCCTTTATTTCCCTCTATTCCTCCATTGAATCTCTAAGAGCAAGATCAAGGTGTACATGAATTAGAAGATGTGGTTTTATATGCACCTGTAACAAGCACCAAAATAAAAAAGGTGCACTTTTATATGCACCCATATAACTGGTGTACAAGAAAATACGCTGGCTAGTTCCTACGTACTTTTAAGAATATATGCTTACCAACACTTTTGTTGAATGATATGTTCTGTTGTATAACTAAACGAAATTCGGGAGGTTTTTTCCAATTTAGGTTGCATCCGTTGATGGAAGTTCATGTGGTAAAATAGAAGCAACATTTATAAAGCTACAATAGATATGATTATTTGGATGGATTGATACATTAGCAAACCAGTGTTTATATTACGTGAATCAGATCTAGTTTCTCAACGACTTTAGATTTTAGTTTAACTTATTGTTGCACTTGGCCTTGATTCTACAATATCTACGTTGTTATAGTGGAAAAATGCTTGAATTACTGCTTGTTGGAGAAGTATTGATACAATTGACAGTATTGAGCAATCAGACAACCCTAACATTTCTGTATAACCAACATCCAGTGAATCATAGCATCATTTATTCGACATCCAGAAAACGAAAAAAGATTATTCACTAAAACTTGAGTAAGAGTCCTAAAATGGGATACTATGTACACATGTAATTACTTTCATATGTATACGACAATGTACACTTATATTATAAGTGTACACATATGTACACATGGTGTGTACCGCCATGTACACATCTACAAAAATCATGAAAATCCAACATCCATACCCATAAAACATGCCATATATGAATGAGACAGGACAGTAGTATACACCATGTAAACATGTACAAAATCTAGAAAATCTAACATCCGCATACATAAAATGCGTCGTATATTCATGAGATGGAACAAAATGCAGAAGTCTATACACATAAACAACTTGAATCGTCTACACATAAAAAGTCTACAACAAAAAGAAAGAAAGAAAGAAAGAAAAACACAAAATTGGGCATATCCTAAACAAGAAGTTAATGTAAGTAATTTCAAATGAAACTTCTCAACGGGAGTTGTAAGTAGAGTAGTGGAAAAATATTTCTTTGCACCATATATGTATAAAATTTCTCAAGTTCAGTTATCCAGAGCTAAGACAAAGTGAATGATTAAAAAGAACAAAAGCCAAGTTGGTACTGACCTCGTAACAAATATTGAATTGCGATCCATCGATAGTGTTTCACCTGTTGATATAAATTCCAGTCTACAATTATCAAATTTGCATGCCGAATTGAAATTTGGAAACCAAAACAAAAGTATACGAGTAATAATTACTAGTATAAGGATTAAACATTAACCAAAGCTTATTCCTTTCAACATTAACCACCTTTCAACATGAGCACTCATTAACAACATGTGTATTATTATGTGTACATCAACTATTAAGAGGTGTACAACTATATGCACATTAACGATTAACAGAAGTACAACTATGTACACATCAAAAATCAATATGTGTACAATTATGTACACATTAAGAATCGACAGGTGTACAATTATATACACATTATGCCCCCTACTAGGTTGTTCAGTATAACAGATGCAATTGTATAAACAAATAATGAAAAGTTGTTTTGGTAACCTCAAAGTGGTGGTATAAAAAAAAAATGATAACCAACTACTCAATACTAACTTTGCATATCCTAGCTATCATCAACACAAAGAGAATCTACACACCATATACTTGTGCATGTAATAATTTGACCTGCATTATGTTCTCCTAGTATATTATCACGTGCTCAATTATTATTGCAATTATACAATTAGTCATTTATAAGTACCATAATGCACTCAAAAGATTTAACATTGACACAAAGGGATGTTATAAACAGGGGAAGGTGCGGTAGATTAGACAGCGAAAGACATTACAATGTGGACTCCTGAAGGTTTTAATTTGATCCACTAACCAATGAATATACAAGAGGTATGTAAAAAAGATCAGAAAACAGTATGTACTCTGTACAAAATGTCCAAACCTGTATTAAGATACCGTGAACAAGATTAACTATTCAAAAAAAAAAAAAACAAAAAAACAAAAAAAACCTTTTTCAATATAAAACTGAATCGGTAAACTGAGAATAATACTCCCGGTTCAAAACTTGCCACATATTCCAAACCCAATATCTAATTTTCTTACGCTATAAACAAGGATGACGGACATTATGAATACAAGTTTTCCAAAGTGACAAATGCGTGTTTTCAAAGGGTGACGCATTTGCCCATGTTTTCGAAGTGACATTTACTAAACACTATAAGATTTTCAAAAAAAAAAAATTACATCTAACATTCTCATCTTTAAGACAAGTTTATTTTCCTCCACTAAGAACCAAAACCGCAAGTAATAATCATCAAATCAGTGAATCATACAATCTAACAATATCAATTTTTTACAGAAATAAAGAACGGGCAAGACTCGAAGAGTCTTTAAAAGAGGAAAAAGTGGGTCAGTTATAAAATCAAACATATTCATGCACATATCTAACACATTCCTCGATGCCTTAAAATTTCCTCATGCGAACTCAAATATTCCCTCACAAAGTTGACTCTCCTCATCTAAGAACCAAAATTCATTTAATAATCATTAAATCTATGTATATATACACACAAGGATGGTTCACATGACACACAATGGTTAGATTTAAAAATGAAATTCTACTTACAAATTCAAGTCGAAATGAGTAACTGGCTAGTTATGAGTCTTGTATTTGTCAAGCAGGGGAGGAGGAGTTGCGTTTACACCCATCACCGATATACTTGCTTGAAGTTAGCAACCTTTTTAATCTGTTATTGATGTATAAGTAACTGGATAGTTGTGCGTCTTGTATTTGTCAAGCAGGGGAAGAGGAGGAGTTGCGTTTACACCCAACGCCGATATACTTTCTTGAAGTTAGCTACCTTTTCTTATCTGTTATTGATGTAATTCAGTAATAACGTTAGTAGGGAAACAGAGAACCCTACACAATGGTGGAACCACACCAAGTTTCGCATCAGAGGCACTACTCTTCTCTTCTATCTTCTTCGGATTAATGTGTCACATCAAGTTCATCTTTCTTGAATGGATTCTTAGGATATCGGCGCATGACTGATAAACACAATAAACTTATTAGTAGGATCTAAGTGTGAGGAAAGCTATGCAAACATAGTAGTGGAAACACACGGATGGCATGTTACATTCAACGCGATAAAAAAAAAGAGTGCACTTTTATGTGCACCCATCTAACGGGTGTATTTTCTTGTACACACATCAAAAAATTCTAATTTGTATATCTTTCTCAAACAGATAAAAAAGAAAGCTTTGAGGTAAGAGTTTCCGTTAAATTGTGCTCTCAAACCCATGAACCATCTGCAATCATTTAAATTTTTTCATGATGGTCCTAATGTTAACTTGTTCTCTCAAAATTGGATTGCTAACTTTTGAGCTCTTCCATGATAACTTAGCTTGTGAATAGTTTGCACCTAATTGGTTAGGGAAGTTTGGTTTTCTCTTAGTATCCTGTAACTTTTCTACTAACAATAATAATTTTATGAGGCTTTAAATCAAACTTAGTTAAATGGCAATTTTGTTTCTGTCTTGAGAGTTTTTGGAGTGAATCTTGCAGCTTTAAATGCTACAGTATGTTGATAACTTCAGAAAGCTCGTTGCACTAACAATTTCAGAACCCAAAAGTTGAACCCTCCCAATGAATTTAAAGGAGAAGATTTATCATCTCTATGGAGTATAGGGTAAAACGAAGTTTGCTACCAGATTACTACAAATCCTAAATCCTAAGTCGACTCATGCTTATATGACTGTGGCAATCAACTCCTACTCTACTCGAACTATTGCACTCTAAATATCACTCTTGCATTTGCCTATACGGACATCAATAACATATTGCAATAGTTTTTATTTCAGGTTGAGGATCAATGCAAGAAAAATATGGCTTCAAAATCCCTACCGAAATCACTATTGTAACTCCTTTACTGCAAATGAGGAAAAAAAAACTACACTTGCTACATTTCCTAAACATTCTCGAAGCATAATTCAATGCGCAATTTCATAACTGATAATCAAAAAATAAAATATAAAAATCAACAAAATTAATCACTCATGAAAGTATTTGCAAAAATTGGAATAAAAAATTTCTACAACAAAATAAATAAATGGGAAATTGTATTATTACCTCTGATATCAACATTATTAATAAGAGCATGGATAGTAACCAAATGAATCCCAGGCCTTTAGAACAGAAGAATCATTAACATCACCACTAGCATACAAATCAAGTTCCACAGCAACAACAACTATTAATCCTTATTTATTTAATTGATTAATCTCTTCACAAAGAGACTTTAATCGATCGATTCTTCTAGCAGCTACAACAATTTTACAACCGGCTTTTGCTAGATCTGGAAAAAACTAACAATCTATACCAGATGATGCACCAACTACCATCACTACTTTTCCTTTTAAATCTCTCCAAGGTTTCTTCTAAATGATTCTCCTTCTTCTCTTCACCACTCCCCATTGAATCGAATCCGAGATGAAATTTTGTCAAAATCTTATGCTGTCGTCTTTAATCGGAGTAGATGGAGAGCTTTTTCGAGTTTCGACAAGTGAAACTGAAACCGACCATGAAGAAGAATGTGATGGGTATTTTTGTCACAAAAAAACGCATTTTTGGACTAAATCGTTCATTAAAGGACCAACTCGTTTTGGATTTTGTAAATTTGGACCTCCTAGTACTAGGCTTGAGAGAAAAGGATTAGAGTGTCCAAAACCCAACAACTTTAGGATTAATCGTCAATTTCTACTAATTTAAAATCCAAAATCATAAACATTTTGTTAAAGAGTAACTTAGAGAGACGCACCATCAAATGTTAGCAAGCAATACAAATGTAGACGTACAAAATCACAGATAGTAACATGCCTGCAGTTGCGTCTATGATTCATTTTAGATGATTTGTTGAATTCAAATGTGGAGGTTTTATAAGAGAAATGGCTACTGAAAATAGGAACAACAGCCTGGTCCCAAGAGACACCATGGTTGGCCTTGAACAAACTTCACCCCGTGCAAAAACCTTTTACAAAAGGACAACTTTTCGAGGGAGGAACTGTTTTGACGGTTAAGCCTTTGCAACGGCCAACGACCATTGACTTAGTCCCTTCACCTAATTTCTATTAGGAATGATTCAGTAATTAAACCTTTATAATTCGAACAATCACCACATAAATAGATATTGTTTATTAGAAAACAAAAACGACTCCAAAAACGGATATTGAGATTACTGTAACGAAAGTTATAGTGTCGGGATAGGTGGTTTTCTTTAAACCTTTTTTAGTGAATTTTGTCGAATTTAGTAGCCTCCTAGTGACCATTGGTTGTGAACTATTCAACTTTATGATGTAAATTAAGACAACAAAATTAACGTTATTTCTTTCAGGCACCTTTAATCTTACTATTGTGTTCATTTTGATCCAAAAAAAAGTTGTAATTGTGAGTTGTTATCTAATTTATTAATTTAATTAAACTTGATTAAGCGCTAAGCATGATTACTGAGGGGAAAATTAGGAATTATGTAAATTGGATAGTTAACTTAATTAAACATTTTGTTAAAAAGTAACTTAGAGAGACGCACCATCAAATGTTAGCAAATAATACAAATGTAGACGTACAAAATCACGGATAGTAACATGCCTGCAACCTAAATCACGGAGAAAATAAAACGATTAAAGTGACATTAGAAAAGAATTTTGAATAGAGTACAATCCACTGTAAAGTTGGGCAATCCTCTTTCAACTTCCCATTTGGCTCCCTGCAACAGTCCTAAGATTTCCGCTTTTTCAGAGGTAGAAGCTGTGAATGGTCCTGCTCTGCCTTGCTCAAAGTCTCATGCATCATTCCTAAGAATTAAAGAGAAACCTGCAGAAAAATTCATAGAAGTCTAAGCAGTATCCATATTGATTTTCAATTGTGTTATCCTAGGTAAAGACCATGTATGAGTCACATTTTTGTCTTTTGGGAGTTTTCTAGTTGGGATACTATCCTTATACTATCTTTTGAGAGTTTTCTAGTTGGGATACTATCTTTGTATTTCTAAACCTAATTGAGTACTAGTTTGTTGCTTTTGTTCAAAAGTTCTGTTATATCTTTCCTTCTATATGAACCATGCCTTTGTCAAAATAATTTCTATGGGTATATTTGGATTTTGTTTCCCTATCCATTCCTTACATATATCTACGAAAGATATGGAGCTATCAAAGTTAAGAACTATAGGAGAAGGCTCTGCAGCCCAGACATACTTGGCATAAGGACAAGAAATTAATAAATGTTCAATGGATTCTACTGCATTACAACCAAAAGTGCAGTTAGGATGAATATCTTCCATGAATTTGGACAATTTCAGGTTTGTAGAAAAGGCATTATGTAAACACTTCCAAGCAAAGATTTTAATCCTTTGGGACATATTTAGATTCCATAAATTGTTCCAAAAAGAATCTCATTGTCCTAAGTTGTAGTGATTCACAGTTCTTTCAGTAAGTTTGTTATACATGAACTTCACAGTAAAAACACCAGATTTTGTAAAAAGCCATCTCAGAGTGTCAGGTTTGTCTCTAGCTATTCTATTATTGTTGATTTTTCTAGCAATATGTTTAGGGAACATTTCAAAAATTAAGGTTGAATTCCATTTCTTAGTTATTGGATCTATCAGATCCTTCACAAGTGTTAAGTGAGTGTTAGTAGTTGTCTTAAAACTACTAAGGTTAATTTCCATATTAGCTATCCATCTGTCATCCCATATGTTGGTGCTATTGCCATCACCTATTTCCCAAATACTGTTTTTCTCAACAAGTTGTATACCCCTACTTATGCATTTCCAAATCCAAGAACTAGTTGTTGGGATTTTATCCTTGAAAACAGAGGAGGTTCTAAAGTATCTAGGCTGTAATTGAGACACCCATAAGGTTGCTGGCTCTGTTATTAGTCTCCAAGCAAGTTTAGTTATCATTGCTAAGTTAAATTTTTGAGAATTTCTGAAGCCTAGACCTACTTTATTTTTAAGTTTACAGAGACAAGAATAGGATTTAGGGTAATATTCCTTATAATCAGTTTCCTTGCCCCACCAGAAATCTCTTTGTAAAGCATCTATTTTATTAGTGATTTTCTTTGGTAAAATGAAGCAGCTCATTTGATAGCTGGCCATACTAGCCGAAGTTGCTTTATTAAGCACCAATTTACTGGTCTGTGCTGGGATTTAGCCCACCCAACTATGTATTTTGTGCTCCATTTTCTCTACCAGACTTTCAAAGAGTATTATTTTGGCCTTACTATTAAAGAGAGGGGTTCCTAGGTAGGAATCTTTAGGATTTTTTTTTTTATTTTCAGTAATTTACTAATCCTTCTCTAATGTTTTGGTTGTACTTTTTTACTAAAGAAAACTCCTGATCTATCAAAGTTTATTAACTGTCCTGATGCTTTGCCAAAAGATTCAATTAGAGCTATAATGTTGTGACACTCTCTGAGATCAGCTCTAATGAAGAGGAGGAAATCATCAGCAAAAAAGAGGTGGGAAATGGAACTATTCTTAGGGATAATTTTGATGCCATTAATTAACTTTTCTTCTTCACCAGATAAAAGCAATCTGGAAAAAATCTCCATGCAAATGATGAATAAATAAGGGGAAAGAGGATCCCCTTGTCTAAGCCCCCTAGAAGGTTTGAAGTACTCCCCTGGGCTTCAATTTAGCAAGACTGCTATGAAAGAGGTTGAAATGCATTGATGGATGAGGTTATAAAAACTATTGTCAAAACCAAATGCTTTCATTGCAGTGACTAAGAACTCCCAGTCTACTATATCAAAGGCCTTAGACATATCAATCTTGATTCCAATTCCAGCATGTTTCACTTTCTTTTTCTTAAAGGAGTGAATTATTTCTTGAGCAATAATGATATTGTCAGGTATTTTCCTTCTAGAGAGGAAGGAAGCTTGGAAAGGGGAGATGATAGAACTAAACAGTGGTTTCATCCTATTTGTTAAAAAATTTCCTATGATTTTATACATTGTATTACAAAGACCAATTGGTCTAAAACCACTAAGATCTTTAGGATTCCTACTCTTAGGAATAATAAAAAGAAAGTTTTATTGAATTCAGGGTGTAACACACCTGATTCAAAGAAATGCTGAATGGCAGAAACTACTTGTTCTCTAGCTGTTTCCCAGTTTAGTTTAAAGAAACTAGCTGGGAAACCATCTGGTTCTGGAGATTATTTTGGCTTAAGTTTTTTAATAACTAACCAAATTTCCTCAGCAGAAGGAATGGAGTTTAAGGTAGAGTTCTGTTCAGAGGAAATGCAGGGTTGTATGTTTTGAAAAAGCAGAGGATTAGGAGGAGGGGGAGGAGTAGGGGCGGAAAATAGATTTAAGAAAAAAAAAATCAGATATAGTTACTTGTATTTCATCTCTTTTGAAATTTATTTCATTGTCACTTATTTTGAGACATTTTATATTGTTCCATTTCCTTATCTTCATAGTCTTAGTGTGGAAAAATTCAGTATTTTTTCTCCTAGTTGGACTAAGTGATCTCTAGATTGTTGTTTTGCTATGGCTACTTGAGTGGCATTAAGGTTTTATAATTGGGAGAGTTTGTCTTGTAATTTTTCTTCTTTTTTGTGTATACAAAACTGGAATTATTCAAAGTATCAATTTGGGACAAAATCCTTTTAATTTTCTTAGAAGGAAGGCCAAAGATATTTTTCTTCCAAAAATCTAAGCTGATTTGTCGTGATTGAAGGTTTAAGATCAAAGAATTAGTAGGTTTTTCCCTAATGACATGGTTCCATGAATCTTTAATGGTTTGTACACAAGATATTTCCTTTTTCCAAGTGCCATAAAACTTAAAGGTATAAGAAATTTTGGTACAAGTAGTATCTAAATTTAAGACTATAGGGCAGTGATCAGAACAAGCTGCCACAACATGAGAGAGCTCAGCATTTGGAAAATTGGTACTTCATTCTATGTTATCTACAGCTCTGTCAAGTCTCCCTTGGAATTATCCACTTCCTCTCTATGGTTGTTCCAAGTGAAGTCAAATCTTGTGAATCCTAAATCTAAAAGACCAGCTTTAGACAAAATATTTTGGTAATATTCACTATCAGTTTTCTTGAAGGGTAGTCCTCCTATTTTGTCTTCTTGACTAAAAATCATGTTGAGATCCCCTAATAGAACCCATGGCATAGAGGATTTATCTACTTGTTCAGAGATTTCAGTAAGGAAGTCACATGCTACTTTTCTATTATGAGGATATGGACTACCATAAAAGCAAGTTAGCAACCATTTCTTAGATTTAGAATTTGTTTGAACTAGAATATTGATCATGTTTAGGTTCCATTTCACTATTTCAAATGAGAATCCATCTACCCAAGCTAATGCTAGACCTCCAGCTAGTCCTATAGGATCAACTATATGAGTATTAGGATAATCTTTTAAAAGCTTCTTAACTAGGTGTCTCTTATATTTAGTTTCTAAAAGGAATATGATTTCAGGTTTATCACCATTAATCAATTGATTTAGATGATTTTGGGTAAAGGGGTATCCACATCCCTGAAGATTCCATGCTATAACATAGGATGAAGTCCTATAATCCAAGGACCGGGATGGAGTCTTTACCAATCAATCACATCTCAAAAGCGTCTGCAAATCAAAGGGCAGGTCGATCTGGACGAACAGGCCCCGGAAAGTGCTACCGCTTGTATGCATATCATAATTATCTTACCGATCTGGAAGATAACACCGTTCCGGAGATACAGAGGACCAACCTATCAAACGTTGTCCTCACTCTTAAGTCTTGGCATTCATGACTTGTTGCATTTTGACTTCATGGACCCACCGCCGACGAATCATTACTGAAAGCTCTGGAGTCTTTATTTGCACTGAACAGTGTAGGAGAGCTGACTAAAGTGGGAAGAAGGATGGCAGAGTTTCCTCTTGATCCTATGTTATCCTAGGTTACTAAAACTAAGTAAACAATAAAACAGAAGTGAGATTTAGATGCAGAAAGTAAACAAAGCAGATTATATGTTTAAATTAACAATACAAGATGAGATGAACATAGATTATATCAAGTTAAGGGATAAAATTGGGGATTAGGAATACCTGAATTTCGACCATTTGCTCAGATGGGGAATCTAGAATGAAAAGAATTGGTGAATGAACATACGTTGCCTGATTCTATTCTTTGAGGTTTGAGCCATATTGATCTATGTTGAGCAAGTTGTCCAAATACGTTACCAAAATTCGAAGCCCTTCAGAGGATGATGATGATGGAAAATCCGGGACAGACAATTTGAATGCAGATTTAGGCTGCGTTATGGGAGATTTGGGTGATGCATGCAAATGATGCAAATTAAGATGAATAGAGCTATCATGAGATCCAAAAATGGAAGATGCAATAGATTCAGAAGAGATAGGGGTTGGAAGATTTTCCTGCGCTTCTTCAAAAGGAGGAGAAGAAAATGACAATCTTCGATTAACTAAAAGAGGTTCTGGTTCTAGCCTGGTACTGATAGGATTGGAAAGAACCTGTTCTAACCCGTGATTTAGTTCCGAGTTGTTTTCGATCTGTGTCATTGAGTTAATAACTCGATGAGTCTCCGAGTTTCCCGATCTAACAGTTTCAGAACTTGCACCATGCAAGAGACTGAAGTTTTTAGGCAGGTTAAACGGGTAGGTTCTCTTTCCCAGGATGGATGTTGAGGCTTCTGACATATCTTCATCATAAGTTACTGGTCCCAACACCACATAGTTACGATCATCATTTACTGGAGCAATACTAGGCTGCTCAGATATATGATGTTCTTCTACAAATAACTCAAACAAAGTTTCTCTATTTCCTGGAATAACTAAGAATTTTTCTACAGATTTCATATTTCCATGGTCATCAGAGTTGTCTTGAGGGTTCCAGATCTGAACAGGTGTGTCGTTTATCCAAAAGATGTCATCAGCTGGACCCAGAGAATGCATAGAGATGTCATAGATATCCTCTAAAGGTCTATGTTGGAGAATGGCACACTGGTTAATTTTATGTCCAAAACGATAGCAGTTAGAACAGAATTTGGAAGGGAGATTGTGATAGGTGAAGGATAGCTCTCTTACAGGGTATTGTTCTATTTTAACAAGAAGATTCATGACTAGTGGTTTCTCAATATTAACCCACACCAAGACTCTTGGTTCACAATCGAATCTTCCCTTTTCTACTCGACTGACCGCCCCTACCCTACTAGCAATTAAACCAATACGTTCTCCTAGTTTATGTTCGTGCCTTGTGTTAGAAATACTAGCCCATAGAGGGATTTCCTTGACAGACTTTGTTGGAATTTGCATACCTGGGAAAGCCGATCTTGTTATAGAACATTATCATAAGGGCATCATGGACCATTTAGAGCTATCCATTTAAGATCCTCTGTCGTACGAAAAGTAATGATGGATAAGTTTGGATCAACTTCGCGCATTTGAATCCTATATTAAGACCCCAAAAGTGAAGTAGAACTCCTCTGATATCCTCTGTTGAGAAAATTCTAGTTAAAATGCTATTGTCTTTAATACCAAATTCTCTCATTAAAGCTGGGGGAGTTGGTAGAATACCAACATTTATGTAATTCGCATATCTTTGAGCTACCGAAAGCCACTGAGGTGTTTATATAAGTTATGACTACTCATAATGAAATCAAGAAGGTTATAAGAAATTCATAAGAGAGAATGGCAAACCACAGGAGAGGAAGAAGGAAAGAACAAGAGGCATTGAAGAAGGAAGAATCTATAGAACTGAGAATTAAATAGATTGTCTGCTTTGTTCCAGCAACAAATTTTCTCGAGAAACTCACCTTAAAAGTTCTAAAAAAAATAACCTCGGCCAATCGAAATTGGACAGCAAGATGATAAAGAAAATCTAGCAGATAGGATACAGGGTGCAATAAAATCCTAGAATTTGGAAAAAGGGAGACACTCTAATCAGGGACCGTGAAAAACATGACAGGGCTCAAAACAACAAGAAATTAATGCTGAGAGATTTTGTTTAAAATCATACGTTTGAAAAGATATGAAAAAGCTAAAATATTAGGTGGAGGTACCCTAAAGGAGGTTGTGAGACTCGATGTTCCAAGATGAAGAGACTAAACAGAAAGGAGGCATTAACAATAGGGTTTCCATGCAATGTCTAGTTTAGCTTGTATATAGATAATAAAGAGAAACCAAAGATTGTCTAGGTGTTGGGTGCAATAATCAAAAACAAAGAAAAATCAAATAAGCAAAAGTTATTGATACTTAGCTCCTTTATAATGGAAGTGATTGCTTTGACGAAACGAACAAGCTCCCCGTATCTCCGCAACAGCAACAAGGCAAAACTTTGGAAAATAGAGTGAGTCACGTGTTCAACACGCTGTCCTTAAGACATTAGCGCCCGGATACACTCAAGAGTGATGCTATAACCCTCACAGGACGGATATCTCCAGGATAAAACACCCTAATACACCTACTACTAGCATATGTAGTAGATGCTCAACTTGAGCTTAGCAACTCCGAAAAAACCGTTAAGGAAAATCGCGAATGCTTAAAAACCGCTATAAAATATTTTCCCTTAGGGGTCCCTCTAAAATATAGAGCAACCCCTTTCCCATAGATTTTACAAAAGTAGTGAATTTCTTTATATAATTGACAAATACAACTTCAGAAGAAAAACTCCCCGATGTGGGACTAAAAGGTTTATATAGTTTCTTAAAACTACTAAAAAATTGGAAACTCCACGATGTGGGACTAAAAAGTTTCATTCACAAAATAAAACAATAAATTATAATTTTTTTTAAAACTTTAAAAAATTATTTTTTATTAATCGTTTTCCAACAATCCCCCACATGAATGAAAACTCAATAAAACATGAAAACACAGATAGATCTTGGTAAATAAACATCCCAACCTCACGATCCAAACAGACTGATCGTGCAAGTGTTGAAATCATACTAGTCATTTCTACGTCCTCTCCCTCACACAAAAGTGTGTTGACCCCAGGGTCATACTATGGATTGCATAAATCATAATAGTATTGAGAGCTTTCATCTTTAATTCTCACATGGTGAGACTATAGGTATCTTTCACCAAAGTGAAAAAGCATGAACTAGTGAACCCTTAGTGACCTTTAGGTCCTAAGTTCCAGTAATACCAAAACCATCAAAATGAAAATCACATAAAAAACGCAGGAAATACCATTTTAGGCAGAGGTGTCCATGAGGTCTTGAACCTTTGCTTAGTGAGATATTACCAGAATTACTTGCTAGAGACAGTGAACTATGTCTTGAACTGCTAGCATTTGATGTAATTCGTGATAACAACCACGGGTGATATCTCCAAGATTGCTGCCAAGCTCGTGCCGTTTTGTCCGTTTTGGCCCTGGACGTATCCTGTTTCTCAGAATGCTCTAGAGAATCAGCTCATATTCTCACAGGAAGCGACCCACTTCCTCATTCAGATAGGTGAGTTTCCATAAAGAGTGTTACTGCTACACCCCACTTCAATCTTAAATTGAAACTATAGAACTCATTAAGACTTATTAAAAAGTCATCCTCCACATGCAGTCACACTATCACGTCTACACCATAGGAAGGGACAGAGAATGAAAATCTCTGAGAGTGTTTACCTTTACCCACCACAAATTAGTTGTCTCATTCGAAACCTTGATCATGGGATCTCCAGTCAGCAAGGTTGAGTATCCTTCATGGCAAGTTTAATATATGAGCTTAAGCCCAACCCCCTCGATGCATTTTTAACTATCTCTTTGTACAAACCTTTCGTCAAAGATTGCGCGATATTCTCCTTGGACTTTATCCAATCAATGGAAATAACGCCGATTGAGATTAGTTATTTCTTAGCTTTAACTATTATAGCTTGGCTAACACAATGTATAGATATAGCTGGCACAGGCCTATGCCAAAGAGGAATGTCTTCTAAAAGCATCTTAGGCACTCGGCCCCCTCTCATGCTTTATCTAACGCAATACTCTCATATTCCATAATGAATTGAGCGATATGTTTTTTGGAAATCTTCCAACAACAAACCCACATGTTAGAGTGAAACCATATCCACTCGTAGACTTAGACTCCTCTGAGTCAACTATCCAGTTTGCATCATAAAGTCCCAAGGACAACAATACCTTTCATAAATCAAAAGAGTATTTTAGGTACCATAATACTCTACTCAGTGCATCTGAATTCTCTTGCTCTGGACTACAATTATATCCACTTAACTTACTCACAATATAGGCAATGTCTGGACTCTTACAGTTCATTAAATTCATCAGACATCCTATAACTTTTGAGTATTCAAGTTAAGATACTCCACTACCCTTATTTTTTTGAGACTACAAGAATAATCGTACGAAGTACAAGCAGGTTTACAATCAGACTGATTGTATCTCTTAAGCACAACTCAACATAATGAGAACGACTAAGACGACTTATAAATGTTTGATTATCTTCTAATCCTCATCCCTAAGATTACATCAAAAGGGCCCAATTTTCAAGTCAATGTTCTCATTCAGTGCATGTTTTTAGTGGAATTGATCACATCTATGTTTGTATCAAGCATATCATCAACATACAAGCATACAATTACACAGACATCCTTAACAAGTTACTTGTAGACATACTTGTCAGATTCATTAATTTAAATCCACTATCCATTTCACATGATTAAATTTTCCATGTCACTGTTTACGTGCTTATTTGAAAACCATACAAAGATTTTTCAAATTACAAACTTTGTATTCACAACCTTTCACTACAAAGTCTTCAGGTTGATCTATGTAAATTTCTTTACCTAATTCACGGTTTTAGAAAAAGCTGTCTTAACATCCATCTGATGTATCTCTACGTTCTTTATGGCAGCAATAACAATTAGTATCTCAACGGAAGTAATTTCCGTCACAATTGAATTAGAATCAAGGAAATCTACACCTTCTTTTAGTTTATAGCCTTTAGCTACCAACTTAGCTTAATATTTTTCCACAGTTTCATCTACCTATCGTTTCCTCTTAAAGACTCATTTACATCCCATGGTCTTACAACCTGGAGGTAAACTAGCAAGCTCCCAAGTCTGGTTCCAACGGACTGAGTCCATTTCACTAAATGAAGCTTCTTACCAGAATGGGGTTTCAGTAGATATTAAGGCTTCTTTACAAGTCTGTGGCTCAGACTAAGCTAGGCATGTTATGAAGTCGGTTTCATAAGAAGTCTCAAGTCTAATTATTTTACTTCTCTTAGGCTCAACATCAACTTCATCTTCCTTTAAAATAAGTTCTGACTATTTGAAGATAAATCTAGGGGATCAACAACACATCTCTAATGAGGTACAGGTTTAGAATAAACATGTTCAAAGAACTCAGCATCCCTAGATTCCGTAATAATATTCACACCAATGTCAGAAAAAATCAGAACACACAACCAAAAATCTATTTGTAGAAGTATACTCAATATACCCTATACGAAAACACAATCAACATTTTTGGTTTCAATCTAGTTCTTTTAGGAAGAGGAATTACAATCTTAGTCAAACGCCCCCACACTTTGACACATTCATAAGAAGGTCATCTACCGTTCCATAAACCATATGGAGTTTCATCTGATTCTTAAAAGGGTACTTTATTCAGGATATACTAGTTAAGAGGACTGCCTCCCCCCAAGGCCGCAGGTAATCCTGAACTAATCAACATGGAAATTATCATCTCCTTAAGGATACGGTTGTTATGTTCAAGGCTTCTAATTGGTTTCCAACTTCAAGTTTATACATCTTAAGGCTTCTAAGGCGTCATCCTTATCCTAAGCAAGTATACAAGATAGTACCTCGTACAATCATCTACGGAAGTTATAACCATCTTTTACCACAGTGGTTTTGGGTTGAACTCATGTCAACTAGGCCTAACTGAATTAATTTAAAGGCTTAGAATTACTCTGAACATTTGTGCTAAAAGATTTTATAGCATATTTTGATTCTTCACAGATTTCACTTTTGTGTTCAAAATCCAAACTAAATTTGGGTACGAAGCCTATGCTAGCCAGTTAAGCATTGACTTATAAGTTTACGGTTCCAAGTCTACCACGTAAAACAATCAATCACACAAAGATATCACAAGAATCAACTACGTTCACATCATCAGTTTTTCCGTTAAGCTTATATAGACCCAAAGTCCTATAACTCTTGCTTAAAAAATCACTGCCTAGTTACAACAAGTTTTCCAGATTCAATTAAGATCTTAAATATTTTTCCATCTACAACAGAACAAGATACAAGATTTTCGCATATGCTCGGAACATGAAAACTTCATTCAATGTGAGAATATTACAGATATGAGCTTCTGCTCGACCTTTTCCTTTTATGCAACCTCTATTGCATATGAGTTACTCAATAAGAGTTTCTCGACATCCCCTATCCTATGATAGGAGGTGAACAGGTCTCTGTTTCAACAAACATTCTTGGTGGCTCCAAGTCCACCTACTGGTCTCTCACATTGGTTATTAAAATAACTTCCGACATCATGCCACCAAACTCGTTCTAGTTTGTTTCAACTAAATTAGCATTAACTTTCTACTTATTAAGGTTTTTATGTTGTCTACAATTTACTGCCGCGTGGCCAGGAATTTTACAAACATAACACTCACCCTTAACTAAAGTAATTCCGGATTCAGGTTTACGAAATATACCTTTATCATGAAGACCATGCTTAGAGTTGCGTTCGATGTTCTCACCTTTGCCATCTTTGGAAGATTTGTTTCCAACCACATGCGGCTATTAGCCATGTCCCTCGGAGATGACACCTTTATTCACAAATCACAATTCCAAATCAGAAAGTAAAATATGAGTTTTGAAGATAACATCTATATATACAAACTTCGTTTGAATCAGCGTTTCAAAAAACTCATGGTTACCCCACAAAAATTAATTTAGTTAACAACAATTTTCTGCTCGTCAGAATTTTTCAGAAACGTTTTTCTGTTTTGTAAAATATCAAAAAAATACTTTTACAACTCGAAAAATTCTGAAATTTTACGCGGGTAACTATCAGGATGGCTAATACGTTGTTTCAAAAGGGTTAATCGAAATTCCTTCTAGATTAAAAGATAAAATTTAAACTCTACAGATGACCAGAAATTCGTTTTTGTTTTTTCACTCCACAATTAACATCCATGATTCACAAACCAATCAATCGTTTTCGATTATTACAGGCGCTAATGTCTTAAGATTGTTGGGTGCAATAATCAAAAACAAAAAAAAAATCAAATAAGCAAAAGTTATTGATACTTAGCTCCTTTATAATGGAAGTGATTGCTTTGACGAAACGAACAAGCTCCCCGTATCTCCGCAACAGCAACAAGGCAAAACTTTGGAAAATAGAGTGAGTCACGTGTTCAACACGCTGTCCTTAAGACATTAGCGCCCGGCTACACTCAAGAGTGATGCTATAGCCCTCACAGGACGGATATCTCCAGGATAAAACACTCTAATACACCTACTACTAGCATATGTAGTAGATGCTCAACTTAAGCTTGGCAACTCCGAAAAAACCGTTAAGGAAAATCGCGAATGCTTAAAAACCGCTATAAAATATTTTCCCTTAGGGGTCCCTCTAAAATATAGAGCAACCCCTTTCCCATAGATTTTACAAAAGTAGTGAATTTCTTTATATAATTGACAAATACAACTTAAGAAGAAAAACTCCCCGATGTGGGACTAAAAGATTTATATAGTTTCTTAAAACTACTAAAAAATTGGAAACTCCACGATGTGGGACTAAAAAGTTTCATTCACAAAATAAAACAATAAATTATAATTTTTTATTAAAACTTTAAAAAATTATTTTTTATTAATCGTTTTCCAACACTAGGTAGCCTTTATAGAGGCCACTAATCGCAGAATTTCTGAGGACTCGAAGAATGCAAGAAGATAAGGCGTCTGAGATTATCTAAACAAACGTATAGAGAAGTAAAGGAATTAAATGCAATGGGAAACTCAAGAGATAATCTAGGCTATAAAAGGCACACTCCGGTACTGATGAGGATCAAACAAAGAGGAAAAGCTTAAGGGAAAGTAGGAGAAATGGCTTGTAATCGCTATAGAATTCCGCTATGGGCACTAATTTCATCGACTAATGTTATATGGTGCCAGGAAGGGAAACTTCATCGAATGCAATATTTTCGATGTACTGTATGTAACCGTGAAACCTTCATGTATCCTGCTCAAGAACAGAGATTGGCCCTATGCAATTTAAGAAAATAAGAGAATGAGAGATTGGGGAAGCAAGCAATCAAAGATCTTCATATTAGGTTAGCCACCTGAGTACCGGTAACTGCCAATTACTTTCTAACAGAATATCCTCCAGGAATGGATTATGCTTATATGCACGATAAGTCTGCAATCTATCAACAGGAATGAGAAGGAGGATTCATAATGGTGGACGAATCAGAGGAAGAAGACTGGAAGAGATTAGGGGGATGAAAGACTATGGGGAATAAGTCTGATGCTTTTATCTTTTACTATTTTCATGTGCTTTAGTAATCTTAGATGTCTTGCTTGTTTTATTTGGGATGTTGCTTCTAAAAATTTCAAATCTAATGGAAAGACATTCCTGTTCTACTGTCTTTTGTTTCTTATCGATTTTCAGAAAAATTCTTTTAACTAATTCTATGAAGAACCTACTCTACAGAAATTAAGAACCTGAAGCGAGAGTATAACGGACTAAGGCATTAAACAAAACATCCACATAAAAAGGAAGAAAGATCAAGACAAAGAGAAACAAGAGGAGATGAGAGATGCATGATGCAGAAAAGATTATAGGAGATTAAATATGCATATGATGGATGATAGTGCAAGCCTACGTATGTAGTAGATTTAACAGATGAAAGGGATGCATAAAATGAGTGAATGAGAATGAAATTTCCTAGTTTGTCAACAAATACGAAACAGAATCATAGCAGAGATTGATTTTCTTCATCCCTTTCCTAGATCCCCATCTGGTTTCGGATCGAAATCAAGATGAGGAGCTTACTCGTCCCTCATAGAAACAGAGAAATGGTAGAAAAAAAAGGGAAGAATCAGACGAAGAAAAATAGCCGTTGAGAGGAGAGAGGTCCTTTTAGCCGTTGGGAATGCTTCAATCCTATAAATAAAAGAAAAACCCAGTGTTTTGAAATTTCACTTTGCTGTGCTAGCTAAGGTTTATTTGACCCCCTTTGTTTGTTGGTATTTTCTACCAAGGATTGAAGATTTCCTTGTAGTTAATTTTTCTGATCATGACTAGGTCTTTTTTGATGCAATTTTGAGTCGGGTTTATCTTTTTTAGTCTCTGGGATAACATTGTTGAGCTTTAACCTAGGAAACCAAAGAAACTAGCATCATTGAGTTTATTCTCAGCATATTACCTCCTACCACTTCAGATTGGTCTTATATAAATTTTTAGATCACCCATGAGTCTTGACCAATGTGACTTTTTGTCACTCTAATAAGCATAATCAGCACCTACACATGTTGAAACTTTGATTGCTGAATCAAGGAATGTATCGCAGCTTCATAAATACTTGGTACCACAACAGCAAGCACAAATCCTAATTGGTATTCGAATGGGCCGATGAATATGGCGACTTTACTTGAATATTTCTGTTAATTTGTTTGTATTTTTATTTTCAGAAAAGTTTTAGCGCAGGTCAAGTCCGTATTTCCGTTTCTACAGCTTTGTTAGTTTATTAACTTTTGTAATCCTTTAGCAGCAGTAGATTTGTTAGTTGTAGTTCCTTTTGTATCTTGGTTTCGGTTTAGTACGCACTATTAGATTCTTAGAATTAAATATCCTTCAAAGGCAGAAGATTGGCTACTACTACAAATCACTCTCAAAGCTAACGAATCAGGTTGAAGTTATGGATAATACCAGGAAACAAGGAAGTAGGCAGAATTCGATTGGGTAGTATTCCGCAACATCTTGATACAAAATCTTGACTATCATCATCTTGTATAGTTTGCAACACAACCCATCACCAACACCCAAGTTCCTATTGACTCAACTACGTCCATCAACAGTACAACTTTTCTTGTGGGAAGCATTCGTCAAAGGCCTATGGACCCTCGACAACCTCATCCAAACCCACCCCAGAATCGATCCCCGTTGCAACTCTATTCCAGAGATTGATACTCACTTTTGGCCTCATTGTAATGTTACTGTAATTTCTTAGAGATTGATACTCACTTTTGGCCTCATTGTAATGTTACTGTAATTTCTTGGAATTCTGATTCAACTGTAGTTGAATCTTCGGGTACTGAGTACCCCTTTGTAATAGTTTTTTAGTAGATTAATAAAGGGAAATGTATAAAACAGTCCCACTATTAACACCCGATTTGCAAAACAGTCACACTGCTACAAACTATTAACAAATTAGTCATACTTCCATTTATAGCAGGGTTAAGTCGGTGGACCCCACGAACCCATAGTTAAATGGATTAGTAAAATTACCGGGTTGTCCTTAACCTAACCATAATTAATCTGATATCATAGATCTTGATTAGGCTACATCTCGAGAATTTTTTTGACGGATAGGATTAGTCACTACCAAACAAGTTCTATAACATTTATGGTTTTCACTTCACATCTAATTCTTCATTATTTGAGGGTTGCGGCTGTTTCTTCCTTCCTTCCTTCCCTCTCTAACCAGGGGTTAGTACACGAATGAGTTTGGGGGAGTTTAATGTATTTTGAATCTTGGGGATTTTGAGGGAGTGTAAGAGAGTTTGGGAGTTTGAGAGAGTTTGGTGTTTTGAGTGTGGGAGTTTGAGAGACTCTCCAGAAATCTCTACTTTTTTGAGAGATTTGGAATGAGGAAAAAATACACTATAAACTCCCTAGAACTCCCTAGAACTCCCCCAAAAACACCAACTCCCTAGCATTCTAATTTTAACAACTAACAGGGAGTTTGAGAGTTTCTTTCAAACTCCCCCACGACTAACAGGGTTTTCTAGGGAGTTTGGGAGACTCTTCTAAACTCTCCCACGACTAACAGATATTTCGAGAGACTCCTTTGAACTCCCCCACGACTAACAGGAAAAAACCAAACTACACCCAACTCCCCCAACTCCCTTGAGGACTAACACCCTGTAAGTTTTTCATCTGCAACGATGGTGATTGAGTGAAATAGATCGAGTGAGGGTTCTGTTCAACTATTCGTGTTTAGGGCTTAGTAGATATTTTGTGACATATAGGTTGAAAATAAGGAGTTGTTTGTTGAATACAAGCCATTGATAATGGAATACAAGGAACTGATAGCTGAATTGATAGCTGAAAGCAAGGATTTTGTTAGAAGAGATCTTCAAGATGTTAACAAGGTTAGTAATCTTTAACCCATATTGTGCAGTTCCATTTATTTTCAGAACCCTTCACTACAAAAAAACCAACCAAATGCTACTTGACCAATGGTAGTGGCCTATTCAAATCTTTAGTTGCCTAACAATTTATGCAATTAATGTTAGTTGCCCAGGCGTAGTGCCGTAAGAGGGTGTTGTTTTATGTTTAAAGCAACAAGTTTGCACTGGTTAGTTGGTCCCCATGTTTAAAGCTACTAGTTTGGCTAGTTGGCCAACAGATGTCACCTAATAGGTAAAGTCACTAATTTGTGTAGTTGTCAGGTTATTAGCGAAAATATTAAGGCAACAACTATCTTTTAATTGTTTAATAGATTTTGCATTTAGAGATCCATCTAGTGGCCAACAACATAAAACCACTGGCTTTTGTAGTAGTCATTTCATATGCCTAATGGTTTAAGACACTAATTCTTGTCTAGCTGTGGTTTAAGACACTAGTTCTTGTCTAGTTGTTCAATAGGTCAAGGATAAATTATTTCATGCAATTGAAAAAATATATATGCAACTAAGTTTTAGTAGCCAATCTTTTAGGCTACAAGTATCTCTAATAATCTCTAGTAGCCAAATGGCTAAAAGCTACTACCATTGCAGCAACAACAGTAGCCAACTCATACATGAAACCAACTTCGGAGTTCCTAAACTTAAAGAGCCACTAGTTTTCTAGATTTTAAATAGGTAATGCTACTAACATCTCAGATGGACCGGTGAGAGGGCTGATCTGGGCTTGACCGGTGCTACGGACCCAGACCTAGAAAAAAAGTTCATCCGTAAATAACTTCCCAAATTTAATGCATTACCAAATATTAATAAATAAATATTAATTGAATTTCTATAATTAACAATAAATACTAAAAAAGAGATATACCAAAAATAATTTTTTATTTAATAGCATTCGTTAAAACAAAGAAGTTTCCAAACAAAAAAATCAAGAATATCGTAATCCCACCCGAAATATCAGGACCACAAGACCAAAAAAAAAAAGAGAAAGTTATTCTAAGATCTAAGCTAGATCTTTCTAAAAAGAGACTCTAAATAACAGAAATAATAAATGCATCTAAACCTCAACATATTCTTCTTCATTATCCTCTTCGAGTTCCCTGTCCGGATTCTCCTCGTCATCTTCTTCTTGACCATCTGCAAAGGCATCTACATCCTCCTCTTCAGCTTCCATATCACTACCTTCAAAGGCATCTCGATGTTCATGAATTTGACTCCCGTGCACATCAGCATCTTCATCATCATCTTCCGCTTCATCTTCAGATGATAATTCCATAGCCGGCATGCCATTTTTAACAAGATATTCATTCAACCACTTCTTTGTCGCGTTCGGACCTGTTTCTTTCTTAAGCCTTTTGTTTTCCTGTTCCAAGGATGCCATTCTTACTTTCAATTCGGCCATTTCTTCTTCTTTTTTCTGGTATAAACTGTAGTTAGTTGGATGAGCCTTGCGACGAAGTTTACCCGAACATCCAGCATTACGAACTTTGTTAAATATCTCTTCTGGAGTGTCATTAGTTTCTCCCCGATCTGCGGCTTCCTTCATGGCCTTCATTTTTTCCTGCACATTAATTCAAAACACAAATTAATCACAAAGTAGGCAACCAGAATCAAATGAGTTTGGGCAGGCAATAGCAGGTTGAAGGAAAAAAAGAAATACTGACTACAAAGTAGAATTCCAGAATAAAGAACCGTACTTAATGTGGCCATTATTCACAAAAATTCCCATAATAAAGAACCATACTTATTCACAAAAATTCTACCAGGAGCAGTTTTCACTTAACCGATGATAAGAAACTCAAAACTCTGATATAAAAATGCTGCATATTTTTCTTCACTTAATCTTTTGGCATAATGAGCACAACATTGCATAGCATAATTTTGCAATTCTATCTGTGCAAATCATGATTGTGTAAATAATAATCTATAAATAGATACATATCAAACATGTTTCATCAATGAAGGATTATTTCTTACACTCATTTCTTTGCATTTGGCGTTGATTTTCTTTTCAGGATCATGGGTTCGTCGGAAGAAAGTCACTGGATCACAAGGCTCTCCGGCTTGCAGCTTTGAAATGGAAAACATCATCATATAAAACAACATATCATGTAATAAACACATCTGACTCGTAAACAATATCATTAAATAAAACAATTGAAGCAGGCATAATATATACCAACTCGTATTCGATACTAGTGAAACTTTTGTTGCCATTACTGTGTTTGATACCGTTGAGTTGCTTCGCAGCCGCAGCAAGACGTCCTCTTTCAGAATTTTTCTATCGCATGAGGTAAAATGTAAGTTAATATGAAGTTAAGTGTAAGAATGCAGACAAATATAAGACAAAATGTTAATAAAATATCACCCACCCCAACTCTTCAAGTTCAATCTATATATATAACCTTATGGAAAATCTGCCATAACCAAAACCAAACTCTTGTATATGATGTAAGCTACTTTACATCCACATATAATTTATATTCTAAACGAAAAATACAACAAGAAATGATAGCAAGGGTTTGCAAAAAATGAGTTCAGCTGTATAAGAGTGCCCTTGGCAGTGCATTCTTGTTTTCAAACCAATAATGAAGTGCAATTTTAAGACAAAAAAGAAAAGATAACTTGTATAGTGTTTTCCAGTTCCACATATCATACCTAATTGTCCACTCCCATGACTTAAAAAAAAAACATCATATGTAAACAGTAAGCAAATAGATATACCTTGAACGCATCGGTGGTGAAGTGCTCACACATGTGAGCCCAATCACGTTTGTTGGGGAAATCTTCGGGAGGGTGTGCCAAAGCCTCCAGGTGGCCATCTGATCCAGCGAACCCATCACCCCCAGCTTTTATGTATGCTAGACGAAGTTTGTGCCTGTATGCCTTATAGGCATTCCTCATCACGTCTTTGATCACTTTGACAGCCACTTCATCATCAGGAACGAGAATAAAGTGGTCCTATATTGCCGAAAACAACTTATTAGAGATAGCAACTAAAAAAATTCTAAACTAAAAATAAAATAAGTAACATTAAATTATTTATACCCGGATATTCTGGATCACTCGGGCAATCTTCTGTTCAGGCATATCATCAAATTTATCATATGTTAGTGGGCAATTGTCCCTTTGCCTTACCCACGACCCAATAGAGTTTATAAGCTCATGTCTATAGTGACCACAAAATTTTTCTTTAAAAACGTACACGCTTACTTTCTCCTTCCCCCTCTTGGCAACCGCAAGATTAGTCGTTTTGTTTCTTGTGGTACGTTGTGTTCAACCTATTTAAGAAATCAAAGATAGCATACATGGAAATTATTAGCTAGCTAGAAAAAAACAACATTAAAAAACAAAATGCCTCTCACATAAATATACCATCTTGCAGCGAATAGCCAACTTCTTCATTATTTTCTACAGGAGAATTAGACGCTGATCACGATCGGTTGGGTTGCGAAAAATTATGGTTTTCAGCTGGAGAATCATGTAGATTGTTCCGCTGTTGTGATCGGCGAGATTGCTGCGAAGATGAACTTCGAAGAGCATTATGCTGTGATTGATGAGATGTTGAACTTTGAATAACTTTTTGTGTTGACCGATGAGATGGCTGAAGAGATGCTTGTGTTCGATTATTATGCAATTGATTTGAACGTTGTTGTATTTCATTCTCTGCGGGAGGTGGTACAGAACGACGACCTTGACTTCTCATAGGGCTATATAGACCATTGTATTCCTTCTCCAGATTTCTGTGTACTCCTGTGCGGTGTTCTCTAGGGGATATCCTTGGAGTTAACAGAAAATCATTGTTCAGAGGTGATTCCATTGGATGCACCGCGCATGATATTCCACCAGCCCTACTTCTCTGAAGCACAGGTGACTCAATTGGTGAACGACTTGGCAGCACATGACGTGTTCTTCCACCTCCCCTTCCTCCATCCACTGGTGACTCGATCGGTGCATGGCTTGGCAGCGCCCGACCTGTTCTTCCAACTCCATTTCCGTCGTGCACCATTGACTGAGCTGCTTGCAAGCGACTGCTAAAGTCATTCAATTGGTGTTCTTGTCCCTCCTTGTTTTTGTCTCCTGCAGTATGACATTTAAGTAAAGCATATATATTAATTGCTAAAATTACCTAACAATACACAACATCGGTTATTGGTTCTATAAGGCAGAATTCAAGAAACATTTGAAAAATTCCCAGCACTCTATTGGGCATCAATCAGCAAACACTACACTGTGTACTATTACTTGTCATTGAAAATTATGCAGAAAATGGCATGTAAAATTCTAACTCAGTTTACTTGTTCAAAACTGAAAATGTTATTAAGAGAGGAGATTTAGATACAAAAAAAGGTTATTGATTACCAATAAATTGAGATTGCTGCACATTTCTTGGATTTCCTCCCTGTCGTGTGTACATGGGATTCGCAATTGCAGTTGAGGAACTTTAGCTCTTCGCTTCTGTTCTTTTTGTTTTTTAGTAGTGGATTCTAGAAAACAACCATGCATATTAATCAACACACAACACAAACAGAAAGTTTATGCCTTCATTAAATCATAAGGTTTATTCTTAATTTACCGTATTTTCGACGCAAGGCGGAATCCCCAAAAAATAGGTCTCGAGCCATATCTGATGAAATAAAAACACCTAAAAATTATTGAGAATAACAAATCCACAGATATATACATTTAAGCACACAATTCAACAACCATTTTATCCGTATGATAAATCCTCAAAATGTTGACAAAATCAATTTAACCACTAGAATACATATTGAAATCCATTATACCAGTAATTTTTTTAATACCCAGCCATTCGCAAAACTCAATTCATGAAAGGAACAAGTTATAACACTGAGGTGTAAAACCCAATTCATGACAGTATCAAAACAAGAAAAATTTAACCCAAAACATGAAGAAAAAAGACACGAAGATATTCCTTCCAAGATTAATATTCAAAAGAAACATACCAGTAAGAACACAACAACCCAAATTAGATAAGTTCCCTGTCGAAAAAAAATACAGAAAAAATCAATTAGGTTTTGATACAAAAAATCAAGCTTAGGGTTTGAAGAGAAAATTGAAAATAAAATACACCTTCGTAAGATGGATCTGAGATTGGATTGCACTCTTCATGATTTTAGGGATCTTTATATAGCCGAACAGATTCACATCAAGCGGGAAAATCCCGCCCAAAAAATTTTCAGATTGAGTTTCATCCCGCTCAAAACAATTTAGGGTTAACTGAGAAAAAATTGAATTTTTTTTCTTCGATATCTTCTTTCCAAGAATCTAGAAAAGTTTCCCTTTTTCTCTAACGAATTCTCGAACTTTCCCTAATTTTCAGCCAAAATATTCCATGAAATTTTTCCCTTCCTTATCTCGGTTCTCTCTGCTCTGCAACGAAATTTTTTCCTTCCTTATCTCGGTTCATGTGATGGACACGCCCAAATTGACCGAGTAAAAAAAAAGTGATGGACACGCCCAAATCTTTGTTGTGCCTGTTGCATAGAGAAAGTTTGGTGGATAATACCACCGGCATTGACTCGTCAAAGTAGGGACCACCTACTCAAGATAAATATATATGAGTTTATTTTTTCTATAAATATAGACAAACCGTGATTTTTTCATGGTGAAATCACCATGTGAAACACAAAAATGTGGTACCACATAAAATCTAAAGGCCACTTCCTATTGTCTCCAGGTGGATCCCAGAAGTTTCTCTCTTGCGGTGATTTCATGGTGTCTAGCACAGCCGATCTTTTTAATCCTTAAGGATTCTTTAGAATCCCATGAGTGACACGAGTCAAGGTCTTGAACCTTCTATGTATCGACTTAATTGAGGTCGAGGGCAATAAATATAAAACATTGTAATACAGTTCCACATTTCTCTCTTTATCTTTTTGTATTATACTAATTTAGTATGTTCATTTAGACTATGATATGTTGGCTACGTGAGCCGGTGATTACACAACAATGCCTTATTTTTATTTTTATTAGTCCGCTTAGATTTTTTTGTTTTTTTTAGGTTTTGATCAGCGTAAAGAGAATTAGGCAGATAAAAAGTTCGGAGCAATTGCAAATTACGCTTTCACGTATTGCTCCCGTACAACGGTATAGTGAAATGTTTACAAATTTAAATAGAAAAAGAAATATGTAAAAAAAAATCATGGACCCCAATCCCTTCCCTATCAGGCTACCACTTACATATTCATTGATCTGTCTCTAGCCCAGTCCACTATGTTTGAAGCTTGAGTTTTTTATCCTGAATTAATTTTATTTTTAGTATCCGTATGATGCATAGACGTGATGTAAAGTAGTAACTCATACCCTTTCCTTTCAAAAATATAGACTTGTTTCATGTATAATTTGTACGTGAAATCGACCTATATTTCTGGAACCGAGGGAGTATATATGTTGAGTCATAAACGTAACATACTCGAGGTTGTTTATGATAAAGGCATCGCGCATGCGCCAGGATCTAATATATACAAAGAAAAACCTTTGTTATGTTTTAGGTTGTGGTGGCAAGATAAACGAAAATGTTATTACACTGTGAGATAAGAGGTTCTTGAAATTGCTTTTATTCGTCCAACCATTAATAGGGTTCATGATATCTATCATCCGCCATGAAGTTTGGTAAGTACATCCAATTCAATGTAATAATGTGGAAATAACAAAGTTTGAACATCGACCATTCATATTTTTTGATCAAGAACAATAAGTCTCAATAAAATAAAATGCTGCTTCTTGGATCTGTTTGTAAATTGAGGATAATTAATCTGATTTTGGTACAAACGTCCAAAAATTGAAGTGACTAAGGAACTTCAAAAGTCGTCTGTGAGATTTTAATTTTCGACCATGTTTTCTGATCAATACCAGTATCGAAATCAAATGTTGACTACATTGCAATAGATGGTCATTTAGGTGATCTTGCAGGAGATACACCTTATACAAAAAATAAGTACGTAATAATTAAATAACCTGATTATATGAGGATAGTTAATCGATTTTGGTTCAAAACGTACGAAAATTGAAGTCACCGAGGAACTTCAA
Organism: Papaver somniferum; assembly: GCF_003573695.1. Taxonomy (NCBI): domain Eukaryota; kingdom Viridiplantae; phylum Streptophyta; class Magnoliopsida; order Ranunculales; family Papaveraceae; genus Papaver; species Papaver somniferum. Next base: position 2,676,261 of record NW_020625486.1, read on the forward strand.
AAGTTGACAGTGCGATTTTAAGTTTCGACCATGTTTTCCGATCGATACCAATAATAAATGTTGGACTACATTGCAATAGATGATCATTTAGGTGATCTTGATCCAGGAGATACACCTTCTGCAGAATCCGATAATTAGTCCGGTTTTGGTACAAATGTTCCAAAATTTAAGTCACCAAGGAACTTCAAAATTCGTCTGTGATATTTTAATTTTCTACCATGTTTTCTGATCAATACCAATATCGAAATCAAATGTTGAGTACATTGCAATAGATGATCATTTAGGTGATCTTGGTCCATGAGATACACCTTGTGCAACAAATAAGTAATAATTAAATAACCTGATTATATGAGGATAGCTAATCTGATTTTGGTGCAAACGTTCGAAAATTGAAGTCATCGTGAAACTTCAAAAGTCGTCTGTGAGATTTTAAATTTATAGAAACTCAAAACACTCTGGATTTTGGACTTCACTTGATCCCTTTTCATCTCATCGGATAATAAAAGATTTACATGAATATTTTGGAGTTCGTTTGATCTCAATGTGTAGCTACATAATTCATTCGAATATGAATCTCGAACTGTTAGATTATATGATTGGTCATGGTATCGGTACATTATATGGAAAGTTTCAGTATTACAAAAATATATACTATCGGTACATTATATGGTATCGGTACACTAACATTTATACTATCAAAACTCTATAAACACTAATCTTATAATCTCTTATTAATTGATTGGAGAGATTAATCAATCCTAATAACCTTTCAATGTATATTGGACTTCACATTAACATTGGACGTCGTTAAATTATGAAAATAAATTACTTTGTCTTGATATTTAAATATATTACATGAGGTTGAATAAATTACGAAGATGAATGAACTTGTATATATATTACATAAGATTGAACAAATTACATAGACGAATGAACTTGTCTTTGAGTTGACTTAACCAAGCTGCTAAGTACATCTAACGTGATCAACCAAACTAAAATTTGAGAATATTTTTTTTTTTGGAATTAGTTTATTTAAAATTTTAAGCATCCAATTAGATGCTTCGAATTTCATAATTGGACGAGTTGATTTTGGAATTTACTTATATAAATTTTCAATTATACTTATCAGAGTCCGATAAATTACAAAATCTTAAGGAATTAGGGCAAAAAGAATGAATCACCATTTTCACTTACACAAAATGTATAACCATATGCCAATATTTCGATGGAAAGCCAGAGTCTTTTGACATCACGTTTCGATCCGTGTGGTATAAATCTGGCTAATAGAAAGCCAAAATTTCTTATCCACGAATAGATGCAACCCATAGAATTCATACGGATTGCCACCTTGTCACCTTGTCAAATTGAGGGAAAATTGCGCGCGCAATATTTGTTGTGGCGCGCTACAAAAATTTGTGCAAAATTATAATTTTATGGTGATTTTCCGATTTATATGTGTTGCCTAAATATTTTGGGCTAGAAATCGCCTATCGAATCCCTAAAGGCTAAAGCAGTACAACTTTCTGAAACCTAATTCTCAAAATTACTATTTTCTCCAGATTTCCCTTTCTCTTTCGATTCTGATTGATTTCAATGATTTGTGAAAAACTCTTGGTGGGTTTTGTTAATAGAGGCGAAGAAACCAAACATCAAGAGATCAGTTTTATGGAGTAGTTATCAGAGAAGGTTATTCTCATTATTTTTCTCGGTCGTCTTTGATTCTTATAATGAAAAGGAATTAAATTATCCATCATCCTCACCAAAATATGTTCAATCTTCTAGAAATCGTTTTTTTTTCTTAGAAAAAAACTCGTTCCTCATGTCTCTGGTGGAGCTAAAGGTAAGAATCTCACTCATGTTTTGTTGTTTCTTGAAGATGCACATGTTAATTTTTGTTTCTGTTTTTTCACTTTAATTCTCATAAATATATGACGTTAACTGTTTGAAAAAATTACTCTGAGAGTTTTCTAATAGATTTGGTCGATATGATTTTGACAAACTCAATTTTTGACTGTATTTTCAGATGCAGGTTGGATTTTTTATGAAACTGTTTGAATGAGGGTTTGAAGATGAGATGAACTTACAAAACAAAGGGTAGACTCACTCTAGGAAGTATTGGTAGGTTCAACACCTCGACTGGCTATTATCAAGTTACAAAACAAAGGGTAGACTGTTCATAATCACAGCTCTTGTTGTCAAGTTTGTAATTTCTAGGTAATAATTCTTCTTCAAATGTTGTCTCATGGATCTATTATCTGAGTGTGCTCAATTTTATTTTATTGCTAAGATTGATGTGATGTAATGAGGATTAAGTGTTTGCTTCCGTTGTTTCTGATTTTTTCTAGTTGAGAATATGTTATGTAGTAATTATGGTTTTGAAAATTTTGTGTAAAGCTTCACAACTTTTTTTAGCACAATTTTTATGTGTATTCTGAAAAATTGAGTTAGGTTATCCAAAGATTGAGGTTCTAGTTATATATAACTTTTAATTTGGTTGAAGTAAAAAGTTGTATTTGATTTGTTTGTTTCCTTTGAAGCTTAGTTTAGGAATTCTGCTTTCTCTATGGGAAGTCTGCAACTGAGCTGTTTTAAGATCCATATTTAACAGATGTACATTTTTGTTAACCACTTACTATAGGTTAACAATATCTCTCACCACCATGCTTCTCCAGTTCTCTTATTCCAGTTCTCTGACCTTTGCTTTCTTTCTTTAGGACTGCCGAACAATTAGTTTCCACCAATCTTTCTTCTTTTTTTTGATCGTTTTTCCACCAATCTTTCTCATACCGCTATCTCCCAATTACTAACTCACACGCTATTAGCTGGACTGCGCAGTTATTAGTTGATTCCTAACCTTTTTCGATCGATTTGATCAAATACCATTAAAATCTCCAAAATCCAGGTTGTGATGCTGGACTTCGTAGTCTTAGAGAGATTGTTAATTGATACTGTATACTGGAAATTAGGGGTTTTGACTCTATGCTTTTCTCTACTGACAGTCCACTTCAAGTTAGTTTATTGACACTCCAAATCTCTATTTACAAACGCTTATAACCTGTTTGACAAAATTACTCTGACTGTTATCTCTCAGATATGGTTAATTCGATGTTGATGAACTCGATTTGTGTTTGTGCTTTAGATGGAGTTTGGATTCTTGATGAGGTTGTCTGAAAGAGGGTATGAATAATCGAAGATGAACTGGAGAATATTATGAGGTAATAATCGCTTTCTTAAGTCATGATTTAGATAATCAATGTGGAGATTTGACTGTCTTTTGCGGCGTTTGTTTGTGTTGGTAGTAGGAAGATTATATGTTTTGGTTGTTGGGGATTCCGGGTTGTGTTGGTACAAAATTAGGCGTTGATGCTTGCCTGATGCTAGCACTTCAAAGTGGAATGGATCCCACGGCCTATCAATATTGGTATCCACTTTGGAGTACTAGCAACTTGCTAGAACCAACACGAGCATGGAGAATCTGAAGCTTAATTAAATTTGGACTAAATTTGCTGACATTGTTTACTATGAATGTTTTAGCTCTGGATTTTGATAGTTGATGTTGTTAATTATACTGCCAAAGCTGAGTGAATCTTATTGTGTGTGGAGGGACGACTTGGTATCTGGCATGTTGCTTGATCCTCATGGTTTAGATTTGTAGGGTGTTTAAAAGGATTTTGAAGGTTGGTGCTGTAACATATTGCACGCTATAATTTTTGTCTGTAGTTGTGGATCTTAGGTCGTCCAAAGTTTCCTAACTAGGAATGTTGAATTATAAAGCCAAGTTTTTGTTTGACCCCCTTGACAAACCAAGGTTTCGATGTCGTTACGGTTATTGTTGGGCTACAAGGTGACCTAACCCACTTTATTTGTTTTGTTTAATGTTCTTTTTTGTCTGTGGCTTAACTCCTCCTATTTTTAAAAAGATTCAGAACTCATGCAAATGTATGAATACATGGAACATTCAGGTGAAATTCGTAGTGCCTTAGTAGAAGCACCAAAGGAGGCCTTACCTCTTGATTGTAGGCCTAGTTTTGGCACAGCATGGCTGACCGAAGACAACTTTAAAGTAGGTGATTGAACGTTCTCGAAACTGCCAGATGATGTTGTTTATTTTGATTCTCATACAATATCATTTCATATAATTGGTAATTTCTTGTTATTCTCAGAGTGTTTTTGTGTATTGCAAGTGAACGGAACTTACAAATGTAAGTGCATACTTGGCATTTCCGATGTGGATATCTTTCGTGGAAATCTGTTCATTTGTCAAGGTAAAGACTCCTCAATGTTTGACATGATTCGAAGTTATTCCTCGTTGTGAGTGAATTCCAATCCTTTTGTTTGCTATATTTTGTTTAATATAAATCTGTTTTAGTAAAGTAAGACACGGTATGAATGAGTCTTACTTGGATTGTTATTTGTCATCACTGGGGTTTGGTTGATTCTCCTCTTGAATTTTTCACTGATGGCTTTTAAATATGCAGCGGACTGAAATTCTATCATCAAATTCATACAACTGAACTCATGCTTTAAGTTGGTGAAACTAAGGTTGGTTAATTGATCCTTTGTATATTTGCTTATTAAAAAAATCTCTGGTCTGACAGTTAATTGCTTAATTTTGTGAGTTACTCTCTTATTAAGGGATCAACACCTAGCTGTGAACGTTCTCAGCTATACCCAGAAAGTAATACTTGATTCATGTCAATTTGATCAAACTTCCAAGGCCCATGAACTCTTGTGACCCCTGAAACCGCCCAAAATTAACTTTTTGTAGTTGCAAGAAATTTGTCTCAAGGATTTAACTTGCCGCAAAGCTGCTATCCCTTGTTTCTAGCTTATTAGAACTTATATATTTCCTTATATATGGTATTTTTGCAGGCACCTAATTAGGATGGGTCTCATTTAAACGAGGAGTTGACTACCTATCTAGTTACTGCTACTCGTTCTAATCTGCATACAACAAATTTGGTTTGTTCAAATTTACATACAATTCTTTGTAAGTTCAAATTCTTCGTAAGTTCAAATTCTTCATAAGTGATCAACAAAGTTCGGTTCGTTCTTTTGGTTGCACTTATTTTATAGGAAATGGACAAGGACTTTATTGTTGTTTCTATCCTCAATGTGATTCAGATGTGCAATGGTGGAAATATTGAAAATCAGGCAATTTTCTTGGAGCCAGAAGACGAAGTAGAAGGTTTTCTTGGAGAACATTAAAAACAAATAAGAAAGTACCACAGCTTGCACTTCAGGTTTGTTCACATTCTAATTTTTGTTTTGTTTTGTTGTTGTTGCTGAAATCTTGTATGCTTATGTTTCAACTTTTTCTAATTACAACATCCGTATTCCAATGGTTTCTGACTCATTTATTTTTCTTTTGTGGATAAGGTTTGTTGTTACTATGACCAAGGAACCAAAAAGTAAGGCTACAATTGTGTTTCGTGCCTAAAGTATACTTTATTTTGGTGCCTGCAGTATACTTTAGTTTGGGGTAGGACTGACGTTCAGTCCAAAGCCATCGGCCATGAAGAAGTAAGGGTTTGGGGTAGGACCGACTTACACCACTGACGAAGAAGACGATGACTTTGAACTTGGCGATATGGGATTCTAATAGCCCGCATTTGGCGAAGGTGCAGTTTATGCACGTTGTTCAAGTGTATACAGTGGTCAAGTTTTTATTTTTGTTTACGAGGAATTCAACCCTTTTGAACTATGTATGGAAACTTCTTCTTTTGGTTGTATGGAATTTTTGAACTATGTATGGAAACTTCTTGTTTTGGTTGTATGGAACTTTTGAACTATACATGGAAACTGAAAGTGATGCCCAGATTCTGTGAGGAAGGAACTTTTTTTTCTTTTCAATCAAAGTTTTACCACTATAGTTACTTTTGTTAACTTCAGGTGATGGAAGTTCTGGCCTTAGCCTTCATTTTTATTAAAACAAACATAGTTTTCTTGCAATTGGCATGGTAATGTTAAGAATCTGATTTTGCATTGACGCGGAGTGTTTCTATATGTAGTCGATACACATTTTAACACATCTTAATTACTAAGTAACTCTACAACAACCTCATGTTAGTTGATACACAATAACATGTCCAGACTATTGAGTATGAGGGCTCACTTACAAGGCTTCTCTCATTAAATTATTTACTCTTCTTAAGTTAAGCTACTACGATGCTCAAGTTGGTTCCCAAAAGTAGCTTAATGTATATGCCTACTGTAGTTTCCATGGTTAGTTCCCAAAGGTTTAATCAACTAGGTTTACCTGTAGTTGCGTTACTTTAGTGGCTGAATAAAGAATTAGGAAACTAGTATCTTGTTGTTGGTTTTCTCCATGTGGTTGAATGTCTCAAGCTACTAATGCATTTGTTTGGTTGGCGCACATTTATTGCTAATGGATTTTAGAAACTATAGTTGCTTACCGTTTAGTGGCTTAAACCAATACACACCCCCCGTTGCCTTTCCTAGTTGCTTAAACTGTTAAGGCAACTATATTTTGCTGCTGTGGAAAAATTTTAGTAGCCTTTGGTCAGTTTTTTTGTAGTGCCTTGTTTCGAATTTGGGGATTTTTTTCATAAACCCTAACTATTACTTACTGTGGATTCAAATTAACTGTTACAATTGGAATTATGTGTTGTGTTAGTAATTGTGTAAACTGTAAGTTGTCATGTGTGTGTTCAGGAATTATGTGAAGAATCTGTTTAGAAGGTATATATTTAAGCTGATGCCGTTGATACAGTCAGAAAACTAATGCTGCTGCCATTGTATTTGATGATGAACGACATAATTTTTAGTTATGTTTGTATGTTTGAAAGTTTGGGAAAATAGGTTGCTCTTTGATTGGAATTGCAGGTTGGAAAAGAGCTCATATGGCAGGAAAATGGTTAGTGCTTGTGTGTTTGAAAGTTTGGGAGAATGGGTTTGTGTCTGATTTGAAATTGCATGTCAACTAAACCCAAAAGAAGCTGCTACCAGGGTTTGTGGTTATGCACAGAAACACCACTACTGCCAGTTGCAAGGCTCCATCACCTTTTCTCCTACATCAACATCACCATTATCTTGCATACCATCAACAGCTGCTTGTCAGCCAGCATCTAAACCCACCACCCACCACCATTGTTTTTCCCTAACCAGTTTACTAGCATACCACCTCCACATCCATACTACCATTCCAGTGCATATCCCCACCACCAGTAGGTAAGAGTGATGGATCTGGTTGTGATGATTGTGTTATGAATAACAAGAATTCGATGAATGGGTGCTGAATCTAGTGATATCTATAGCTGGGAGAAGGAGATGTGACTGGTAGTGTTATGAATAACAAGAATTCGAAGAATGGGTGTTGAATCTGGTGCTAGCTGTAGATGGGAGAAGGAGACGTGACTGGTAGTGTTGATGTGGAGAAAGTGCAGAGAGACAATGAGTCTGGTGGTATCATTGTGGTGACAATGGCTTGAGCATGGTGGAGTTCAGTTGGTGGTTGAAAACTGGTGGATTTCTGAGAAGATTGTGGGAGTTTCAGAGAATGGTATTGGTGGTTAAAAAGAAGTTGTTACTGCAATGGATGTGTGCAGTTCTAGATGGCTCAAATGTTGTGGTTTGAGTATGTGCAGGGACTAAAACTTTAAAGAAGGGGATTATGGAGTTGACTTGGGTAGACTCCAATGTGAAAGTGGATGGGTTTGCTGGTGGTTGTGCTATACAATGGTTTATGAATCTGGTGATGGAGATGGAGTTGCAATACAGTTGAAGGTGAAGCAACATGAATGGTGATGTACTGAAACAGATGGCATTGGTTATTGCAGCTAAAAACATTGGAGTTGTTAAGCCGGTGCTGATACTGGTATGTAGAGATGGGTGATGTGTTGCAGTCGAGACAAGAACAAGGTCTGTTGCAGGATGAACGCAAATGGCTCTGGCCTTGGCAATTAATCTAGTCAGCTTGAGCCAGTCTGCTAGGTTCTGGCCACAAAATTGTTTCCACATCAGCGAGATGCCCACCACATCAGCAATGGGTTAACTGCGGTTAACATTCTCTTTTGTTAAGAGCGAGGATATTTTGGGTACAACTAACCCCGTTTTTTGGTAAAACTGTTATGCCGGACAATGTGTGATCATTTTGTAACCAAATTACAAAAGTGTGATCATTTTGTAACTAAATTATATAGAGTATGACCATTTTGTAAATGGCCCAATATTATGCTTCAAAAAAGAAAAAAAATCCAGTATAAACTACCACAAATCGTCATATGCCGCCTTTTAAGTTAATCAAATCGTTCTCCGTGCTATAAATTTATTTTAATTGAGTCTCAGAGTGACCTCACGTTACAATTTTGTTAAGCAATCCTTGTACTGGCTAGGTACAGTTTTAAGTGTACGTCTCCTTAATGTTATCTCAGCAGTCACCGACACTGCTAGTTGCAAGAGTGCGGTGGAGTGGAGTAGTCGAAAATGATATACATCCCCACTCCTTTCCTCCGCCCATGCGTCAAATTCAATAATAATCGAACCCTGCTAATCTCAATCTCGAGATATTTCTCACGAGGTGGTTAAAGCTGTCAGAAACTAGGTGGGTGCCGTTTACAATTTTGAATGCGGCATATAAAGCTATCTGAGAATGACCATACATTGTTTGGTGCGGTTGAAATGAATTATTTTAAAATAATTGTAAATGGCACCAAATAATAGTCAGAAGCAGTTAATTTGCGAAAATGCTAAATTGACCGACAATTACTCCCGACCCAAAATCCCGACCGAAAGGAAACTGACCCATTTTTAACCGCTTTTGATCCCAATGTTTAGAACGATTTTTTAGCCATTCGAGTCCCCTATCGGGAGCAATTGCCGTAAGTGTATCATCACTCGTTAATTTGGGGTGACAAAATTCTAAAATAATTTGGGGTGTCAATGTCATACTCAAAGACTGAAGAATGTTACTAGTTCAAATTGACATATCCAAACAAGCCGACTACTTGATACTGCATACAAATCAAGCTGTTCAGACTCACCTGTAATAGTGGTAGAAGTTAGGTCGGTGATACCAGCGGCATTAGTGCAGATAATTTAACCGGGATTCCTAAAACAAGAGTGCATGTCATGCTAAATATGATGTGGGCTTAGTTTGTTATACGAACAAAATCGTTAAAATTTTGGGCTGCACAATGCTGCTGCCATGCTGACCATGTCCCTAATGTTGCCAGTGCTAATAGAAGGAACAAACACAATTATGCATGAGAGAACAATAGGGGCATTCTTATCAAATACAAGACCACATTGTTGGAAACACAATCAACATGATCTTGTTCAACTCATCTGCAGTGTAAAACTTGACCCTCAAAGCAGTTCATATGGTGATAATCTATGATGCATATAAAATTGCTTAATCATCGACAGAGGAGACAGAAGTTTGCCTGTTCCTATCCTAATTCCTACATGAAGCCATTTCAAAACTAATAAATTAGTGGTAACTGGAACTCCTGCACAACTGCAGCTAAAAACCCCAATTGCCACCTAAAAGCAAGCTCGCATTTTGGCTCCAAGCTCTGAAGGATGGTTCCCAGCGAGGTCCTCACAAAGATCTGCATACTACCATGTAGACACGACTCCTAGAATCCTTCTGGATGTTGTAGTTATCAAAGATTCAAGGTACTAACGATTTTCCAATTGCTTTCTAGATAATATCAACCTCTGCTGGTCTGCTGGGACAGCTCCCTTACCCTGGATCCTTGCATTGACATTGTCGATGGTGTCAGAAACATTTTTCTTCACGGAAGCCCGTTGTTTTCCGAAATTTATTGGCCAAAGTTAGCCAATCAACTTCAAAAAACAAAGAGAGTGAAATTCTTATAAACTCCCCAAAGTTGCTGGTGTCAACTCTGCAAAACCATGAAGAAACTACATTCAAAGAACTAACAAAATTGTTCATATAAACTCCAAGTTGCTGTTGTTTTCACTGTTGTATTTTGCAACAGATGAACTACTTTATAACATTGGTTTTAAAGAACAGGCAAGTCATTTCTAGGATTCTTAAGTAGAAGTGAATGTTTACGCAATTCCTACAACTAGCATGGTATTATCATATTATGTAAATACTTATCTAAAAGTTAGACATGGATTCAGTTCAAAACGTTACCCCTACCCTGAGAACTAAATGGATATCTAAAGGTTTATAGTGCCTACATACAACATTAAGACATTGGAGGCTACACATAAGAAAATAATAAAATAGCGAATTGCCGAGTTGGTGGAAACTCTTGGATTTGGGAATAGTTTCCTTGGAGAGTTATGTTCTCCAGGATTCAGCTTTATATCAAAACTCATAATATCTTTTGGGAATTACAATAATTAAGTCGGAGATCATTCTCCTTATTCTAAATACGGTAACAAGATAATATTTATTCTATTACACCCCCTTAGTCTGAGCGGGAGAGGAGCAAACGCTAAGACTAGACCTAAAACGAACAAATAGCTGACGAGGAAGTCCCTTGGTGAAGATGTCAGCATACTGGTTTTCAGAAAGGACGTGAAGAACATGAATGTCACCAATACGAACGCGTTCACGTACAAAGTGTATATCAATTTCCACATGCTTGGTGCGCTGATGTTGAACAGGGTCTCCAGACATATAAATCGCACTCACATTATCACAATATACGATAGTAGCACGTCGTAGAGGAATATGAAGCTCTGGAAGGAGGTTGCGAAGCCATGTAGTTTCAGCGACAGCATTTGCTACCCCCCGGTATTCAGCTTCAGCACTGGATCGAGAAACTGTTGCCTGATGTTTAGATGACCAGGAGACGAGGTTGTCACCAAGAAAGACACAGTAACCCGAAGTCGATCGGCGAGAATCCGGACATCGCGCCCAATCAGCATCAGAGTATGCCGTTAATCCAGAAGTAGTTGAGACCGAGATAAATAAACCATGATGAATTGTGCCCTGAAGATAGCGAATGATCCTATTAAGGGCTTGCATGTGAGGCTCTCTGGGGTCGTGCATGAATAAGCATACCTGTTGAACCGCATATGAGATGTCTGGCCTGGTGAATGTGAGGTACTGTAAAGCTCCAGCTAGGCTTCTGTATAGAGTAGGATCCTTAAGCGCAGGACCTGAAGTAGTACTGAGTTTGGAGTTGGTGTCGACCGGAGTAGCAACTGGGTTACAATGTGTCATGGAGGCACGAGCAATGATGTCTTTAGCATATAAGGACTGAGACAAATATAACCCTGAAGATGATCGAGTGACAGTGATACCCAGAAAATGATGTAGCGGTCCAAGGTCAGACATGGCAAATTCCCGTTTCATCAAATCAATGAAGCGGTGTAGAAGGCTATTGTTCGAGGCAGTCAAAACAATATCATCTACATATAACAGTAAGTATGTTGTATTCGAGCCGGATTTATAAACAAAGAGAGATGGATCACACACACTACCACGAAAACCACAATTAGTAATAAACTTGGCAAACCTCTGAAACCACGCCCTAGGGGCCTGTTTGAGACCATATAGCGATCTGCGTAGTCGACATACGTAATCAGGATGATCAGGATCCACAAATCCCGGAGGCTGATGCATATAAACTGTCTCGGTCAGATCACCATGAAGAAAAGCATTCTTAACATCTAGTTGATGAATTGGCCAAGACCTCGAAGTAGCAATGGTAAGAACAGTACGAATAGTAGCAGGTTTAACAACCGGACTAAACGTTTCAAAACAATCAACCCCAACCTGCTGAGATTTACCATTAGCAACAAGACGAGTCTTGTGTCGCTGCAAAGAACCATCGGCATTATATTTGTGACGAAATAGCCACATGGAACGAATAACATGAGCATCACGTGGTCGTGGTACAATTTCCCACGTATTAGTTTTTAACATAGCATTGTACTCATCTTTCATGGCGGCGTTCCAATTTATATCCCTAAAAGCAACCAAGTGAGAGCGAGGAATTGGAGAGATATGTCGTAAAGTTTGGACATGGAGATTGAGACGGTGGAGTGGTTTGTGAATGCCACGTGAAGCTCGAGTCACATGGCGTGAAGGAGCATGAGGGGAACGGAGAGAGTCAGTGGTGAGCGGAGGGGTAGTTGTGGGCATATTTTCATTTGCAGTGGAGGGAGCAGTTGTATGGGAGTAGTAGCAGGTGGAGGGGCAGTAGTGGTTGTACAAGAGGTAGGAGTAGCTTGCAGATCAGATGTGGGGAAAGTAGGAGTGGGTGGCTGAGCAGACGTTGGTTCTGTAGGGAGTGGAGGAAGGACTGGATGACGTATGGAAGGGAAGTTGAAGAGACGCAATGGAGTGGATTGGAAAGAAGTGGAGGGGAGGTGAGCAGTCGAGGAGCTGGTTGGATGACAAGGATATTGTTGTATAGAGGAGGGGAAGTTGAAGGGACGTTGAGGAGGAGTTTGCTGAGTGTTCTGCGAAGCAGATGCAGAGGATGTGGACCGTCGGTGGGGAGGAGTGTACGGTCCAGGGATTGTAGAAGTGGGGGCGACAGTAGGTGATGGGTATGAGAGACTATGCGAAAGATAAGTGAGATAAGGGGAAGACTCATCGTTATGAGAAGTATTTGGATGGAGATGTGTGAAGGGAAAGACATTTTCGTCAAAAGTGACGTGACGGGAGATAATAATTTTGTTTGTGGAAAGGTCAAGGCAACGATACCCACGGTGGTTGGGAGGAAAACCAAGAAAGACACACCTAGTGGAACGAGGGGAAAGTTTGTGAGGAGTTGTGGATGAGATATTTGGATAGCAAAGACAACCAAAAGTACGGAGATGGTCATACGTAGGTTGTCGTTGATAAAGAATAGACACCGGTGAGTGAAAATGGAGGACTTTGGTGGGTAGAATATTATGTAGGTAAACTGCCATATGAATAGAGTGTACCCAATATTTGGGGGGGACGGAAGCGTGAGACATAAGGGTACGGGTGATATCATTGACACGACGGATCATGCGTTCGGCCTTGCCATTTTGGGATGAAGTTTGGGGGCAAGAGAAACGAAAAACAAGACCATTGTCACGAGCAAAGGTATGAAAAGAAGAGTTGTCAAATTCACGGCCCATGTCACATTGAAAACATTTTATTTTACGTTCAAATTGAGTTTGAACTAAAGAAAGAAATTCCAAAAATTTGCTATAAACTTCGGACTTGAATTTTAAGGGGAAAACCCATAGATAGTTGGTAAAATCATCAAGCAATATAAGATAATAGCGATAATCGGTATCGATATGTATTGGAGAGGTCCATAAATCGCTATGTATGATATCAAAAGGTGCAAAAGTAATGGAATTAGATTCATAAAATGGCAATCTAACATGTTTACTAACTTGACATGAATGACAAAGTGGAGAAGAATTTTTCTTATTACAATGAATAGATTTATTTGTGCGTAAGACATCTAAAATGGCCTTGCCAGGGTGGCCAAGGCGACTATGCCAAATATCTGGTGAACAGACAGCGAGAGAAATGGGAGAAGACTGGGACGATTTTGTAGGTGGCACGACAGAGTTGGTGATAGGGTAAAGCTCCCCAGAACTATTACATCGAAGGATAGTCTTCCTCGAACTCAGATCCTTCACAGAAAAACCAGAAGGATCAAACTCAACAGATACATGATTATCAGTGGTGAACTTACGAACGGAAACTAAGTTTTTAATGATATCGGGAACAACAAGAGTATTTTTGAGTTGAAGAGTGCGAGAAGGAAGGGATATAAGCTTGGTACCACAAGCCGTAACCGGAATGCTATTGCCATTGCCAACTAAGATGGATCGTACATTACTAGAATCAAAACGTTATGTAAAGTACCTGAATCCGCGGTAAGATGCGAGGTGGCCCCGGTGTCCATGTAGAAGGCATCATCAGGTTCGTGAAGATGCATGGAGCTATATGCTTCGGCAATGTCCGTGGGTTGCAATGTCTCAGTTGTAGGATCAATGTATGCTTGTCCACGTCCACTGCTAGGGGAACGACCACGTGGATTGTTGCGGAAGCTGGTACTAGGTGGTCTGCGTTGATACGCGAATGACTGCCAGGGAGACTGAGTCGGGTAGGGGCAGGGAGGTACGGACCAAAACGGAGGCCAGTACGACGGGTATGCTGGAGCTGGAGTCGGCAGCAAAGGTGGGCTTGGACGGGGCCAGTTGGAGTCGGCAGAAAAGGTGGGCTCGCACTGGAAGTCGTTGATGGGCTTGGTCCTCGTCGATCACCATTCTGGGGTTTTTGTCGGCGTCTGTGAGAAGACTGATGGGATCGGGAGCTGGTTATGTCCATGGGAGAAACAGCAGCAGCGAGGGCAGTTGGAGCAGGTGCGATGGAATACTGCGCGCGTCTGATTTCTTCAGTACGGAGTTGGGATCGTGCAACATCAAAAGTAGGCATGGATTGTTGTATAAAAGAGGCTACGGTATTGTATTCCTCCGGAAGACCATTCACCAATTGGATTACGAGGCGTTTATCATTCATAGGAAAATCAAGATCATGTAATCGATCGCACAGAGATTTGAGCTTGTCACAATAATCATCAACACTAGCACAATCAGAAAATTTAAGGTTTACAAACTTACTCTCAAGATTTGCAGCACGACTGCCTTTGTTGTCTTGAAAAAGCGTTTGAAGGTGATCCCAAATCGCCTTTGCAGTTTTTCCTTTCTTTAGAATGGTGAGCATTAAATCCTTGGTCATGGTAGCGAAAATCCATTGACGCCAGAGGGCATCCAACTGTTTTTCAGTACCGGCATCAACATCAGTAGGTCTTTGCGATCCATCAATTAGGAAGAGTAATCGATGCGCTTGAAGATGAAGTTCAAATAGAAAAACCCATGACGAATATTCATCCTGTTTGATATCAAGGATAACAGGGATAAGGGTTTTGATGTTTGTGACGGCAAAAGCCGGGTGAAGGAATTTCTTTTCTCCTGCCATTGGGTGCGGTTTTTAGAAGAGGAATCGATGGTTGGCTGATACCATCTTGGATTTGGGAATAATTTCCTTGGAGAGTTATGTTCTCCAGGATTCAACTTTATATCAAAACTCATAATATCTTTTGGAAATTACAATAATTAAGTCGGAGATCATTCTCCTTATTCTAAATACGGTAACAAGATAATATTTATTCTATTAGAAACCTGTGGGGACATTACAGGCAGCAAAAACAGGTTCTGCTTAAGCTGCAAAGTGGGTCACCACATTACTTTTGTCACAATTGAAGTATGGTAACAAGCAATCAAAACCCAAAATGCTTCTCGCTCCCCACTGCTATTCCCCAATGCGTGTCGCAGGAATAGTTATCCATGGCATTCAGAAAGGGGTTCACTATTTTCCAGACCTGGGGTTAAGATGTGTGCAGAGACCATATTGGGGGGCAAGAGTGGAGGACATGGATATGTACCACTGTCGAAAACATACAGAACCATGTACTGTGCAGAGACCAATAGAGGGCTGGTTGAAATGAATGAACAATATTAAATCAACTACGCACTGCCACACAACAGCCAAGTCAAATTCTTTTTAGGTTTTTTAAGTTGCTCTGCAACACAGAATATTTTCAACTCCCTTGGATACAACAGTTCAGAGTTCTTTTGTGAATTATTAAAAAAAGTTTTCAAGCTTACTAGCTGCATTTCAGAGGCATAAACAATAGTAACTAACATGGCGATTATCAAATCAAAGTTTGTACCCTATAGGAATTTCGAAGCCCACAAACTGGGAAACCCAAACTTTGAAGTGTCAACTCTGCACAACAATGAAGAACCTATGACTATCTATTCAAAGCACTAATAACTTAATCATATAAACACCAAGTTGCTGTTGTTTTTAGTGTTGCATTTTGCAACACACAAAGCTACTTCAGATATCTTCATTACTTGGGGTTTTAAGATCAGACGAGCCTTTTTTTAATTTTTGGGTATTTATAAGTAGAATCGAATGTTCAAGCAATTCCCACTGAAACTCAACATAGATCAGCAAAAAGAAAAGTTAGAATTAGAATCATCTAACCTTTCCAATAAGAACATTTTAGCCTCCTTAAAGTTCCATCCCATTTCTCTAGTGCAAGCTTCTTACAGTGCCAACACCTGATAAAACCAAAAAATCAAGTAAGGAAAATGAACACCCATTCTCTAGAAGAAAGAAAATTCACTGAAACAAATCATACACTTACACAAGGAAAAACAAGTTATAAGAATGATGGTGTGTGGGATAAGTCCACGAGTCGATCCTAGTCAGTCCAACATTCTGGAAGAATGTGACAAGGAAAAATTAGGGGTATCTAAACAAGTGCTCCCTTCTAACAATGTAGAAAAATGTGTGCGGAATCAGGAAGCAGGCAGTCTCCATTGCAGAGAAGCAACACCGCACTTTCAAGGCAACCTAAATAGAGCTACCAGAGCACCGGTGAAGGTGGGCAACAAAAGTTACACAGGGCTTCAGCCCTAAAGAAAAATCATGAAGGTATGGTTATTTTTCAAGACCTTCAAGGACTGGGCATTACATTTTTAGCTTTGGGTCCAAGTCTCGTTCCTTGTGATGCCAGCCACAACAATTTGGAATTTGGGTGAAGTTCTTCCCGAACAATATTTAAGCAGTGGGGTTCACAGAAACCATGCACATCAGATTCAAGATGACTGAAACACGTCTAGACTAATACTGTTCAGATAAACCTTATATGTACAAAAGCAGCAAGGCATTGAACATTAACAAGAAACTAATTGGTTGAATAACACAAACCTATAGAAAAAAGCTTCAAGAAAAATGTGTTTAAGAGATATCATTAGCTTAGTTGCTGGCACACTATAAACAGCATCAATGCCCCCTGAAGCAAGAGATTTGAGGAATATGATTAAACTAAAATACTCGAGCATTCAAACTATAAGAATGTGCAAAAAAGAAATTAGAACGGAAAGTTTCTTAAGCATACATACAAAATTCAAACAAATGAGGCTAAACATAAGCAAAAGCCCGTTCGTTGGAAAGCTGTGGAGGCATTACAGGCAGCAAAAACTCGTTTTTCTTAAGCTGCAAAGCGGGTACCCACATTACTATTTGCACGATTAAAGTATGGAAAATGCAACCAAAACATACAGAGCCATGTACGTGTGCTATAACAGAGATTAATGGAGGAAAGGTTCTCAAAGTGAATAAACAATAATAAACTAACAATACAAAGCTACATGAAAAGTCAAGTCTGATTATGTCATCATGGAAGAAAATACCTACTACGCTAATTGTCCAGCTAACAATAATTTTAAACGAGAAACACTTCAAGTGTACCTAATTGAGAATTTTCTTCTCAATTATGGATAACATAGATCTAAGACAACCAAATGATAGACGCATTTATGTGTCTAATTTATCCCAATTGTTTATATTGTTAGTGCTCGATTTTGTACTTATTTGGTTATTTTATGTCTTTGTAGGTGTTTTTGGAGAAATAAGCTTTTGCGGCGAAATTGGCTCAAAATGTGGCATTTGAACCTCCGTAGATAACGTACCAGAAGCACCCCAGAAGTATGTTGGAAGCACCCCAGAAATACCCCGGAGGAACCCTGAAAAAGTGCTGAAAATATCCCAGAAAAATTACTATTTGCACCCAAGGGGAAGTGTTATTCGGACTCTCACTATGGATAAGGGGTAACCCAATTCGGACATGTGCTAAAGGGACACCAGAACTGGATAAGGGGGAGGTCACCTTCACCGTTTGAAAACAAATTTTGGCGGGAAAATTTTCTTTCACCAGACAGATTTAGGGTTGGATTTTCGGACGAGTTTTAATGAGATTAAATCACTGATTCTCATGGGCTGGACTTGATATGGATATACAATTCTAGTATGGATGATTTCATGGGCTTAATTGGGCTAGAATATCCGGGAGAAGCAATCAAAGTTAAAACAGAGAGACGTGTCCTGTTGTGCACTTTCAAAGATTTTGTGGAGATTTTGGGAGAGTTTTACGCTGGATAATCATGTATTTGGTCCTGTTCAAGTCATAGGAAGAGTTTGGTGGCTATTTTATAGCTAACAGACGCGTACAAACACTGACAGAGGTGATTATTGTTTCAACGGCAGAGAAGAAAAAAAAGAGATTCTATCGGGATTTCTTTGAGCTGTGAAGTATATAAGAGGTGGAGAGAAGTTAGAAAAGGTTTTATCAAGAGTTTGGGGTCGATACAGAGCCAGGAGGAGCGAAGAAGAAGGAGTAGCAGCAATGTTCACCTGCTGCTGCTGCCATTAAAAAGCTTCAAGAACACGAAGAACAGACTCTCCAGGACAGTCTTATTTTCAGCAGCTCCAGAACAGGCTCAACTAGGAATTGCCTGAAAGATCTTGTTAGATCAAATGGTCCTGACTTGATTCTCTTTTCGGAAACTAAAAACAAAGTATAATAAAATGAGGTTCTACATTGCTAGATATGGGTATCCTAATGCTGTGTATGTAGAGCTAATAGGTTTATCTGGTGGGTTATGTTTGTTGTGGAAGGTTATGGAATTATCAATTGAATATGATAAATTGTTTGATTAAGCTTGATGCAAGAGTTAGCCCTTATTTGCTGACTTGTTTGTAAGGCGCTTTAAATCCTATTGATAGAGCTACCCAATGGTCCCATTTAACGGACATTAGCCAGAATTATAAAGACAATTGGATTTGTGTAGGAGACTTAAATTTTATCTTGTCTGATGATGAAAATTCCCTTCTTAATAATTCTGGTCTTTATAGCATGCATTATATTGAGAATCCTTTCACTTTGTCGAATAAAAGGTCAGTTAATGAGCTCATCTTTGTTAGGCTTGACAGAGCTGTGGCTACTCTGAATTTCTTCTCTCACTTCCCTAATGCTACACTTTTATCATTTGTTTCACTTAGGGAGCGACCATTGTCCGATTATGTTAGTGACATCTAGAGATAACAACTCAACAAAGAAACCATTTAGGCTAAATAGATCCTGGTTTAGGGACCCGTCTTGTTCCGATGTTATTAAGAATAGTTGGTCGGACAAGAGAAATGGATCCTCAGCTTTCAAACTCATTAGGATTTGCAGGATGCAACAATCACTTTGTTGACATTAGTACTCAAATCTCTAGAATCAAGGCTCAGATTAGTAATATTTCTATCTCAGGAACCCATAATAGCAGTAATATATTAAAAGATCTGTCTGATTCTCTCAATCATATCTAGGCGGTTTGGAAGTTCCTTTTTATGCTTAAAATCACTTTTTTTACAAGACTCCTGGTCAGTCCTTTTCATTTTTTTCAATCAATAAGACTGAATCTCAATGGTGCAACATCTGATGAGTGGTCCTGTGATGGTGTAACAGCAAGTATAAAACTATGTGATGGTGTAACTGCTTTTGCAGGTTAGCATGGAGAGAAATGGCCAGAGTGTGTCAATTGATGGTATTTCTCTCCTTTGGAGGCAGGCAATATCACACTGTTGTTTCAGTACAAGATTGCTCTGGTGAGTGTGAATCTACAATCTAGTTGATGTCTTCACGATGCAATGGTGCAACATCTGATGTGTGTTCCTGTGGACATGACTTGCTAAGATGTGTAATTGTCCTTACTTCTGTTTGTTTTGTAGGTATGTGAATGGATGAATTGAATATGACCATTCACACATCAACAATTAAGATGATGCGGAAAGTTGCTTTGAAACTGTAAGGCATCAACTTACAGTGTACTTTGTTTTGACAGTTGGCTAAAACCGGACTTGGAGGTGATCGTGGCAGAGGTTCAACTTGATCAGCTGTTACTATTACCGCTGCATCAAGAGGAGGTCATGACAGGTGGGTTTAGGGGAGGTCGTGGCAGAGCTGCACCAAGTACTAGTTCAGGTAAACTATTAGTGGTGGTGGGGGAGCTTCACCAAGCACAAATGCTGGAACTGGAACAACCAGATGAGCACTAGTGCCAAGGTAATCCAGTTTCACTTGGAGTAGCTTTAAAGTCATTTTCTTATGTTTGCATGTAAATGATGTCGGGGCAATGTTGTAAGACTATTACAAAGATCAGAGTTGAATGTAATGGGGGTTTTATGATACAGGAATTTTAAATATACAAACATACAGATATATATTTTTTTTTCATTATCTTTTTGCAAAAAGATCTCTCCGATGTGAGAGAGATTTGGTGAAATGGGGGTATGGATAAGGGTATTTGTGAAGGACCCATAGATAGTTGGGGTGTTTATGACATTTCCGCTTTAAAGATGATTCAAAGAAGTTGCTGGCTCAGCAATCTGTGCATGTAAACATACATATGAGTCTAAAAGAGTTTTATATTCTAAACTCTGATGTAAATACAATCTATAGAGAACCAGCTCTAAGAGAAAACATACTCCAATTAAACAGATTAAAAACCAAAAATGTCGCTGCGTTGGTCACTTTCTTCAGGGTCATCCATAAAAGAAAAAACAGCGACATAACACCAAACAAAGGTTTTAACCTCAAATAAACTTCAACTATCGAGTATATCGACGCCAGTCCATCGCCGCTTGCTATGTACATCCTCCAGTTCCCCCTGGTCAGGCTTTTCCGGTACATCCAGCTCCATCCTCTGGCCAGAATTTTCCTGTGCACCCAGCTCCATACTCTGGCTACAATTTTCCTGTCATACATTCAAGATAAAAAGTTCAGTTAAGTACATTCCGTACTTAACTCCTATCGAAGGTTTTAGCCTCTAATAAACAATTATAACCTCAAGGCGAGCGATGTATGCCTCGATCACCGTCTTCGTATTTTCTGATCCACCCGGGTTGCCAATGTTGTCACGATATGCCTGTCATGAATGAAAGATAAACAAAGTTCCCATCAGGAAGTTTCCTACTAAACTCCTAACCGTCATCACTGCTAATCAATTCCAAACAGGTTAATGCCATATAAATTAGCAATCACATGATGCAAATACTTGACACAAATGAGCAGGACTTTTTTGAGCACATACTGAGAGAACATCCAGCACATGTTTCTTCTCTATCTGGTGACGAGACAATTCACTTTCAATCTTAGCCTTTATCCTACAAATCCAGTATAATAACCTTGTGTTAAATATCACATGCAGTGGCTTTATACAGATAAAGATCAAAACAAGAGAAGTAGATGGGAACACTCACTCGGGCAACCAAAGATGAACAAGAATAACAGCAATCGACTGCAGATCCATAATAGGAAAACATTAGATTCGAAAGAAAAGAGATATAAGATGTAAAAGATAAAAAGATCATTCACTATAAAAAGCAAAGGCGGATAGTTTTTCATTTCTGTCTCTCATTAACAATATTTTGCCAAAATACTTCAAAGCTCCAACTCTTCTTAGATCTTTTTATTTTCTACTCGTCAAACAGCATAAGACGTAAAAGGATTACTTTATCCAATTTGTTTGCAATATTCATAACTATGACAACATCAATGCGGACCTGAAGCTTGGAGAATCCATTTTGCAATTTTTCCTTGTAGAGCTCAGATGAGATCAGCTGTAATATTATATGCAGAAGAGATAAACAAGCGTAAGATATTTGACATCCAAACAGATAAAACTTCAAGCTGATATCATGAGAAAAAAGCGACATGAAAATGTGAGCAACCTGTTCGCTTTTGAGATGATTCGCCACTGCGCCAACTTTTTTGGAATATCTGCAAGATATCAAGTCGATCAGAAGCCCGCTAAGGAATGTCCGACATCTCTGGAACCGGTGTTTTTAATAACATAAGAAGAATAAATTCAAAATACAACTTCTAGCTTTGATAAAGGAAAAGTGCGACTTAGACAACCAAACAGGGTGTATTACCGTGTGAAGAGCTCCATAAGCCAGGTGATTCTTTCACAATCATTCTCCTCAAACTTTTTTAACAATGTATATTTTTTCGTCTTGCTAATGCCACCTGAACAAGATAAGATAGCCATCAGTGAATTTCAAATCTTATACCGAAGCAGCTCTCGGTGAGGATGAAAGCAGGAAGGTATACAAATCAATGGTTCTTCATATAGACAAAAAATACGTAAAAAATACAAGACCAGATGATAGCTCATCACTAGAAAATAACTGACTGCCGAATCAACAAGCTTAATTAAACTTTTTATAAATACCCCGCCAAGAATATCACACGACTTCCAGAAAAAATGAGCAGACACTCCCCATCATGGAAAAATCATACAGATTGCAGACTGAATTGAGTAGATAAAATGCAGTTGCATACTCAATCAGGCCATGTACACAGAGAATCATCTTGTTTTTCTTCTTAAGGACTCCAATTTCTTTCTGTTTAGATGTGAAGAAGCTTTGGTCAAAGATATATTTCTCCAGAAGTTACACCTTGACAAGGGAGTACATCCAACTTATTCGCAAAATTTGAAGCAACTCTTAATAGTTAAAAAATAAAATAAAAGGTTTGACGAGCCTATCAAGTCGTGAGAGGGGAGTTGGCTAAAGAGAATAGTGTGATGGGCCATTAGGTCGTGGAGGTGTTCGCTAAAGAGAAGAGAGTGCGGGCTCATTGTTCCCAAAAACTTTCTTAATCTGTTATATACCTGCTTTTCATGTTCATATTACTAAGGCCTGACAGATTGTTTAGAAACTTAGAGAAAGGGACATCTAGGTTTATGGTAGGGATGTAGGATCCAAAGGGATGCTTCTCATAATCCAGGCCTAAACACCCAAACATAACATCTTTTTTCTGAGCAGTCAATGTGTCTGACCCCTGATTTATCCTTTTTGTCTAATGGACTGGTAAATCATACATTTAAATGGGCAACAAGGTATCCAAAGGAAGAGACCATGGACTAAAACAAGAATCTTTAAGATATGCAACTATATCTCGGAATCTAGGCACTCAAAGACTAACCAACAGACAAAAAAAAAACATCAATCAGTCAGTTAAGCTACAAAAATTTGCTTGCCTTACCAGTTAATGATTCGATTAGCGATATAAGACGTTCTTCAATTTCTGCTTTAACATGCATAGTACTCCCATGAATCTGGGAAAGTAACCAAAGTAAATATACTAGATATATTTCTTATAAAAATTAGAAACATATACATCAGAAGTTTCAGCCAAAACAATCTTATACAAGATCATGTGTTTCCAGTTAGTACTAATAAAACTTCCAGCAACATAAGCCACCAAAACATATGCATACCGAAATCCTAGAATGCTAGTTTAAACCCCTTCATAACAAACTACATTTGTGTTGGATGATAATTCCACATATCATTTTCTCTAACTAAAGGAAGGTGACGGATAATAATTCCACTTGCCATATACTTTTGGCTCAGTGTTACTAACCTTGCAATGTCCATGTTTCAGCATGCAATTACAATGTTCAGAACCTTCTAATTATAATAACATAATAGGCAGAATTATTCACAACCTAATTATTTATACTTAGAAGAATTCTTCAGACATGATGCGGATTATTGTAATAAAATTTAAGAGACTTACCATATCCATGGAAGCAGGGAATATTGCAATGTCCAATCCCAAATCCTCATTCTCAAACTTGTCAGAAGCAGCGGGACAACAATCTTTCACTATATCAAGTGCCGCAATGGCAGACCCATAAATATAATCACCCAATTCTTGCCCATCCTGTAAAATTTTAATCATTGCACTCCTCCGGAGTTGACAAAATGTATTTTATTATCCAAATGCTCTAACAGAAAAAATACACAATCAAACAAAGTACAAGGGAGGTCTTCTTCTTCTTCTTCTTCTGTTTTTTCTTCTCCGGGACTTGTAAGAGCTGAAAGAGCATCTACAACAACAGGTACAGTGTCCGTTCCCAATAGAAGTCTATTTTCATTACTATCAAAGAAAAGAGTATGTAAAACCCCACAGCACACACTTTTGCATCCCATTTGGTACCTGTGATTGCTTCTAACACCCAATTCATCAGTTTGCTGTTACTGCCCGCGGTTGTTGCTAGAGCTGCTCCTTCTTGAAAAATCATCTGCGCAATAGTTTGTACTGCTCGTAAATCATCGTATTCAGAAAACTTACCAAGAGTAGAAACAAACACTTCTGAGGCTCCCATTTCAACTAGAGATTCAACCAATTTGGCAACTTGTTCCTTCTGACTAGGAACTCCAAATGCCACATGAGTTAGCTCTTCGAATGTCAACAGAATACTACTGGCTAAACGCTCTCCACAAACATCATCTTTCAATAAATTAATCATCAATGGAACAGCCTCCTTAAGATCTATAACCTGAGAAAATAAATGACGACATTCACTATAAAATATTTTGAGATTTCTGAAATCTCTGATTACTTTTATAAGTTTCTTTTCACAATCAGCGAGTACACAATCCTTCTCCTTACTACGAGCTGCTTCACTGTAATCTTTATATAGTTGTATGAAGGATGCCTCAAGTTCATCTGGTGTTTTAGCTTCAGCAGGAACTCTGAAGGGCTTCTTCTCTCTAGGTCGATAAACTGAATGGGTGATTTCAACCCCAGGTATAGGGAAAGATGCTGGATCGCGACGGCCGAACGTTTTTTCATCCATCTCTACTGCACAATCTGCGACCCTAACCTTAGAATTACAGATTTGGATACAACGGAGAAGAAGGAGGAGGCGGAACTGTTTCTAGGGTTTCTTAGGAATCGATAATACGATTATACAGGCATGGCGATTGGTTGGGATATTTCGTTTGCCTCATGAATCCAACGATCCATAAGTTATTCCCTTCTTTACAAAAATAAAAGGCTGTCCCCATTTTCCCTAAATTCCATCCAACCCATGCATATCAATGTTGGTTTAACTTTTTATAAAATGGGTGGACAAAACTTACCGTATTATTCCTTCCCTCAACTACCATCTTGCTTCTTCCTTTCTCTCTCAAAAACAGACCTAATTCCTAAATTATCCGTCACTTAAAAAAACAACTAATCCTAAGGTAAGTCCTATGGGCTAGATATCTAGCTACTAGATTGGCCATCCACGTCAACATGGGCAACCTCCTAAATCCTATGGGACGGCGAATCTAGCAGCGCAACGCTGCAAAGTTCAGCGTTGAACGCCGAACCAACCAGTGTTTGACCTGGTCAGCTACGTTGACAACGCCGCTCTGTTCGGCGTTCAAAAGAATGGATACATCCAACAGAAGCTCGACCTTCTCCCCCATTTTCCTTTCTTCACAAAATTTCCATAGAAACTCCCAAAAATGCATCTTCAAGATCTTTAGTTGTAGATCTTTTTTTCCAAATTCCTTCAGTGGGTTTGTTCTTCATTGGATTTGTGATCGATTTAAGGTGGTTTGATGCGATTCCATCCACGAAATCATCCGAGGTAAGAAATTTAAGTTTTAGGTTAAAGTTTTATGATTTTTGATTTTTGATGCGATTTCATTCAAATTGATGATTGATATTTGGAATTTAGATGATGTAGATGATATGTGTATGATTTAAATTGATTATTTGTGATGTTTTTCTTTTTTTGGGGATTTAATTTTATTATGTGTGATGAACAAAAAATTATGATTTTTTTTTTGATGAAAATAAATTAATTTGTATGATTAGTTTGTAGGTAAATTTATATAATTATTTGATTAGTTGTATGACTAAGATGAATGATAAATTAGTATGATTAAAATGAATGATAATGATGATTTAGTTTGTATGGATGAAAATGAATGATAATGATAGTTTTTTTCATCTTTGTTATTGATTATAGTACAAGTATAGATGAATTGCTAGAGCGGTTGGATATAGTTTCGTCAAAAAATTGTGATAGACATGTATGTCAAGATGTTATGAAAGAGTCTCGCAGTGTAAGCTTTAGAGGTAGTTTGAAAGATGTTGAAAAGTATTATCAAATTGTAGTGCAAGATAATCCGGTAGCACAACAATTTTGCGATAATTGTGGCTTTTCCTCTGTTATTGAGTTTGATTTCGCCAATGGGTATAGAGCCTTAGTTGAAGCCATAGTTGAGAGATGGTGGAAGAGTACCAGGATCTTTCATTTTCGGGAGTTTGAGATTGGCATCCTTCCTTTAGATTGGTACATGTTAACGGGAATTCCCACTGGTAACCCTAGTAAACGACCAGTAGTTGTGTCGCAGTTGGGTAGTGATCTAACATATCCTACTTTGGATGAAAAACTACATTTTTCGGATATCAAAAATCATGGTACATGAGACTCTAAGACTAATACATTTTCCTTAATTGTCTTGAAAAACTACATTGAAAGTAAAAAAGGCCAGAATAATATTGAATGTGCAGTGACATTGACACGAGCATTCTTTATGTGGTGTTTTGGTCATTTTCTTCTATCACATTCTACTGGAAAATTAGATAAACGTTGGGTTTTGTTATTGGATGACTTGAATAGAGTTGGGGAGTATGATTGGGGTCTAGCTTCGTTAGGTAATACCTATAAATATCTCGACGAT
This sequence comes from Papaver somniferum, assembly GCF_003573695.1. NCBI lineage: Eukaryota > Viridiplantae > Streptophyta > Magnoliopsida > Ranunculales > Papaveraceae > Papaver > Papaver somniferum. The sequence continues at coordinate 2,702,641 of NW_020625486.1, forward strand.
TGGTCAACCAGGGGTACAAATTTAGTTGGCATGGTTGTGGTACTTGAGTATTGGTACTATTACTACTTTCGCAACATGCAACCCTTGCTTTGTCAGTCACCTTCTGGTCATTATGATGTTTTCCCAAAGATTTGTTTCTTCAAGAAGATTAGGATTGCATTAAGGAAGATAGGACATCGAGAAGGCCAAAAGGATAGTATAAAATACTCAGTCAAAAGCGCAAGAACACAGATTGATACTAGAACAAGGGAATCATGTATTTGGCAACCATGGACAGAGAGTCGGTATGCTGCGGGAGACCAATATGAGTAAGCACTAGAGGTATCCAAAAAGAGAGTTCCTTTTTTTCACTTTGAAAAGCGCACAAGAGTTGGTTGTTACTTGGCGGAGAGATTCCATAGGCAGATTACAGGTGAGATTGTAGTCCCAGCAAATCCTCCAAATTTTGAAACAATTGATGAAGATGATATTGTAGTAGAGGTTAATGACTATTATACAGTCATTGAGGATCAATATAACACTTGGTGGACGAAGAACAATGTTGGACCTTATGTTACTGAGTCATACCATGCACAGAACATTGATGAGATAGCAGTGGGTAGCTCAGATGTTCCTGGCAGTTTGTTTCCTAGTCATCATCCTCCTGACATGATGTCGCATACATATACCTATCACACACAGAATGAGCCCCCATCACAACTGCCGGAGATAGAATTCACTTTACCATTTTCCAATGAAGCCGGCGTAGAACGTCAAATACCAGTTCCAAAGGTTCCTTGTCCGTATAACTTTCGGGAGATGAATTTGACACTGGTAAGTACATTTATATTTTGTACTCATTGTCATTTTAAGTTTCTTGAATATTTGACTAAATTCTCTAATTTATATACTTTTAGGAAGATTGCATTAGGTGGATGGAAAAATCATGTTCATACCAGCTTGGATCTCGTCAAGCCGCATGGGACGAGCCGTACAAATTGGCTACAACTTCATGTTCCTCATCTGGCAGATCTACATCTTCTTCCGTACCATCTATCCATGCTCCAAACAATCCAAATGAAGCTTTTACATCACAATAACTCACATTAGGTGGTTCATATGAATGGGCTACGGGTCAAGGATTTTACACTCCTAGGGTCGAAGATGGAGCTACTACATCACAACAAGGAAATGCACAATATCAACAAGGAGGAAATGAATTTACCGAGGCATTGTTGGGGGAAAGCGAGCCTAACATTTTTTATGATACTCAGTTCATCCAACAACCCCATAATTTCTTTTGACCTGAATTAAATTACTTGTCGTAGTGTTTATGAAACCATATGGAGTGTTATGCTTTTAAGTACTATTTATTTTTATGGAGTGTTTAAGTTTTTTTTTTTTATGGAGTGTCATATTTTGTTTATTTGTTGTTTATGGAGTGTTATGATTTATTTTTATGGAGTGTTTAAGTTTTTATTTTTTATTTTTATGGAGTGTCATATTTTGTTTATTTGTTGTTTATGGAGTATTATGATTTATTTTTATGGAGTGTTTTTAAGTTTTTTCGTTTTTATGGAGTGTTATTCTTTATTTATTTGTTGTATTAGGTACATTATGCCGGGAGCTTTGAGAAGAATTTTGTTTGGCCTGCCGGATGATGAAGATGATATTGAGACGAATGTTACAGTAGTGGCTACACTTTTGAAGACTCAGATGAGGCGGGGAATACATCAACCCGTTCCAAATGAAGTCAAGACCCGTTAGACAGTGCACAGAAAACGTGTAGATGCGGATGATCGTATGATGCATCAATACTTCAACTTCAAATGTATGTATGGGCCAAAGAAGTTCAAAGGTCGGTTTGCTTTGCCTCGTCCACTTTTTTTGAGAATTTTAGAGCAAGTTTGTGATTATGACCATGATTTTCGCCAAAAAACGGATGTTTGCGGTATTCCTGGTCATAGTCCATATATGAAAATGGTTGTCGTCATGAAACATTTTTCCAAAGCATTGCACCGGATTCCTTAGATGATTACACACAAATGGGAGCCACCACTATCTGCTATTATGCTATGCAGTTTATGGATGCAATTATTTGGATTATAATGGTCGATACATGCGTCAACCCACCGCTCAAGATACAGAAAGGATTTTAGCAGAAAATGAAGCTCGTGGATTTCCTGGTATGTTTGGTAGTGCCGATTGTTTTCACTGGGCATGGAGAGCATGTCCAATGGATCAAGCAGGATCCCACAGTGGCTATAAGCCCTATCCCTCGGTTGTTTTGCAGGCGGTAGATACATATGATAGATGGATCTGGCATTCCTATTTTGGGTTGGGTGGGCAGAACAATGATCTTAATGTCTTGCATGATTCGGGTTTGTTCGATTGACAACTTCTTGGTGTAGCACCTATTTGTCATTATCAAATCAATGGAAGGAATTACGACCAAGGGTACTACCTAGGAAATGGTGCATATCCTATGTATGGTTGCATCGTGCAAGCCTACAAACCCGCCTCAAACAATAGAGAAACTCTTTTCAATCAATACCAAGAAGCTAAAAGGAAGGACATAGAATGTGCATTTGGTGGTCTTAAAGGTAAGTTTGGCATTATATTGAAACCTTGTCGTTATTATAAAAAATCGGACATGAAGGCAATTATGAGGGGGTGCTTGATAATGCACAACATGTGTGTTGATATGGAATATCGCAATGAGGATTGGGGGAGGATCACGGAAGATGAACCTCAACCGCCAATTCAAGGAAATGTAAGGCTAGCTCCTCATGTATTGTACAACCCTGCGATTTGGGGACAACTTCGCTTGGAACTCACTACACACATATGTAACCGACACGGAGAAGGTTTGAGAGATGGTGATATTCCAAACATGGTTATGGATGATGCCTTGCCGTAAGTTGATGAGGGTACAACCGACATGGACACCGATGAAGACCAATATGACCCTCAAGGAGATGGTGCATTTTATGAGAATGGAGAGTAAATTTCATATTTTAAGTATCCATTTTATGAGAATGGAGCCACAATACCCCTTTATTTTAATCAAGCACGCTTTAATTAATAAGTATACATTTTATTTAGTTCTTGTAAACTCCATATCATTTAAGTAAGTTTACAATTACATTACATATTTAACTAGAACTTCATATGCATACGTCTTAATAATACTTCTTTGGTGATATTCCATACTTCTTCATAATACTTTTTCATGCATATGCTTCATAACCAAGTATCTCCAAAGCGGCGTTATGAATGAACGACATTCTATGTTCCGTTTCATATAAAGTCATAGCATCCTCACGATTACCATTTGATGCCCTTAAAAAAACGACAAAACGCTTGCAATTACACTTGATGCTTGATAACCGAGTTTGTAGTTGTTTTTTGCATCTTTCATTAGCATTACCATTGATTCTCACAAATTCTTCAACAACTTGTCCCCAAAAGGAGTTGATTGTTATTTGAGCGTTGTTAATTGCACAATAACTTCTCACCAAGTCATTGTCTTCTTTAATTGAGAGTGAAACCATGCTTGAATGTTGAATTGATAATTTTAGGAGAAAAGAAAAGAGAATGAAACTTCACAAGTTTGGGGTGTGGGGATTTTGAGCTATTGTGTTGAGTTTATATAGAGATACGAAGTGATGTGAGCTTGGGATGAAAATGTAGCCGTTTTCCGGAGCGTCGCACCAATAGGCGTCCAACGCCGAACCAAACGACGTTTGTCATAACAGCCGCGAGATCAAAAGTGACTGTTGAAGATTCAACGGCAGGAAATGCAGCGCCCTACCATTCGGCGTTATGGTTGGGTCATAGCAAGCAACGATCCAATTCATGGAAAAGATAAAAAAAAGGTGCAATATTTTGGAGTAAGATTATTGAAGAGTAAAATAAAAGAAAAGGTCTCAATGGCGTCGAAAGAGATAGAAAATCATAGCAAACAAAGTGCAGCACAATAAGAACCGAAGTGAGGAAATATATTTCATTTGTTAGCCCCTACTTCCGAAACAAACCTACGGGGATGACCGAGGCGGATTATGTAAGTACCTCAAAAAAATTTAATGTTTTCTTTCTTCCATTTTGTTCTCTTTCTTTCTTTCTCTAAATTTTTCCTTTTATTTTTTCCCCAGTATCATCGTGGAAAACAAAATTATGAAGCATCGACTAAAAAACTTTGGAGGTACGAATCGGTTTTCCAGATCCTGAAGACTTATCAACCCGATTACAACCCGGCGGTGAATAATGATGATGGAGTCGGTACTTCCACTCAACCTAGTCAACAAAATCAAGCTACTCAAGAAAATGAAGATGATAATATGGATGAAGATTTGCAAAATATGGCAAGGTTTAGTGGCACTTCATCTACTCATAATTCTGAAACCTCCGACATATCAAAGAGAAGACGCTATTTCGGACAAACCGATGATGTTAGAAGTGAAGGTAGAGATCAATCAAAGAAAAAGGCTCGTGAGGCTAAAGCATCGCAGAAATCAGATGAAAAAATGGATAAACTCATCGAACTTCTTGAAAACGCACAAGCACAAAGAGAGGCCAAATATGAAATAGAGGAAGAGTATCTAAGGAAGAACATGGAAAGCTCTTCAATCTTGGCACAAACGCAACAAAGAGAATCGGAAATGAAGATCCTACGACAATCCTTGGATGAATTACAAGAATGTGAGAGACTCGTCTACAAAATATGGAAGAACGAGATTTTAGTCCGTTATGGTTTGGACCCTATCCCCTAAACTAAAGTGGTAATTTAAGTTATTTAGAAGTAGGATTTCAATTTCAATGTAATTTTTAATGGTTTAAGTTATTTAGAAGTAGGATTTCAATTTCAATGTAGTTTTTTATGTTTTAAGTTAGTAGGATTTCAATTTCAATGTACTTTTTAGTTTCTTCAAAAAACATTGTAACTTTGTTTTGCAATGTAATGGAAGATTACAAATTCTCAAATGGCTACATTTACTTGGATAAATTTCCAAATTTTGAATCTAAATACGATTGAAATAAATTGCCAAACATGTAGAAATGAAATTCTGAAAAAAAAATAGCCGGTAGTTAAAAAAAAGGGTCAAGCGCCGGATGGAGCAGCGTTTCAGCCGAATGCCGAACGGAACAGCGTCCATCCTAGCGCCTAACAATTCGGCGTTATTCTCTGGAATATTCGCATAACGTCGAACCATTCGGCGTTTGTGTTACTTTTTGACCGCCGAACGGTTCAGCGTTTCAATCTCGCAGATAGTTCGACAGCGAGCAAATGCTAGGAGAGAGAAGTATCCAGAAGTAGTGTTAACTTTTTTCCAACACTTTTTTCATGATTTACAACACTTTTTGACCAATCTAACAGTCCAATCTAGCCCATAGAACTTAGTCTAATAATGAATGCTATTGACATGTATAGCGGCATCACGCCACTTACATATTATCATCACAGTACTCCATGTTACTGTTGATAGTACTCCATGGACCATAATATTGTTGATAGTCATGATATAATAATGGTTTTCTACAAAAAGTTAAAAGAACTAGCACTATAGATAATTTTGAAACAAACTGTAAATAAACTCCAATAGATTAAACAGAAACATATACTTCTCATTGATTTTTCACTATTTTAATTAGGTTTTGATCGTACTCAATGTTCCCAAACCGAACATGGATTGTTTTACTTTTGTTGTCCACACAATCATACTACCCACGTAAATGAAATCAAGTTTTTGAATTCGAATTTCAAACCTGATTAGCATGGAGATTTGGGAATTAATTTCCAACAAGAGTAATTTTATGGCATTGATTGCGATAGTTTACAGTTCATCTATGAAAAATTATAGGGTGAGTGATGTTTACCCAATCTTAAATGGGTTTTACAAAATCTTACTTATGTGGTTGGGATGGGATTTAGGGAAAGTGGGGATAGGAAATAAAAATAAAGTTATTACAGTTTCAAAATTCGAAACACACGTTTAGGAGTCCAAATCTGTGCACCCCTTCAAAACCAGAATGCACCATATTGATTGGTTGGATTAAATACGGTGGTTTCCAATTTTTCATCACTTTCTCTGTTTTCAATTAGCATTTTAAATTATACCTAAAATAACAAAATTGTCATCATATTTTTCTTATGGGACTTTTTTTTTCCTTTTTCGTAAGTTAAATGCATTCAAAGACAGACTAACTTAGGGAAATTGCTATAGTAATGTTCAAACTCAAAAATTTTTTGATCCAGGTGAATGGTCAAAGGGGATTCTGCACTATAGGAAAGAAGTGGGTGGTTGACCTTCAAGCGATAAGACGAAGTGCTACCGCTGGCGCTCGTGGTATAAACGCTGGCTCTTGAAGAACCAACGCTGGCGCTCCGGGTGAAAATGCTAGCATGCTTAGCAGAGTTGTTAGCGTGTAAATCAAGCCCGCCAACGGCTACTTTTCAATGGTCACTGGAACGGCTAGTTTCTACCTCCATAAATACGACTCGAGTTTGATTCCACAAATTCACAACAATCTTTCATCCGATCAATCTTTTCTTAATTTCAATTGCTTTCGATTTTCAACCATGAATTCTGATTTTGATTCTTCTGAGGAAGATGTGAAGATGGATGAAATATTGTATGAAAAAGAGGAAGAAATGTGTATGGAGTTTTTGCGTCAAATGGATGAAGATGCAATTCTAGATAGAAGAAGGAAAAATTTTATGTTGCAATTACAAACCGGGATCATACCAAAGCCTTTAGAGCGATATGAAGTTGCGACTAGAAGATGGACGTGGCGCGATCGATATTTTTACCACGAAAAGATGATGCATGATTATTTTAATCATGATTGTGTCTATTCCGATGAGGATTTTCAACGACGATTCCGCATGGGCCGCAACTTGACGCATAGAATTATTGCCGATCTTTGTCAGGTATAACCTTTATTTAATTATCAGTATGATGCACGACATGTATGAGGCTTTAGTCCCGAACAAAAGTTCATTGCGGCCCTCCGTCTACTATATTACGGGGTACCGCCCCGCGGATTCCATGGATGATTACATCCGTATTAGGAAAACAACTGCGTTTAGGTATCTCAAATTGTTTTGCGAAACAATAGTCAAGCATTTTGGTCAAACCTTTTTAAGAAAACATACTCAGGAAGATGTTCAAAGAATAACTGCAAAAAAACACCGAGAGGGGTTTTCCAGGAATGTTAGGTAGTCTTGACTGCATGCACTAGACGTCGCATGCGTGTCCGGTTGAAAGACAGGCCAATATAAGGGTTATTATCCAAAACTAACTGTAATTCTGGAAGCTTCGTCTACTTATGATTGTTGGTTTTGGCATGCTTTTTTTGGACTTATAGATTCAAATAACGATCTCAATGTTTTGTATAAGTCAACATTGTTTGAAGATCTTAAGAATGGGATCTCGTCGCACTGTAATTTCACCATAAACGGTCATCACTACACTCAGGGGTATTATCTAGCACACGGTATATATCCAGAATGGTTAACTAAGGTTCAAGCTTATAGTCAAGTAGGTTTTGGACCGACGACTTCGAAGGATATAAAGTATTTTAACACCCAGCAAATGGAATGCATAAAGGATGTTGAACGCGCTTTTGGCATACCGAAAGGAAGTTTTCCATCATAGCTGGGCCGACACGCTTTTTTGATCTTCAAGAAATGAGCAAAATTATGCTGACTTTTATTATTCTGCATAACATGGTCATTGAAGAAAGTAGACGTGACCCAACCTGGACTAGTTTTCCAGATGAAGATTTGGCGCCGGATGTTGTGGTGGAGCATGGGTGTCCGACAAGAAAATATAGATTTGCCACTGACATACTCCAAAATCGGGAAATATATGGACAACTAAGACAAGATCTAACTAAGCACCTTTGGACTTTGAAAGGAGCAAGAGACGATGCGCGGGGGAGAGGCAGGGGCAAAGGGAGAGGCATAATTTAATTTAGTGTTTTTATTTTCAATTTAGTGTTTTTTAATTTAAAGCTATTTGTTTAAACAACTAAATTTAAAATTATAAGGAAATTATATTAAAAGTAACTTTCAATGAACGAGCACAGTTAAATTAAACTACTAACTCTTAAAATCAGTTATAAAGATTGTATTTATCTTCGTTTTCTTCTGAGGCATCATCTTAGTCTTCTTTCACATTAACATAAATTTGTTGAGGGACTTGTAAATGGACTTGTTGTTGTTCGGCTGCTACTTGTTACTGTTATTCGGCTGCATCCATTTTCTTAGTCCATACAGCAAGTTGTCGTTTATTTATTGTTGAAGTGTTCAAGGCGAGTAACTTGTTTAGCTTACAATCCCTGTAGTATTGTTCTCGCGAAAGACGACTTTTTTCGTTGTTGATTTATAGCAATGCCACTGTCCCTGGATCTATATGCTTTTATCTTCAACTCGAATTCCTTGTGCTCAGCATAGTTGAACTCGGTTGAACCTCCTTTTAATGCTCGTTGGGCTGCGTATCTTGCTTCTTTCTGACCCCATCCTCTTCTTCTCTTGACGTTAGTGTTAACGTCTAGATTATAGTTATGTTGTTCGCGTGAGGAAAAAGGCCCACCATTTTTTTATCGTGTGATAATCACTATCCCTACACGATCCCACTACTCCATCACTTCACTTCCTCTGCTTCCTATGAGATGAGGGTTGCGCTCAATGACTTGTATAAATAGGTTCTGCAACCTATTTTCAAAAGACGGAGAAACCAAGTGTTGTCACAATATCCAGAAAACACCCAGAACTGATAGCTTACATTGTGCAAGCTAGTTCAATATTCTGATACAAGTCATAAACATCCAACACCTTCACAACCTCAACACCTTCTTCGCTTCCCTCCCTAAGATCAACCCCATCTCCTTCACTTTGTGACCGAAGCAAGTCTGGAACGACCATTTCTTTGTTTTGGCCAGAGTTGTATAGATTGATCTCTCTAATCAAAATCACTCCCGTACAGTGCATTTGTTTAAGGTTTAGATTCGTTTCTCATCCACACACACACACCTAAATCTACCGAAACCAGTAGGAACAATTTTCACCCATAAACAATATGCTAAAAAAAAATAAGAAAAACACCAATTCGTACGTTTTCAATAACTTTTGGCAGTTGTAGCAAGCAAAAAGAAAAAAGTTGGAGGAAAATATGAGAGAACCACCATTAAGATGATTTAATTTCAGAAGAAACTACGAAGAAAGTTTAAATCCTTGAAGAACGTTTTTTTTTAATCAGTAAAGATAATAATATTGAAAAACACACAAACCGTGTGCAAGCATGTACAACTAAATAAGCGCAAAAACTCAAAGCAAAAAAAAAAAAGACAAATAAAAGGGAAAATCATATTAAGAGACAAAAGTCACCGGAAGTGATAAATACCAAAAGAAAAATAAGAAAGCTAGTAATTAGCAATTGCCGATCACTGCCTCCCAATTACAAATAAGAGTACTCATAGCTATCAAAAATCTTATAAAAGCATAGCCCAGTTAAAGTGGCTACACTTTATCTCAATAATAAGCTGATCAAAACTTCTTCTCCTTATACCATACAATCTAGCATTTCTTTCTTGCCAAATTGTCCACCAGACTGCAACTAGAATAAAACCCCATAGTTTCTTATTCATGTTTCTACCTTTTTCATTAGAACATTTCCAAAGAGAAGCTTTAACACTTTCCACAAATTCCCAATCATGACCAAAAAAATATAAGAGATTATTATACCCTTGTAGTTTCCGAACAATGAAGAAAAAGATGCATATTTGTCTCTGTTGCCACATTATACAACAAGCATATTTCCGAATTTTCCTTTCCATCCTTAACTAAATAATCAAAAGTAGAAGCACCTTTATAACAAAGAGTCCATACCGAAAAACATATTCACAGGAATTTCAGGATTCATAGTTGTGTATGTGGAAAAGATAAGTATCCCTCTATGTGTAAAGAAGTATAACAATTGGATACACTAAACGCTCCTCTAGTATCCAAAATTCTATCATCCTCTAAATCAGGGTCGTTTAAGATCGAAGTATGTTCACCAATTGTCTGAAGTAAATAAATAATTTGACCTACTTCTGTCACATTCAAATTTCTACAAATATCAAAATTCCAAGCATAGTATGCATATACACAATCTTTAATAGAAGCATATTTGTTTCAAGAAAGTTTATATAGAGAAAGAAAAGTGACTTGCAAAGTGTCTTCACATATCCATCTATCCTTACAAAACAAAACATTACTACCGTTATTCACTTGAAACTTAATGTTTGAACAATATGGCTCCTCGATTTTAAAATGCCTGCCCATAGACTATATATGACCCACTAAATTAGAAGTAGAATTAGGAAGAAAGAAGTTAGAGTTACCTCCAAATTTCTGATAAACGACAATCTTCGTCCATAGAGAGTTCGAGTGCCATACCTCCATATCCACTGACAATGCAAGGACTTATTGACCAACTTTAACTTCTTAACACCAATCCCTCCTCTTTTCTTACAGGGGGTAGTCAAACGAGATTTCAGAAGACTTCTGGGGAGTTCCTAAATATACTGTTAGTCCATAAGGATTTTTAGAGAGTCTCCCAATTATTTGAATTATGGAGGATACATGAGAGTCAAGATAACAATGCTTCCATATTAACCGAATTATGGAGGATACATTCGACCCAATTATCAATATTTTTTTTCATGGATATCCAACGAACAAGTGTCACTGTTGCATGCTTATCCAACCTAGTTGTCATCGGATTATCCAACCTAGTTATCATCGTGAATCTTATTTAACCTCTTAAGAGGTAATCCTCATTTATTTGAAATGGATGAAGAAATTATAATGGATCCAAATGGAGCCTCCGTCTACAAGAGAATGTCGTGAATGATGAGTATATTCCACCATGCAACAAATGATTTGGAATATAGTAATTAAGGCCTATGACAACAATTATATTTATGTTTTACAATGGACACATATTTGATTAGATATTCATGGTACTGTTATAAACATTGTAACATGGATAATAAAAAATTGGTAGACATTTTTGTTAGAGCACTGCTCGGTCGAACTCGCAAGCGTTGCTATCTCAAGCTTGTTTGTCAAGTTTAGTTTCCAAAAATATAAGTCTTGAATTCTAGTCTACATATAGCTATGTCTCGGACTAGGATATAAAGTGTAGTTGATATCTAGATTCCACGACGTTCATCATACAAAGGCGAAAAACTACTCAAGGAACTGGTGGAACTTCATCGACTAAAAGGTATGTGGATACTTGAACTTATCTATCACTCAAAAGTCTATCTACTCTATCTCCTATCTTGAGACAAAAGTCGTATTGCTATATAGACTTCGATTATACGCATTTGCTATTTCGAGTCGAGCTTATCTCGCTTATCTATTTCTCGAAATATGTGTCGGTAAGCTTTCGCTTTGTCCAAGTGCATATTTACAAGTGAAAAAGTCATGTTGATTATTTCAATATCTTGAAAAATAATGTGTGAATAACCTCTATTTAACATCTTCTAAGAATGTTTCAATGATTGAAATGAGAGTTTAGAATATATAACCCTGAAAATCGCGTACTAGCGGAAGTTCACATCCCGTGAATTTCTGTTGGAGTTTGTGAACTGAAACAAACTCAAACCGGGTACTTAAATATGCGTACCAGTATGCATACTTGAGTATCTTATTTTCTAAAAACGGTTTATTTGTGAACTAACACATATATAAACTAAGGAATGCATATTTGCAAACCATGGATGTAACGTTCATGAATTGATTTGAGTGAATCAAAATCGGTTTTTCTTCTATTATGTATTATATATTTTATGAGATCTAAGCAATTGAACAACTCTCTAACTAGTTCTTTTGAGTCATTTGAACTAGTTACGGAGAAGATGAATAAGGTTGATATGAAAGTGATTATATGGCTAACCATTTGGTTAACTAATGTTGAACCAACTAGCTAACAAGCTAAGTTCGATCTAACAGTTTAAAGATATTAGCTTGAATCTAATCAGGTTTTCATCTAATGGTGAATATTCAATGCTTTGTTATCAAGGTAATTTAGATTGCAAACCCTGATTTGGAGACTTTATAAAGGAGAAATCTAGCAACTTGGAAACCTAATCCCCACACCTCCTGTGTAATAATAGTTGTATAAGCTAGAGTCGATTCTCCTTTAACCTTAGGTTTCTACCGAGACCCCGTAGGTTAACGACTTGAAGACTTCATTGGGATTGTGAAGCCAGACCCAACTATTTTCTCTGTAGTTGTGTGATATGATCTTGTTCTTTCTATCGTGTTGAGTGCAATTGGAATAATTGGCTCGAGATTAATATCTCCGATAGGCAAGATAAAAAGTAGTCACAAACATCTTCGTCTCATCGTTTGTGATTCCGCAATATCTTGTTTCCCTAGTCGATTAAGATTATTCTGAGGTGATTGATATTTTTAGGCTGTTCTTCGGGAATATAAGTCCGGTATATCAATTGCTTCATGTTCACCTTGATTTATCAAAATACAGAACAAAACTCGTAGGTATTTCCATGGGAGACAAATTTATCTATTCCTGTAGACTTTTCTGTGTGATACAGATTTGTTTATTAAAGTCTTCGACTTTGGGTCGTAGAAACTCTTAGTTGTGGGTCAGATCAGCTAAGGGAATCAAGTGCGTAGTATCCTGTTGGGATCAAAGACGTAAGGAGCACAATTGTACCTTGGATCAGTGTGATATTGATTGGAGTTCAAGTACAGTCCAGATCGAAGTTAGTTTGTAGTAGGCTATGTTAAGTGTAAACGGTTTAGAGGTTAGAATTATGGTGTCTTTTGATGCGGAGTCGCCGACCCCTGGTCCTAGCATAATATTTTTATGTTATCAAACTCTGGCATCATCGAATTACTCCCTAAGAAACTCTGAATCCATTTGTCAACATGGAGGGCGAAGTATTAGTATATGTGCTGGCCCACTTTCAAACAGTTTTAAACTGCTCAATGAGACTGCACTGCAGCTCAGTGCCGTCTAGCTTGCCACTGAATCCTAGAGTATCTTTCAGGTTTCACTCAAGACATATGCTCTCATCACTATCTTATTTTGAGATATATTGCTTTGTTAACTTTTCATTTTGTTAGTGACTTGATCTTATCTGGATGGGAGAGTATAATTGGTTTATACTTTAGTGAATAAGTAAATAGAGGCACAATTGCGGAAAATAAGACCTTTCCAGTAGTATAAAGGAATATATATTTTTCATGTCACCTCTTAACATTATTCGACTGATAGTTTTAGGGATCCAATTTGTAGTTGTTTATATTTGTGTCCTGTGTTTTAATACTGCAATAACGCATGGTAGCATACACAATTCACGCCTACTTTCACAGCTATATCAATTCTTCTCTTGCTTAACTCTGATTCAGGTAGATCCCGAGCTGCATCATTAGCCAGTTTCGTCCAAAAATACTAGCTTTGTGGAGATAACGTAAAGTATTGTGCACTTTATTTATTTATTTGATCATTTAGTAAGTTATATAGGTGCTGACGGGTTTCAAACTCAGGTTGTTGGTATCATCATTCAACGACTCACCAGTGACTACATAAGAATTTTGCAGTAATGTGTGGGTCTTGTTTGACATTCATTGTATTTTCCAAATCCGAATTGCACATGAAGTGTATGAATGACTTTTCGTGTGTATCATGAGACTCTTGGAGCATTTACTCGATGATTTTGTACAGGATTTTGAGATATATTTCTATTCTTGTTGTTTATTCGAGTTATTGTACGTACTCTTGCTGATCTCTGGTACTCCTATTAATCTTTCCTTGACTTATGTGTACTATTTGGTGGATATAAGTGTAACATTGAATTCAGGGGGGGAATTGTCTTTTTTGGGTTATTTACTGTTTTTCTTACTCGAAGTATATATCCTAACTATTCACCCTTGTATGACTTGCTGATGGTGTGGTTACTCTTACAAGTGTTACTTGTATTCCTGATTAGTGTGGTTAGGATCATCCGTTCAAACTGATTTCATGCTGGTATGGGAGGGATGTTACACTGCAATTCACTTAGAATACTGGATTTTGATTTTCTATAGATACTTGAGCTAAAAATATCTGTTTTTTTCTGCAGTTATGTTCATGGATATCCTTTCCTAGAAAGCTCAAGTGTGTTCAAATCACTGGAGGCTTCTGAAATGACAGCGGCTTCCCTTGGTAGAATCTTGATTGGACTTCCCTTGGTACACTTCCATGCCGTTAGCTAAGATGGCGAGAAATTTGGCAATTTTCCTAATTTCTGTTAGACCGCTCGCCGAAGGCATTGATGGACTGATTGAAGCGTTTGTGACAAGGATGATTCTGCAGTTTCAAAGCCATCAAAGCCAAAAAGTGTTGTTAATTCTACATGTAAATATTGTAGGACCTTGCTTTATTCTGCTATTAGAGTAGTGATCATTGACAAAACAGATAACTAGTTGATACAGTTTAGCATTTACAATAGCTTAAGGTATATTCCTCTTCCAATAAAGATCATTGAGTGGAATTCGTTTTCTAACATTATCGAACCCTACAAAAAATGTTTGAAATATTATCAATCTTCATATTATGATCAATGAGGAGTCACTGAGCTTCAAAAACATGGAAACTGATATATTGACCCTAAGAGCTACACTTTTATATGAAATTCTGGTTCTTGATATTGCAAACTTCTTATAAACAGCAAAGACCAAAGTGCAAAACTCGGTAATTGCACCAAAGGATCCAAAGCTCATAATTAGCATTCTAGCTCCAGAAAGTTTATAAGAGTTACTGGAGTCTTGTGGAGGAGCTTTGGTAGCATCATTATTTCCTTAAGTAATTAACATATTGGGATTCTTGTATGCTGATCTAATTTGGTTTCCTTGAAATGTTGTAGGTGGAAAGCATCGGACTTTGCCACTCTCAATCGGAGTTGAGTATATTTCTTCAACAATGAGAAACCAGAAACCGCTGTTTCAAGGTGGCATGGGCAAAAAATCATGCTTTTGTTCTACTGTAGAATTTTGCGGATGCATTCTTGCCCCTTTACAGATCATGCTTTTGTTCCTTTTCAGTATACTTGAAAGTTCCAAAAAACCATTTCTGCTCAAAAAATCCCCTTATCATCACTGTATTGTTATTGTGCAGGTTGGCAAAGGTTTATCCAGGGTTTAAGGGTTTGAGTTTGTGTTTTATTATGGGTAAAAAGGAAGAAATTCTCCGTATCAACATCATCTCTGCTTATCATCAATGCTTCCACAAGTAAGACTCTTTCCCTGAGATTTAAAAGAAGAGAATTTTAACATTTGATTTTGATTTCACAAGTGGTATTTGTGTGCACATATTTCATCATGTAACACGTGTACATAGGAAGATACATGGAGGGCATGCGGACAAGGTCATCAAAGTATGATGACACACGCTCATAACCAAGAATCACATCCCGTCAACGAGGGATCTTTGCCCGAATAATCCAAGGATAGAAGTTAAAGGATGTTCCGGTAACACGCTGTACTGCGGAGCACCAAATAACTCCCAAAGAGTTACTTTATCTCATCCCCAAAAGAAGCCAAGATCAACGATGGAGAGAAGATGTACTGACATGGACGCGACAGAGGCAGAAAACACTTGCCTGACACGAGCAGGCGCCTCAACTACCCGCATTAAACACTCTGAGCAGCATACGTGTCGATCAACCCGTGGAACGAACGAGGATGACTCTGCGTGATGAAGTTACGAACGAAGACCCCTGCGTGATGGACACAAAACACAAGAAGATAAGGTTCCAACGGCCTTCAGAGATGGGTCCCACACTCTAACCCTATAAATACCCCCTCTCCACCAAGAGTAAAGGGATCGGAAAAACTGGGGAAGAAGGAGAGAGAGAGAAAAGATTGTAAGTGTAAGTTAGTCCTTTACAATAGACAAACCTATGTAAACTACAAAGTCACTCGACTATCTTTGTAATCATCAAGTACATAGTGAAACAACAACCCCGTGGATGTAGGCCTTAGTGCTGAACCACGTAAATCCCGGTCTCATTTACACTTCAACACTTTATTCTTGTCTAACGCTTCATGAGTTTTACTTTTATGCTTCGTTTTCTTTATCTCCCCTTGCATAAACGCCACTCGCAGTATTCTTAGATGAGGCTATGATAAACCCGAAGGTTTTGAGCCAAGGAATCAATGTCATTGTATTATCAGCACGAGTTGGTACCTAGAGTTTGAATATTGTTTGTGAACATATAGATGCCTACGTGATGCCATGTTTGCTCCTAACTATTGTAGTTCTAACTCTTCTAATCTCCTAACTATTGATGCCATGTTTGCTCTTCCCTCGAAATCTGCTTCAATCCTAAAAGCCTTAGCTTCGGATGTAGTCTTTCTGGGTTCACGGATGGATTCCCACTGTTGCGTCTTTTCAGCTACTTCAATCAAGAAGTCCCAAGACGCATCAGCAGTTTTGTCTACGAATAGACCATTACACATTGACTCAACCGTTGTTCGGGTGGACACATCTAGACCCTCATACGAAATTTGCACAAGTCTCCATTTTTCAAAACCATGATGGGGACATTGGAGCAATAATTCATTGAATCTCTCCAGGTATCTAGCTAAGGTCTCACCCTCTAATTGCACAAAGCTATTCAGACTTTGACGAATTGTCGCAGTCTTGTGATTCGGGAAAAACTTTTTGAAAAACTCCTTTATGAGGTCATCCCATGTCATGATGGATTGAGGCTGTAAAGCATACAGCCAGGCCTTTGCCTTATCTTTCAGGGAGAAAGGAAAGAGCCTTAACTTTAGGGTTTCGTCGGACATTTGAGTGAAACGCAGAGTTCCACAAATTTCCTCGAATTCTCTCACGTGGTGGTAAGGGTTTTCATTCTCAACACCTCTAAAAATAGGGAGCATCTGTATTGTGCTTGATTTCAGCTCATAATGGCCATTAGCCTCGGGTAGCACAATACAAGAAGGTTGACTGGCTCTAGTTGGGTACATATAATCCTTCAGGGTACAGGGTTCTCCCATTGTTTCAGATTGGTCCGGTGTGTTTTCCTCAGAAGTTGTGGATATGTCAATTGGGTCTATTTGATTTACTCTAACTAGTCTATTTGATTGGTCTCTAAAGGTTACAATCATATCCCACTCATGAAATAACAAGCCCACAGATAAGGAAGAAAACAGGGCCCATAAGGATTTGGTTTTGAAAGGGTTAAGTGGAATTTGGTTTTAAGGAGTGGAATTTTGGTTTTAAGAAGGGATTTTGTTTTTGGTTTAAAATTGGGCTTTGGAAAAGTTTTTGAACTAAACCTAGCATAAATTAGCACAACCCATAAAAGAAAATAAAAACAATAATAATAATTACAAGCCCATAAAAGAAAAATAAAAGAAAATAAAAGAAAAAGAAAATAAAAATAAAAATAAAAATAATTATTACAAGCCCAAATTAAAAATAAATTAATTATTACATACCCAAATTGAATATTTAATGAGGCCCAAGTGGGTTACTCATGGTTTTAGGCTTACTTGGTTAAGGAGGGAAGCCCAGTTAGGCTTTTGTTCCCTTTTAGTTGCACAACCCAGTTGGGCTTTAGGATCGTCCTAAGCAGCTCTCGCTCAAGCCCAGAAACAACAGGTGGCAGAGCCCAGCAGCACTTGGCAAGCCCAGTTCAGTTGAAGTTGGTGAAGCCCAATTCAGAAAAGTACAAGCCCACCAGTAGAAGGCAGAGCCCAGCAGATTCACTTCAGTTGGCAGCCCAGCAGCTTCACTTGGCAGCAGCAGTTGCTTTGGTTCACCAGCAGCAGCAACAGCAGCAGCAGCAGCAACTCAGTGGCACCAGTTCAGGAACTTCAGCTTCACTGCAGTTCCAACAGCAACAGCAGCTTTGGCAGCAGCTTTGGCAGCAGCTTTGGCAGCAGCTTGGCAGCAGCTTGGCAGCAGCAAAAAAATACAGCACAGCTCCAGCAGCAACAGGTGAGTGAACAAGATAGCAATGAGCACACACAACTATGCAAGCACAGCAAGGCCACAACAGCTATGAAAACTTCAAAAATATGGCAGCCAGCTCCCCGGCAGCGGCGCCAAAAACTTGGTTTGAAAATGGGGAGCACACAAAACACTTGCAAGTATACAAGGCCAAGATTTGTAATATAGGGATGAGTAGGGGTTTGTCCACAGGGAGTGGGAGCATACAAGAAGTCTTCCTAGCTAAAGTGTATAGTGAGCTAAAGGCAGTAACTATGGTGACAGTGACAATGGTCTAGAGTGGTAGTGAAACAAAGGCAGCAGCCTAAGGCAAGGGTATTGAGCAATAGTGACAGACAAAGAGAAAGATGCAGAATTGTGTGAAGTTACTAAGGCAATTGAATCCACCTTGTGCCCTAATCAAGCAATGCAATCTAGTTTGGGTTGGAAATCCTATGCATACATCTAGAATGAGATGAAAATCAGCTTGCTCACTGATAAGCCCCTAGCATTGACTGTCTTTTGACAGCACAATCAATCACAGGCATGCCAGAGCACTGAGTACTTCTCATTGCTCAAGCAAACAGGCATTAAGAAAACTACCCTAACCATGCATCATCTAGCAGTGCACTAGGCTTCATCAGAGCCTTAGTTGCAGTGAATTAGCTCATGCTAGACATGAGTTTAACAACAGCATTCATCCAACAAACTAAATTAAAATGCAACATACATACAGGATACACACATTCAACTGTTGCTAAAACAGAAATTGGAAAAATGAGAATTGATTCAAAATATTGTTCACTGGCTAGCCCAGAGAGCTTTTCTACCACACCCATAACATCCATTTATAGTTTGTTACAACACCCTGAATTTCTACAAACCCTAAATTGAAAATTCCCAAATTTGAAAACCCTAATTTTTAAATTCCAAATTAAACTCACTGATTTCTGAATTGGTCTCCCCTACGATCGACCCATGCCCTGTTGATGTTCCCTCTGCTCCTCCTCAGCTCTACAGCTCCCAATTGCGTCTACTGATGCCCTAGCTTTTCTCTTTCTTATTTGTAGCACCTAGGGTTGATGCTAAGAACAAGATAGGGAAATACTAGGGAGCTGGATGATGGTGAAGGCTCTGATTTGGTCGAGAGAATGGAGATGGTGAAGCTCGAGGTGGTGATGGAAGAGATGGTGGTGGCAGTGAAGTTGCAGGCGGTATGGTGGTGGAGAAGAGGTTTTGGGGAAAGAAAATGATTTGGGAAGAAGAGGGTGTTTGGCTTGAGGTCGATGGGTTCGATGGCTAAGGTGTTGAGCGGGTTCATCAAACTTTGATGTCTAGCGAGGAGACGCGTTGGGTGTGAAGATGGTTGGTAGATCTAACGGTGGTATGAGAGATGAATCACTTCGACCGTTGGATTGTGAAATACAACAAAGTTAACGACGAAGATCAAGGTTAGGTGCTGTAGTGTTAAGCGGAAGTATCGAGATTTGATGAGCATGCAAAGAAGCGACCGTAGGATCTAAATGTGATCAAATCTGAAGGCTTGGAATTTAGGTACTATGGTGTTTTGCAGGGACTTCAGATTTTGATGAACGATGAAGAAGCGACCATTGGATGATGAGATGGATCCAATCCGACGGCTGAAGATGGAGGCGGTTTTGGTTATAGAAAATGGGTTTGGGTAAGGGTTTTGGGCCTTGGGTATGCCAAGCCCATATCTTCTTTAAGAACAATTCTTCCTTCTTGAGCCCATTCCTAGCTTTTTGGACGTGCGCTCCATTCTTTGCGGCTTCCTTGCGTAATTTCTTCCGGCTTCTCACTACTCTTCAGCTCTTTTCCGCTCCGCAAGTCATCCAGACTTTATTTATTACCTAAAAATGCAAAATTAAGTAAGAAAAATATTTATTCTTGAAAACAATGAAAATACAGAATATGGGATAAAATGTAGAATTAATGCACAAAAGATGAGTTAAATGCCAATAAAAAGGGATAAATATATACATTATTTGGCACTCATCAGCTACTCTCAGTAGGACGCCAACCGCGTGGACCGGGAATCCAACCGTACGCCCAAGGACCAACAACTTCGATAACGGTAGCGTGCCACTCGTAGTCATGGTCGCGCTTGATCCTCTCGCGTGCCGGAAAAAGTTTCCGCTGACTAGACCCCTCCGTGCCGGGAACATACTTCAGCTTGGCATCGCTGACCTCATTTAACAGACGAATTTCGCCCCGAGGAGCAGCGAGATTCCGAAGGCTAACACTCCACGACTTACGGTTCCTACTATTGACGTAATCACCGAAGGAGTTATTGAAATTCTCAGGAGTATACCATTCCTTATCCGCGGGATTGGGAACGTAACAAGTCATTGTCGTCTCCCCCTTACTCCGCAGATAGCACTCCCTCAGTGCACGGAGATAATTCCCCGATAGTTGCAATACAGAACGGCTGTGAGTATTGGTGGAAGAGCCTTCACGACTAGCAAGCACATTATAGTAGAAGGAATCACCTGACTTGTACAACGGCAGCATAAGACCAGCTTCGAACGCTCCAACCGTAGTCAACAAATGAAATTCATCGAACTCATACCTTGAGATAAGCTCATAAGTAATATCATCCTCAGGGGCATATAAACGAACCTCGAAGGCTTGAAGCTCATGATTTTCCTTGAATATTTCGAGATCAATATGCTTGAACGTTACTTTTTTCTTGCTGACCGAAACGCTGCGTATCAATGGGGCAGCCTCATCCTCCTCGGCGGGACCGGATGAACCAATGAAAGCCTCTGAAGCCTTTCTCTTCAAAGAAGGATTTTTTGAAGACTCAGCCCTCGGAACACCACCTTTGGTATTCTTCCCTTTAAAAGAACTTATAGGAGGGGGCGACAGATGACGCTCGGGATCTACAGAACGTAGAGGAGGAACATCAAAAGCGACAGCACGAGTCGGTGGCTGCGTACTCCTAACATCATAACGAGGACGAGACACCGCGCGATCGACAACTTTTCGAGACCCAGAAGGATTTGTCGAAGGAACCTCTTCCCTAGAAGATGAGGCCTTAGCCCCAGAAGAAACTCGATTTCTACGAACATCATCTTGAGACTCTCTACGCGGAGGAGATCTCGATAGACCAGAACCAGGAGTCAGATAAGGAAGCCGCGGACGGTCAGACATGGCTGCGAAAAGATTAATCATAAACAAGTCAAAAACAAACACAAGGACATCATAAGATCAAAAAAACCACATAAATAGCAATCCACACACGATAACGCAGAAACCCTAAAATTAGCATACATGCTCGAAATTCCCTAAATCCCTACCCTGAAAGGCTCAAGCAAAACAATGGCCTCCTTGATTTAAGACGAAGAACAGGGGAAAACTAGCATGCAAGCATTAAAAGAAGTTCTTCATCACAAACAAGGGACAACAGTAGCAGAAAATTTACAAATCAACATAGCGTAAAACAGTGGAAACAAAGAAAAGAAAAAACTTACCAGCAAAAACAGCAGCAGAAAGAACAAATCAGAAATAAAGAGGAGGCAAGTGTGATTAATGCTAAGGCGGAGAGAATTTAAGGACTGAAGAATGAAGACTGACAGAGAATTTAAATGAAGACTGACATAGAATTTAAGGGCTGAAGAGCAAGGAATGAAGACGGAGAGAATGAAATTAATTTTTCTCTCTTCCTTAATATACTCGAAAGAAAGAGGAGGAAGTTAAGAGAGGAATGTGAAACGTGCCCATTTAATGAGCAATTAATGCACGAATAAAGAAACATGCCCAAGTATCTAGGAGAAGTTATTAGGAGAGAGGAAGAATATGTAACGACTATTTTCTTCAATGCTCCCGCTAAACACTCAAGCCCGAAGAAAAGGGGCAAATTGTGTGCACATATTTCATCATCAAACACGTGTACATAGGAAGATACATGGAGGGCATGCGGACAAGGTCATCAAAGTATGATGACACACGCTCATAACCAAGAATCCCATCCCGTCAACGAGGGATCTTTGCCCGAATAATCCAAGGATAGAAGTTAAAGGATGTTCCGGTAACACGCTGTACTGCGGAGCACCAAATAACTCTCAAAGAGTTACTTTATCTCATCCCCAAAAGAATCCAAGATCAACGATGGAGAGAAGATGTACTGACATGGACGCGACAGAGGCAGAAAACACTTGCCTGACACGAGCAGACGCCTCAACTACCCGCATTATACACTCTGAGCAGCATACGTGTCGATCAACCCGTGGAACGAACGAGGATGACTCTGCGTGATGAAGTTACGAACGAAGACCCCTGCGTGATGGACACAAAACACAAGAAGATAAGGTTCCAACGGCCTTCAGAGATGGGTCCCACACTCTAACCCTATAAATACCCCCTCTCCACCAAGAATAAAGGGATCGTAAAAACTGGGGAAGAAGGAGAGAGAGAGAAAAGATTGTAAGTGTAAGTTAGTCCTTTACAATAGACAGACCTATGTAAACTACAAAGTCACTCGACTATCTTTGTAATCATCAAGTACATAGTGAAACAACAACCCCGTGGATGTAGGCCTTAGTGCTGAACCACGTAAATCCCGGTCTCATTTACACTTCAACACTTTATTCTTGTCTAACGCTTCATGAGTTTTCCTTTTATGCTTCGTTTTCTTTATCTCCCCTTGCATAAACGCCACTCGCAGTATTCTTAGATGAGGCTATGATAAACCCGAAGGTTTTGAGCCAAGGAATCAATGTCATTGTATTATCAGCACGAGTTGGTACCTAGAGTTTGAATATTGTTTGTGAACATATAGATGCCTACGTGATTTACGTGTTCACAATTTGGCGCTAGAAACAGGGACTTCGTCCCGGTAAAAGATTTATCTTATCCTGTGATTTCGTAATTAAATTAGCGTAAGATTGCTCTGCTTCAATATCTTTAACAGTATTTATCTTTTATTAACTTTGCCATGTTCAAAAACGCACCCATTGTCTTTGGTACTACCGATAGTATCGTCGTTTACTGGTTAAAAGATTTATTACTTAGATCCACGGATCTACATTTTTCTAGATCTCGTACGGACCTATCTTTCCGTTGGGTTTTCGTAAGTTTTCAAAGGATTTACGTGCAGTTTTAAAAGGGGTTTTCTCGCGTTTCCTCATACTTTCAATGAATCCGCACTTTTAATAAGAATTTAATCCATATACTTTAACTCATGTTTGAATCAAATGGGCTTCCCTAAGAGTTCTCTGTGGCCCTCGGGCAGTTTCTCCCTGTCGTGGAATCAGGAATTTTCGCAAACTAACCCGATCCGCACGGACATTTCTGTTTCCCGCTGTTTGAAATTCCCTTGTGCAGAAAGATGCAAGAAGTAGGAAAATCCAGAGCCACGTCGAAGGAAGCACCGAGGACAACCCCGGTCATCACCCGGAGCAAGCAGAAAGGAGACAAAGCCAAAATGACCAGTCAGAGACAGGACACTGCGGAAATCACTTCGCCTATGAATGCTAATTCCGTTGCAGCCGCGGCCCTCAGAGCAGCGGCAAAAAAATATAATACGACAGCGGCAGTTCCGAAGACTACGGAAGCCGTGAAAACTCTTGCTACGAATCAATTTCACCAACCAAAAGAAAGGGTGGATGAATCCAGAACGTACCAACCCGCGCATCCGCCAACCTTCGGAATGCCATCAACCAATGAGCTGAATCAAACTGTGCAGGTGGCTCTAACACCGCAGTTGGGCACTCCGCCCGATGTGGGAATGCCAACAATCGAAGTTGAACCTCCCCCGCCTTTAGTACAAACCATAGAAGAAGGCGGCACGGTGGCCGTAATAGCACGAGCTGGGACTCCCAATCAAGGGTCGAACCAATCAGACTGATTGATGGCCGAACTTGAAGAATTGAAGAAAATCCAAAAGGTTTACGCGGATGATGTGGCTTTGTTGGCCAGAGAAAACCAGGATTTAAAAGACCGGATTGCCTTAAGCACAAAGACGAGCCAACAACTCGATGAAGTAAATTCAAAGGCACCCGAACCAAACCGAGACCGAAGAGTCATCGTAGCGGCCAATGGAAACGAGGCCAGAGGAAGTAGCGCATCCGACCCAGATTATAACGATGGAGAGTCAAGCTATCACGAGCAGAGGAACGTAGGGTACCACCGCGCGATGGAAGAGTTGCGTGATGAAATGATGGCAGAGATCAGGCAATTAAAAAGTAGACAAGGCGGAGGAAGGTTAGAAGAAGTCATGAGAGAGGCTAACTCCACACCCTTAACTCATCGCCTGGCCAACACCCCTATTCCACTCAAATTCCATGTCCCGACATTCGAATGCTATGACGGATCCAGCGATCCCGCTGCATACATTCGGTATTATAACTGTGTACTGGCTAGATGGAGCCAGAACGACGCAGTACTCTGTAGATACTTCCCATCGAGTCTGAAGGGATCGGCATTGTCTTGGTTTGATAATCTGCCGCCAAACTCCATCCACTCCTACAACCAACTCGCAGAAAAGTTCTTAAGAACTTACATGTACAACAAGGCTGTTAATACTGGAATGGATAAGCTCTTTTCACTGGAAATCGGCTATAAGGAAACCACGAGGGAATACACCAACAGATGCCACAAGGTCTGCCAAGCCATATGAAGTGTGGACCCGGTGGTAAGTATCAACTGCTACAAGTGGGGATTAGACCGAATGAGTCAACTCTTTGTTGAGATTCATGGAAGCGTGCCCAAGACAGAGGGGGATCTTCAAATAATTATTTAAAAACACGCTCGTCTTGAAGAAATCCAGCGTGAAAACCCGAGGGCGTACCCACAGAGAACTCACCGTACAAATTCCGCAGAACAAACCACTAGAACCAAAAGGAATTGCTCGGTGGAACGACCCCACGAAGATAGGAAAGAACGAAGGGACGAAAGGCGAAAAGACGATCGGAAGTTCGAAGATCAAGTTTACACAAAGCTCAATGCTAGCTATGCTCGGATCCTGCGAGAGGTCAAAGGAAGGGAAAATCTGGAATGGCCATGGTCTAAGGGAAAACAACCCCCAAGAACCGAGAAATCCAAAGATTACTGTGAATACCACTGTTTCAACGGGCACCAAACCGAAAAACGTAAAAACCTCAAAATAGTGATCCACAAATTGATTGATGCGGGCGAGCTCAAACATTACATACGAAAGGATGTCGCAGAGGATAGATCTAAACGAACCAAGCCAGTCCAACTTCCAGAAGGGAACCGCACAATCAACACCATCTCGTGTTCTGAAACCGCAGGGCCCTCACTTACAGCACATATAGGAAAGAGGTTACGGAAGCAGTTCGAGGACCGATGCGAATTGTATAAGATCGATGGGATAGATGTGGACGAACATGAAGAGTGGATGGACTCACCTATTATCTTCGATTCTGAAGCTATCGACGAAGATATGGAAGACCATAACGACCCCTTGGTCCTCACACTACCCGTGGCTGGATGTAACCTTAAAAAGATCCTCATAGACGGGGGGAGCTCAGTGAACGTTCTATTCTACGATGCATTCAAACTAATGAAGCTCCAAGAAGAACAGCTAATTACCTCTTATTACACCATCTACGGATTTAATGGAGCACCCACGAAGCCCTTGGGAGACATCGTGTTGCAGGTTGACGCCGGACCCATGAAAGTAGAAACACGGTTCAGCGTAGTGGACGCCCCGTCCCCCTACAATGCCATCATTGGACGAAAATGGTTACATAAACTCAAGGGGGTGGCGGCAACGTACTACCAATATCTCAGATTCCCTACACCTGAGGGAGTAATGGAAATCAAGGGAGATCGGGTCTCTGCAAGAGAGTGCCAAGCCACTCAGGATC
Organism: Papaver somniferum; assembly: GCF_003573695.1. Taxonomy (NCBI): domain Eukaryota; kingdom Viridiplantae; phylum Streptophyta; class Magnoliopsida; order Ranunculales; family Papaveraceae; genus Papaver; species Papaver somniferum. The sequence continues at coordinate 2,728,475 of NW_020625486.1, forward strand.
GCATCAACAACGAACAAGAAAAGCAACACAAAACCCGAAGACTTAAAAATAAAGAAGCTGCGAAAGAGAAGGCCATAGACCAGTTCCTCAAGGAAACTACAGGAAGGGATTTGACCAAAGATGATAATGTCCGGAACACAGAGACAAGTACTTCAGCAGCCAACGCTGGACAGAAACATACCAAGTAGCAATTAAAGAACGCCCCAGTCCTCGGGGATCCGAAGCCGGTTTTCACGCCAGTAGAGCCCGTAAAAGAAATCAACATAGGAAGGAGGAAAACCCGAAGATGATCAAAGTAGGGACCATAATGGACGAAAAGAGAGAAGATTCCCTGACCAAGTTACTTAAAGAATACGCAGATGTATTCGCCTGGAAATTAGGAGATATGCCTGGGATTGACCCAAAAATAATCCAACATGAGCTGCGCATCAAACCAGGCACGCCACCTTTCAGACAGAAAATAAGAAAAGTCGCGCCGGAATATCATAAGGCAGTGGAAAAAGAACTTCGAAAACTACTAGACGCAGGTTTCATCAAGGAGGTCAAGTACCCTACGTGGATCTCCAATATGGTCGTCGTTCCTAAGAAAAATGGGGGGGGTTAGGATATGCATCGATTTCACTAACCTCAACAAAGCATGTCCAAAGGATAGCTATCCATTGCCAAGCATAGACCAGCTGGTAGAAGCAGTAGAAGGATATGAAGAACTGTCATTCATGGATGGACATTCTGGCTACAACCAAGTGGCCCTGGCAGAAGAGGATCAGCCACACACAGCGTTCTACACACCACATGGTCTTTATTGCTACACTAGAATGCCTTTCGGACTTCGAAACGCAGGGGCAACATACCAAAGAATGGTCGATGCTATTTTCAGGCCATGGATTGGAAGCACCTTAGAAGTCTACGTTGACGATATGCTCGTCAAAAGCAAGCTGCGCAAAGATCACCACAAGGATCTGAGAGACATCTTCGAAGCAATGAGGAAACACCGCATGAAAGTAAATCCAGAGAAATGTACTTTCGGTGTCACCTCAGGGAAATTCCTCGGGTATTTGGTAACAAAAAGGGGCATCGAGGTAGACCCAGTGAAGATTCAGGCCATAGTAGAAATGCCATCCCCAAAGAATTTAAAAGAAGTTCAGAAGCTCAATGGGTCCATAGCAGCCTTGGGCAGATTTATTGCCCGATCTTCGGACAAATGCAGACATTTCTTCAATATTCTCAAAAAGGGAGCAAGTTTGAATGGACCGCAGAATGCGAAGAAGCCTTCCAAAAAATCAAAGAACACCTAGCTTCGATTCCGATCCTGCAGAAGCCGGATCCTGATGAGGTTTTGGCATTATACATAGCAGCAACCGAAGACGCAGTCAGCGCAGTGTTGGTCAAAACCAATACGAAGATAGAACAACCTATCTATTACGTCAGTAAGACCCTCAATTCTGCGGAAAGGAACTACACAAAGATCGAACAGCTTATCCTAGCATTGGTATGGGCTACTCAAAAGCTGAGAACCTACTTCCTAACTCACTTCGTCCGGGTCCCATGCAAAGCACCACTGGAAGCAGTCCTCAAAAGCGCGGGAAAAGGGGCAGAATAGCCAAGTGGAACACCCACCTGGACCAATTCAACATCATTCATGAAATTCAACATTCTCGAAAATCCCAAGTTTTGGCGGATTTCTTAGCAGACCTTCCCCTGGACAACGACGATGAGATTAAGGGAATACCAGAAGCCGAGGAAGAAAGCAAGGATCCAATGGATATCCTCGAACCCTCGAGTCAAAGACAATGGGAAGTCTTCGTCGACGGTTCCAAAAATAAGGAAGGAGCAGGAATAGGCATTGTCATCACCACCCCAACCGGAGAAAGGATTGTACAGGCACTCAGGTTAGAATTCAAAGAGCATACCAACAACATCGTCGAATACGAGGCAGTCGTACATGCCCTCCGAATAATAATAGAGATGGGAGTAGCCGACGTAAGACTAACAAGTGATTCACAGCTTGTCATACGGCAAATAGGGCTCGAGTACAACGTGTACGATGACACCCTCTCAGCTTACATGGCCTTGGTCCAAACATTGGCGTCACAAATTCCGAACATCAAGTTCCGGCACTTATGCAGAAGGGATCTCAGGCACGCAGATGCCCTGGCATATATATCATCCATGCTGAAGGACGAAAGCATCGAAGCTATTAAAATAACAAGGGTATACGAGCCTTCGATTACACCTCAATTCTCCTTCGCTACCAATCAAGATACAGTGGAAGAAAATACCGAAGACCAGGTAGGAGGGACATCCATAACGATTTTGACGAAGAAGATATCCTGTCAAGAGCAAATCAAGACGAAGACTTCAGCAACGAAGATGATTGGAGAACGGTGATCCATGCGTTTCTCGAAAAGGGAAGTTTACCCGCGGACCATAAACAGGCTAGGAAAATACTCTCCAAAGCAGGAAGATATGATCTTCGGGATGGGGTCCTGTACAAGAAATCCTTCCTCGGACCGTTACTACGTTGCTTATCTCGAAAAGAGGGGCACCGAATTCTAAATGACATCCATTATGGGGACGCAGGGAATCATAGCGGTATGAGATCACTAGCCGACAAAGCCAAAACGCAAGGATATTACTGGCCCACGATGATACAGGATGCCGCAAGAATGTCCCGACGATGCGAAGAATGTCAGCGTTTCGCCAAAAAGATACACGCGCCAGCAACAATGTTAAATTCTGTAGATAGCCCGTGGCCATTCGCAAAATGGGGCATAGATATCGTCGGGCCTTTCATCGAAGGATCGGAAGGGAAAAGACGATTTTTGATAGTAGCCACGGACTACTTCAGTAAATGGGTGGAAGCTAAAGCCTTAGCCAGGATCAGAGACGTGGATGTGTTTACTTTCATATTCCAGAACATCATCTGCAGGTTCGGCATACCAGCAGAAATCGTATCCGATAATGGTAAGCAATTACAAGGGAAAAACATAGACATGCTCTTCGATGCTTTCAAAATAAGGAAGAACAAATCCACCCCTATATACCCTCAAAGCAACGGACAAGCGGAAGCCACCAACAAGACCCTCGCCCTTATCCTCAAAAAACAATTAGACGAACATAAGGGGCGGTGGTGTGAACAGTTACACAATGTGTTATGGGCATACAGGACAACGCGAAGATCTGCCACTGGGGAATCCCCGTTTCTTCTCACTTATGGAGCTGAAGCAGTCATCCCTACAGAGATACTCATGCCAACCACAAAGACCGAAGCGTGGGAGAAAAATCTCACAACAGACATGATGTTAGAGAGATTGGACGACCTAGAAGAAAGAAGGGAAGCAGCATTGCAGAAGATGGAAAATTACCAACGAAGACTTGCAAGGGAGTACAACAAAAAGGTAAAGCTTCGGAATTTTGTAGAGGGGCAGTATGTGTTGAGAACAATCCCACAGTATCAACGAGAGAAGAGATGGGGAAAGTTAGCACCTACGTGGGGAGGACCTTTTATAATACACGATATTGCGGGAAGCGGTTCCTACTACCTTCGTAATCTGAAAGGCGAAGTCCTCCGACATCCTTGGAATGCTAAGTGGCTCAAACCATACTTCCCATAGGGGCAACGCAGCCTTGCAACTGCGTGAAGGGTACCAGAAGAAGAAGGGAGCGTGACCATCTACATGTTTCTATCTCTGGACGAGGAATTGCAGGCCTCAACCTATCAATCAAACAAGCTTTCTATATCAAATAAACTAAATTCGACAATATTGGGGAAAGTAGTTAATCTACAATCTCTCAGGGCTCCCCCGTCAGTGTCCATAAGTGTAAGACCAGGGGGAAGGCACCCAGCAGAAAGAGATACCCAACCAATCTTAAGGCAACGGGTCGACGGAATGGGTGTATGTAAATTTTTAACCCCATATCCTAGAACGTTGCCTCGGCCCCCACCGTCTGGGAATGGCCAAGGGTTCGCCAGCGGGGTGACAGGTCTCAAGCCGATCACGAAGGTACCTCCCTTCGGGATCGCACCCAAACACTTCAAATCCTTTTATTTTTAGAGTCTTTCATCACAATGACTAAAATAAAACAACAAACTGATATTGCAGGTATATCAAAAAAATGATCCATTTCATAAAGGTTGGTTACAAAAAGCGACAAGGCCATGGATTGTAAATATACACATCCAAAATTTACAAGGAATACACACCAAAAATATTCTCTTTCACCAAAAATTTACAAGGAATCTCAACGGAAGGATAACGATGCTGCGGTCTCTACTTAGAAGAGGCCACCACATCAGCAGGATTGTTCCGAAGAGTTGAAGGGACGCTCCCACCAGATGAGGGTCCCGAAGAGCCAGGCAGGGAAGCAGGCACTGGACGACGTGGATATTTTCACAAGGCCATGCTCGGTCTTAAGGCCAAGCTCAATCTTCTCCAGCATCTTGTTTGTCTCCTCAGCCAATTGACACCGAGCCTTGTGCTTAATAACTGTCGTCTGTTGGGCTTGGGATAACAATGAAGACAGACGATTCACTTCTTTAGAAGCTGCACCAACGGCCTCTTCGCGGGACGCCGCCAAACTCTTAAAATGATTAGTCTGTTCTTCCTGCTGCGTTAAGGAAGATTGAGCCTTTTAAGCTTTTCATTTGCAACGCGGAGTTGTCCCTCGAGCTCTGAAAAAGACAACACAAGGGAGTTAGCACAGTAAAGACACAATCACACTCGATGAAATAGAGTTATACCTTCGACACAAGCCGAAGCCTCTTCATACTCATTAACAACCGCATCTCGCGCTTCATCAAGATGGTCATATTCCGCGGATAATTTCTTATAATCTAGTTGAAGGTTGGTGAGAGTAAATTGACTGGCATCTAATTCTACCTGCTTCATCGAATCCATGTGACGAAGGTGGTCGATCTTGTTTATCTCTGATACCCCCTTGCTCAATCTGTACATACACACTTCAAGATTTCTCTCAGACTCAGCCTGACGAGCTACTTCAGCGCGGGACGCGGCAAGGGCCTTGCTTAGAGCATCGGCTTCGGCACGGGCATTGTCCCTTTCTCTGGCAAGAACAGCACACTATCCTTAACTCCTGGAAAAGGGAGGGATCGAGCCTTTTGTAATTCCTCTTCCAGAAGTTGTATCCTAGACTCCAACAAGGAAGTACGCTCATGGGATTCCCGCAAATTCTCACGTGTCCACAACAGTGTACCGTTGAATAAAGCACGGTCATGGTTATACAGATTCTGCATATCAACTATCTGAACATGCCTTGCGCGCCATACCTCAGCCCGAGCGTCCCACTTTTTGGCTTCGCTTTTAATTTTCTCAACAAGCTCTTTGATACGAGATTTCTGCCGTGCCCTTTCATTGCGGAGCCATATCAGCTCGGGGATGCCACCCACTGAAGATAGCGTGGGGAGACTCAGACAGAACACCCTAAGTAATGAAGGAATTATGACACATTGCGAGGGAAAAAGAGGAAAAAGAGCCAAACCTGTGAAAGCTGAAACTTGGCCGCGAGTTTGTTCTAACTCGGCGCGAACGACTGCAAGCTCTGAACGAAGACCAGCCTCCGCTTCACCCAGCTTTTCTTTCTCTTTGAGGTTTTTCTTCAGCTCTTCAATTTCCACCTCAGCCGCAGATAATTCCTTTTCTCTGTGACGAAGCTTAGCCTCGAGCTTCAGAGATTTCGCTTTGAAGAACTGATACAGCACGTGGTTACAATGCTCACTCCTCATCATCTACACATCAAGACGACAAACATTATTTTACCGAAGAATTCGATCGTCACGAAGAAATATGTACGAAAATTTACCTCCAAGACACGCTGCTGAGGAAAGCCATATTGATACCCGTCGGCTATGGCCATCATATCCGCAACGGAAGAAGGAGGCTCAGACACAAGGGTAGCTTCGGGAACACTCAAATTTCTTCCCCAGGCCTCAGATACCCGCGCCTTGGAAGAAATTTCCATCATACGACGAGTATACGCATCAGAATCCTTTTCACCAGTAACAACCGGGGCGGGATGAGGGACAAATAGCAGATCCTTTTTCTTGATACAATCCATTATGGCGTCCTCACCCTCACATGACGGCGAATGAGGAAGATCCGCGGAAGGCGAATCAATCACCGACTTCCCCTTTTCTGATACGGCCCCTTCAGCACAAATGTCGGCACCAACATGCGCACCATGCTCCTCCGCGCCACCATCCTGAACAGCAGCGTCTTCGTTATCAGCAACCCCGAGCACATCCCAATCATCCTTGGGGGAAAGTAGAGAGAAGTCCTCAGGAAAATCGAGGGCATCGTCGAAGAACTCCCCTGTGGAATACATCCGGTCAAAGGAAAACTCTTGAGAAAGGGTGGGGAGAGTATCCGCGGCATCACCAGCAGGGACAGCCAATAACACCGCCATCAGCTACCACGGCGTTGTTTCTCCCTTCATCACCATCATGACCCGCACAGACCTCTTCTTCGACATTGAGAGGGGAAGTATCAGTACGTTCCTCCCCATATGTAATCTCCTCATCCTCAGCAAAATCTTCGTTCACCGGACTGGTAACTTCTTCATGAGCCTCAGCCTCACCCATCACAATGGTAGAAGACTGCTTCGGCTTAATCTTTTTCTTCTTCGACACCTGAACCAACACCACAAAAAGAGTTATTTTTCCCCGAACAGTTGAATTTCTAAAGAAGGAGAAGCGCAACTAGAATCCGCATACCTGGGCAGTCGAGGCACTCCTCGGTGGAAGTATAGCACCAGAACCTTCCTCCTCGTCTCCCCCAACGACGTCAAGGGCATAAGGAAAATTCATACCTGAGAAGTTTAAACGCCAGGGACAGAAATCTCCATAACGAGCAGGAGGAGATTCACGTGGCCTGCTACTGGTGTGAAAATGGGGAGCACACAAAACACTTGCAAGTATACAAGGCAAAGATTTGTAATATAGGGATGAGTAGGGGTTTGTCCACAGGGAGTGGGAGCATACAAGAAGTCTTCCTAGCTAAAGTGTATAGTGAGTTAAAGGCAGTAACTATGGTGACAGTGACAATGGTCTAGAGTGGTAGTGAAACAAAGGCAGCAGCCTAAGGCAAGGGTATTGAGCAATAGTGACAGACAAAGAGAAAGATGCAGAATTGTGTGAAGTTACTAAGGCAATTGAATCCACCTTGTGCCCTAATCAAGCAATACAATCTAGTTTTGGTTGGAAATACTATGCATACATCTAGAATGAGATGAAAATCAGCTTGCTCACTGATATGCCCCTAGCATTGACTGTCTTTTGACAGCACAATCAATCACAGGCATGCCAGAGCACTGAGTACTTCTCATTGCTCAAGCAAACAGGCATTAAGAAAACTACCCTAACCATGCATCATCTAGCAGTGCACTAGGCTTCATCAGAGCCTTAGTTGCAGTGAATTAGCTCATGCTAGACATGAGTTTAACAACAGCATTCATCCAACAAACTAAATTAAAATGAAACATACATACAGGATACACACATTCAACTGTTGCTAAAACAGAAATTGGAAAAATGAGAATTGATTCAAAATATTGTTCACTGGCTAGCCCAGAGAGCTTTTCTACTACACCCATAACATCCATTTATAGTTTTTTACAACACCCTGAATTTCTACAAACCCTAAATTGAAAATTCCCAAATTTGAAAACCCTAATTTTTAAATTCCAAATTAAACTCACTGATTTCTGAATTGGTCTCCCCTACGCTCGACCCATGCCCTGTTGATGTTCCCTCTGCTCCTCCTCAGCTCTACAGCTCCCAATTGCGTCTACTGATGCCCTATCTTTTCTCTTTCTTATTTGTAGCACCTAGGGTTGATGCTAAGAACAAGATAGGGAAATACTAGGGATCTGGATGATGGTGAAGGCTCTGATTTGGTCGAGAGAATGGAGATGGTGAAGCTCGAGGTGGTGATGGAAGAGATGGTGGTGGCAGTGAAGTTGCAGGCGGTATGGTGGTGGAGAAGAGGTTTTGGGGAAAGAAAATGATTTGGGAAGAAGAGGGTGTTTGGCTTGAGGTCGATGGGTTCGATGGCTAAGGTGTTGAGCGGGTTCATCAAACTTTGATGTCTAGCGAGGAGACGCGTTGGGTGTGAAGATGGTTGGTAGATCTAACGGTGGTATGAGAGATGAATCACTTCGACCGTTGGATTGTGAAATACAACAAAGTTAACGGCGAAGATCGAGGTTAGGTGCTGTAGTGTTAAGCGGAAGTATCGAGATTTGATGAGCATGCAAAGAAGCGACCGTATGATCTAAATGTGATCAAATCTGAAGGCTTGGAATTTAGGTACTATGGTGTTTTGTAGGGACTTCAGATTTTGATGAACGATGAAGAAGCGACCATTGGATGATGAGATGGATCCAATCCGACGGCTGAAGATGGAGGCGGTTTTGGTTATAGAAAATGGGTTTGGGTAAGGGTTTTGGGCCTTGGGTATGCCAAGCCCATATCTTCTTTAAGAACAATTCTTCCTTCTTGAGCCCATTCCTAGCTTTTTGGACGTGCGCTCCATTCTTTGCGGCTTCTTTGCGTAATTTCTTCCGGCTTCTCACTACTCTTCAGCTCTTTTCCGCTCCGCAAGTCATCCAGACTTTATTTATTACCTAAAAATGCAAAATTAAGTAAGAAAAATATTTATTCTTGAAAACAATGAAAATACAGAATATGGGATAAAATGTAGAATTAATGCACAAAAGATGAGTTAAATGCCAATAAAAAGGGATAAATATATACATTATTTGGCACTCATCAAATACCCCCAAACCTGAATTTTACTTGTCCTCAAGTAAAACAAAACTAAGGAAATCCTAACTATACCACTGTTGCTGGTCTCTCGAATGCATTTAGCGTATGCACTAAGCCTTTTAAACCACTAAGTGTCCCTAGTGGACGAGTTGAAGTCTCGTGAAGGTTTGCTTAGAACGTACCTACAAAGTTCTAGGTCAAAATATAAGCTCAGATTCCATCAAATGTGACATGTGCAAAACAGTTTAAGCTCACAACAAAATGGAGATGTCAATCTAGCTATCAAAGGCACAATCCTAGCACTGATAACAAAAAAAGACATGTGATAAGAGTGTAAAGTGTATCTACACATGTGTAAAGAAAGATCTGAAGTTATGACTACTAATCACCAAGAGATAGTTTCTCAGGCTAAGAACTGAGGTCGAAATCTAGCTAGCTGTCCGGACTTTACGAGAATTGTGAATGAGTTGGAGGTATTTCACAATTACTCGCGTTGTACATCAATGGCATACACCCTCCTTGCTTATTACAATGAAACAACAAAATGACTATTTACATGACTCTTATTTACATTGACTATTCTCTTTTATTTTTGGAACAAGAGATGATGGAATTGATAAATACTTGATTTTTTTTGTATTTTTCTGAATTTTTTTTTTTTTTTTTTTTTTTTTTTTTTTGAAAGGAAACACTTTTGATACATATACAAAAGGAAACAAAATTACATGACACTTTGCAAGAGGTAGCCCTTTTTGATGCACCCAGTTAAATTCGATGGTTGTCTTTCTTAATGTAACCTCCACCTTCTATCCCAACCAACCAAAAACAAGCTAGTCAAGTTTCGTTCAGTATTCTAAAGTGATTGGCAATCGTAACTTCCTATCAAACACCTTGAAGATCGAGGCCATACATGTATTGGTAGATCGTGCGCGTGCAAATTTCTTATCACTATGTGAATTGTGCTAGAATCAGGGTGCCTAAATATCTAGACTAAGACTCCTAATAAAAATACATATTTGCACAAGAGTCAACATTTCAAGGTAAATGAGCTCCATTTTTATGATTTTTCATTTTTTTTTTTATTTGATTTTTCAATTTTTTTTTTTTTTTTTTTTTTTTCAATTTTTTCAAAAAGATGGAGTTTTGTTTTCAATTATGGCATATTATCGTGGTATCTACTCTATACCCCCAAACCTAAACTAAACATTGTCCTCAATGTTTCAAATATGGAAAGAATTATAAAACAATATATGAAGAGGAACATGCTGAGTAGAGTAAAAGGAGAGAGAATACCCGATTGTACGGCGAAAGCTCGATTAAAACTCCGTTATTCAAGGCAAAAATCCATCATATTAGGAGTCACAATGGATGAGCACAAAATATATACAAAAGGAAATTTAACTAACACATTATCTACAAGAAAATTTGGTTTTTAATGGGATTGGACTTTTTGGAAAAATTTGTTTGGTTTTGTGGGAGACATTTGGTTGTGGGAGACATTTGGTTTTGATGGGAAAAGAAAAATTTTGGTTTTTAGGGAAATTTGGAAAACTTTTTGGTTATTTAGGGAAAGAGTGGACCAGTTTAGTCCACATAGACCGGGTCCTCCAGGTTGGTTGTTTCAATGTCGGGTGGAAATGGTCAAGGAATGGCTTTAATCTCTGCCCGTTGACTTTGAAAACGTTCTTGTTGGAACATCCTCCAGCTCTACAGCTCCATGAGGAAAAACTGTGCGTACTAGGTACGGACCCTTCCATCTGGAACGCAGTTTTCCTGGAAAAAGATGTAATCGGGAGTCATACAGCAAACTTTCTGACCAGGAGTGAAGGATTTGCGCAGAATACGCTTATCATGAAACATCTTCATCTTCTGCTTATATAACTTGGCACTATCATAAGCCTCATTTCTCAATTCTTCCAACTCGTTGAGTTGAAGTTTCCTTTGAATTCCAGCTTCGTCCAGAGAAAGTTCAGCTCTTTGATTGCCCAGTAGGCACGATGTTCTAATTCCACAGGTAGATGGCACGGCTTTCCATACACTAGACGATAGGGGGACATGCCAATTGGTGTCTTATAAGCTGTTCTATAGGCCCACAAAGCATCATTCAATCTTAATGACCAATCTTTCCTACGGGTTGACCGTCTTCTCCAGAATGTGCTTAATTTCCCTATTAGAAACTTCTACTTGTCCACTAGTCTGAGGGTGGTACGGAGTAGCAACCTTGTGAGTTATGCCATACTTGCGTACTAAAGACTCAAAGTACTTGTTACGAAAATGTGAACCGCCGTCACTGATGATAGCTCTAGGGGTACCAAAACGTGCAAATATGTTTTCCTTTAGAAATGAAAGTACCACCTTGTGGTCATTTGTTCTGGTTGCTATGGCTTCTACCCACTTAGAAACGTAATCAACTGCGACTAGGATGTACAATCTAGTCAGAAATGGGAATGGACCCATGAAGTCGATCCCCCAAACATCAAAAATCTCCACAATCAAAATGGGGTTCAATGGCATCATGTTTCTCCTCGAAATGCTTCCTAGCTTTTGACAGCGTTCACAAGCAACACAATAATCATGGCAATCCTTGAACAATGATGGCCAATAGAATCCACACTGCAAGATCTTTGCAGCGGTTTTCTTGGCACTGAAATGGCCTCCACATGCTTGGTCATGACAGAAAGATATCACATCTTTCTGTTCAGTGTTGGGGACACATCTCCTAATGATTTGGTCCGGCAGTACTTAAACAAATATGGGTCATCCCAAAGGAAATGTTTAACTTCAGCCAAAACTTAGCGGTCTTGTCTCGACCAACGTGAGGGCATCCTACCTGCAGCAGGTAGTTAACATATCGCAAACCAAGGAAGGTTGAGATAGACATCAATTGCTCATCAGGAATGATTCTCTAATCAGCTCACTCATCAATAGACTCAAAGTTAATCTAGACAAATGATCAGCAACCACATTCTCACAACCTTTCTTATCACGGATTTCGAGATCGAATTCCTGTAATAAGAGTATCCATCGAATAAGGCGAGCTTTAGCATCCTTCTTGGAAAGAAGATACTTCAAAGCCGCATGGTCTGTGTATATGATGATCTTAGACCTATGAGATAAGATCTAAACTTGTCTAATGCGAAAACGACGCAAGCAATTCCTTCTCGGTAGTTGTAATTGAGTTGAGTCATTAAGGGTTTTGCTAGCGTAGTATATCACGTATGGTAGTCTATCAACGCTGTCCTAAAACAGCACCAACAGCATAATCAGAGGCATCACACATGAGTTCAACGGTAGTTCCCGTTGGGTGGTCGGACTATAGGAGCGGTGGTGAGAAGGGTTTTTAATTCCTCCCATGCTTCACACAAGCATCATCGAAATTGAAGGTAACATCTTTGGCGAGAGACTACACAGAGGTCTGAGATTTTGCTAAAGTCTTTGATGAATCGCCGGTAAAAACCAGCATGACCTAAAATGATCGATTCCTTCACAGAGCGGGTTTGGTAATGTCGATGAGGTCACTTTAGCTTTATCCACTTCAATGCCTTTTCCGAGATGATGTGTCCTAGAACTATTCCTGAATTCACCATAAAATGGCATTTTCCCAATTTAGAACAAGGTTCTTTTCTTACATCTGGACAGAGGGTAAGATGTCTTAAACATTTATCAAACGAGAACCAACACGGAGAAATCATCCATAAGATCTCGAGAAAACTATCTATCATGTCAGAAAAAATGCTCATCATGCAACGCTGAAAAGTAGCAGGTGCATTACACAACCCAAGGGCATACGTCTATAAGCAAACGTCCCAAAGGACACGTGAACGTAGTTTTTTCCTGATCTTCTGGAGCAATGTGAATTTGGTTATAACCGGAAAAGCCATCTAGAAAACAGTAGTGACTGTGTCCAGACACACGTTCTAGCATTTGGTCATGAAAGGGAGCGGGAAGTGATCCTTCCTTGTTACTGTGTTCAACTTCTGTAGTCGATGCATACTCGCCATCCTGTGGTTGTACGTAGGGACTAATCATTCTTGTCGTTCTGAACTACAGTAATGCCTGACTTCTTAGGCACAACTTGAATGGGACTAACCCATTTGCTATCGGGAATTGGGTATATGATACCCGCATCAAGTAGTTTCAGGATCTCTCCTTTGACTACATCTCTCATGTTAGGATTAAGTCTCCTTTGCATTTCCCTCGATGGTTTGGCATTCTCTTCAAGGTTAATGTGGTGCATGCAAATGGTGGGACTAATTCCTTTGAGATCTGAGATGGTCCATCCTAAGGCCTCTTTGTGTTCCTTAAGTACTTCTAAAAGCTTACTTTCCTGTTCCGTTCTAAACATGATGAAATAATGACAGGTAAAGTATCAGAAGAACCTAGGAATGCGTACTTCAACGTACTAGGCAATGTTTTCAATTCAAGCTTGGGTGGCTCAACAATGGATGGAATGAGCTTGGAATCAGAGAGTAAGGGTGGTTCCACTTCATATTTCCTTTCAGTGACGTCCATTTGAGGTACAGATTCGAGCAGAGATAGGACGTCACTACAGTATGCATCATCATAGGAATCTGAGTTAAAGTTCTCCATACATGCTTGAAAGGGGTCGACGGATAGAATGTTAGTCAACGAATCTTGCATTAATCCTTCAATCATATTAACTTCATGCACATCATCATCATCAAGATTCACAGGTTGTTGACTAATATCGAACACATTCAATTCTACCGTCATGTTACCAAAAGACAGTTTTAACACTCCATTACGACAATTAATGATCGCGTTGGACGTAGCCAAGAAAGGACGTCCTAAGATGACAGGAACAGTCTGGGTTTTGTACAGGTTGAGTGTCTAAGACAATGAAGTCTACGGGAAAATAGAATTTGTCAACCTTGATCAAAACGTCTTCGACCACTCCACGAGGAATCTTGACAGATCGGTCTGCCAGTTGTAGAGTGATAGATGTTGGCTTCAACTCCCCAAGACCTAACTGCTCATAAACAGAATATGGCAGTAGGTTAACACTTGCACCTAGGTCTAATAACGCTTTATTGACCGTGTGTTCTCCTATAGTGCAAGAAATTGTTGGACATCCTGGATCCCTAAACTTGGGTGGAGTTTTGTTCAGAATGATGGAACTCACCTCAGCTAAGAAAGCACGTTGTGCACATTGAGCTTGCGCTTTTGAGTACACAAGTCTTTGAGGAATTTGCATAAGCAGGGATTTGCCTATTGCTTCAAGAAAAGGAATGTTGATGTTGACTCTCTTGAACAGATCTAACATCTCATTATAATGGGTACTTTTCTGTTGATAGATCAATCTTTGAGGAAATGGGGCAACAGGAGAATGAGTTGGCAAAGGGACATTCACAGCAGTAGAATTGTCAGGCTTTCCAACTTGCTCAGATTCTTTGGTTTTCTGGGGTTGTGGAGACAGCGTGGAATTTGTATCAGATTCATTAGGTTCGCCCACGTTGTTCTCGATGACTTTACCACTTCGGAGGGTGGTAATGGCATGGACTTGATCGGGTGAGGTTTCAGTGCAGGATGTTGTGCCTGTTTGAAATATCCTCTTTGGATTTTGTTGGGGTTGGCTAGGAAGTTTACCCTTTTCTCTCTCACTATGGAATCACATTTGACCATCTTTTGATCAGATTTTCTGACTTTGCACAACTCTGGAACATTCCTCTAGGGGGATAATCTCTTGTCGGTATTGTGTTGAGGATATGATTGTTTGAGAGTTTGATTGTTGTTGAGGGTTCCTAGGGTATTGATAACCTTGATTGTTCTGATATCCCTGATTGTTTTGATAGCTCTGATTGGGTTGAGATGGTCCTCCCTGAGTGGGTCCTTTGGACCATGAAAAGTTAGGGTGGTTTCTCCATCCTGGATTGTAGGTCTGTGAATAGGGTTATGCTCTTGTTTTTGAAACATGGCATGTGCCTGTTCAAGCCTAGATTCCTGGACTGCAAGCAAATCGGGGCAATTTTGGAATTGATGGTTGGGATCGTTACAAGCGGCACATACAGACGAAGCGACATGTTCTCGGAGAGTAGTGGTGGAAGGTTTTGAATTTTTATGTAGTTCTAACTCTTCTAATCTCCTAACTATTGATGCCATGTTTGCTCTTCCCTCGAAATCTGCTTCAATCCTAAAAGCCTTAGCTTCGGATGTAGTCTTTCTGGGTTCACGGATGGATTCCCACTGTTGCGTCTTTTCAGCTACTTCAATCAAGAAGTCCCAAGACGCATCAGCAGTTTTGTCTACGAATAGACCATTACACATCGACTCAACCGTTGTTCGGGTGGACACATCTAGACCTCATACAAAATTTGCACAAGTCTCCATTTTTCAAAACCATGATGGGGACATTGGAGCAATAATTCATTGAATCTCTCCAGGTATCTAGCTAAGGTCTCACCCTCTAATTGCACAAAGCTATTCAGACTTTGACGAATTGTCGCAGTCTTGTGATTCGGGAAAAACTTTTTGAAAAACTCCTTTATGAGGTCATCCCATGTCATGATGGATTGAGGCTGTAAAGCATACAGCCAGGCCTTTGCCTTATCTTTCAGGGAGAAAGGAAAGAGCCTTAACTTTAGGGTTTCGTCGGACATTTGAGTGAAACGCAGAGTTCCACAAATTTCCAATAAAGATCATTGAGTGGAATTCGTTTTCTAACATTATCGAACCCTACAAAAAATGTTTGAAATATTATCAATCTTCATATTATGATCAATGAGGAGTCACTGAGCTTCAAAAACATGGAAACTGATATATTGACCCTAAGAGCTACACTTTTATATGAAATTCTGGTTCTTGATATTGCAAACTTCTTATAAACAGCAAAGACCAAAGTGCAAAACTCGGTAATTGCACCAAAGGATCCAAAGCTCATAATTAGCATTCTAGCTCCAGAAAGTTTATAAGAGTTACTGGAGTCTTGTGGAGGAGCTTTGGTAGCATCATTATTTCCTTAAGTAATTAACATATTGGGATTCTTGTATGCTGATCTAATTTGGTTTCCTTGAAATGTTGTAGGTGGAAAGCATCGGACTTTGCCACTCTCAATCGGAGTTGAGTATATTTCTTCAACAATGAGAAACCAGAAACCGCTGTTTCAAGGTGGCATGGGCAAAAAATCATGCTTTTGTTCTACTGTAGAATTTTGCGGATGCATTCTTGCCCCTTTACAGATCATGCTTTTGTTCCTTTTCAGTATACTTGAAAGTTCCAAAAAACCATTTCTAGCTCAAAAAATCCCCTTATCATCACTGTATTGTTATTGTGCAGGTTGGCAAAGGTTTATCCAGGGTTTAAGGGTTTGAGTTTGTGTTTTATTATGGGTAAAAAGGAAGAAATTCTCCGTATCAACATCATCTCTGCTTATCATCAATGCTTCCACAAGTAAGACTCTTTCCCTGAGATTTAAAAGAAGAGAATTTTAACATTTGATTTTGATTTCACAAGTGGTATTTGTGTGCACATATTTCATCATGTAACACGTGTACATAGGAAGATACATGGAGGGCATGCGGACAAGGTCATCAAAGTATGATGACACACGCTCATAACCAAGAATCACATCCCGTCAACGAGGGATCTTTGCCCGAATAATCCAAGGATAGAAGTTAAAGGATGTTCCGGTAACACGCTGTACTGCGGAGCACCAAATAACTCCCAAAGAGTTACTTTATCTCATCCCCAAAAGAAGCCAAGATCAACGATGGAGAGAAGATGTACTGACATGGACGCGACAGAGGCAGAAAACACTTGCCTGACACGAGCAGGCGCCTCAACTACCCGCATTAAACACTCTGAGCAGCATACGTGTCGATCAACCCGTGGAACGAACGAGGATGACTCTGCGTGATGAAGTTACGAACGAAGACCCCTGCGTGATGGACACAAACACAAGAAGATAAGGTTCCAACGGCCTTCAGAGATGGGTCCCACACTCTAACCCTATAAATACCCCCCCCCCCTCTCCACCAAGAGTAAAGGGATCGGAAAAACTGGGGAAGAAGGAGAGAGAGAAAAGATTGTAAGTGTAAGTTAGTCCTTTACAATAGACAAACCTATGTAAACTACAAAGTCACTCGACTATCTTTGTAATCATCAAGTACATAGTGAAACAACAACCCCGTGGATGTAGGCCTTAGTGCTGAACCACGTAAATCCCGGTCTCATTTACACTTCAGCACTTTATTCTTGTCTAACGCTTCATGAGTTTTACTTTTATGCTTCGTTTTCTTTATCTCCCCTTGCATAAACGCCACTCGCAGTATTCTTAGATGAGGCTATGATAAACCCGAAGGTTTTGAGCCAAGGAATCAATGTCATTGTATTATCAGCACGAGTTGGTACCTAGAGTTTGAATATTGTTTGTGAACATATAGATGCCTACGTGATGCCATGTTTGCTCCTAACTATTGTAGTTCTAACTCTTCTAATCTCCTAACTATTGATGCCATGTTTGCTCTTCCCTCGAAATCTGCTTCAATCCTAAAAGCCTTAGCTTCGGATGTAGTCTTTCTGGGTTCACGGATGGATTCCCACTGTTGCGTCTTTTCAGCTACTTCAATCAAGAAGTCCCAAGACGCATCAGCAGTTTTGTCTACGAATAGACCATTACACATTGACTCAACCGTTGTTCGGGTGGACACATCTAGACCCTCATACAAAATTTGCACAAGTCTCCATTTTTCAAAACCATGATGGGGACATTGGAGCAATAATTCATTGAATCTCTCCAGGTATCTAGCTAAGGTCTCACCCTCTAATTGCACAAAGCTATTCAGACTTTGACGAATTGTCGCAGTCTTGTGATTCGGGAAAAACTTTTTGAAAAACTCCTTTATGAGGTCATCCCATGTCATGATGGATTGAGGCTGTAAAGCATACAGCCAGGCCTTTGCCTTATCTTTCAGGGAGAAAGGAAAGAGCCTTAACTTTAGGGTTTCGTCGGACATTTGAGTGAAACGCAGAGTTCCACAAATTTCCTCGAATTCTCTCACGTGGTGGTAAGGGTTTTCATTCTCAACACCTCTAAAAATAGGGAGCATCTGTATTGTGCTTGATTTGAGCTCATAATGGCCATTAGCCTCGGGTAGCACAATACAAGAAGGTTGACTGGCTCTAGTTGGGTACATATAATCCTTGAGGGTACAGGGTTCTCCCATTGTTTCAGATTGGTCCGGTGTGTTTTCCTCAGAAGTTGTGGATATGTCAATTGGGTCTATTTGATTTACTCTAACTAGTCTATTTGATTGGTCTCTAAAGGTTACAATCATATCCCACTCATGAAATAACAAGCCCACAGATAAGGAAGAAAACAGGGCCCATAAGGATTTGGTTTTGAAAGGGTTAAGTGGAATTTGGTTTTAAGGAGTGGAATTTTGGTTTTAAGAAGGGATTTTGTTTTTGGTTTAAAATTGGGCTTTGGAAAAGTTTTTGAACTAAACCTAGCATAAATTAGCACAACCCATAAAAGAAAATAAAAACAATAATAATAATTACAAGCCCATAAAAGAAAAATAAAAGAAAATAAAAGAAAAAGAAAATAAAAATAAAAATAAAAATAATTATTACAAGCCCAAATTAAAAATAAATTAATTATTACATACCCAAATTGAATATTTAATGAGGCCCAAGTGGGTTACTCATGGTTTTAGGCTTAATTGGTTAAGGAGGGAAGCCCAGTTAGGCTTTTGTTCCCTTTTAGTTGCACAACCCAGTTGGGCTTTAGGATCGTCCTAAGCAGCTCTCGCTCAAGCCCAGCAACAACAGGTGGCAGAGCCCAGCAGCACTTGGCAAGCCCAGTTCAGTTGAAGTTGGTGAAGCCCAATTCAGAAAAGTACAAGCCCACCAGTAGAAGGCAGAGCCCAGCAGATTCACTTCAGTTGGCAGCCCAGCAGCTTCACTTGGCAGCAGCAGTTGCTTTGGTTCACCAGCAGCAGCAACAGCAGCAGCAGCAGCAGCAACTCAGTGGCACCAGTTCAGGAACTTCAGCTTCACTGCAGTTCCAACAGCAACAGCAGCTTTGGCAGCAGCTTTGGCAGCAGCTTTGGCAGCAGCTTGGCAGCAGCAAAAAAATACAGCACAGCTCCAGCAGCAACATGTGAGTGAACAAGATAGCAATGAGCACACACAACTATGCAAGCACAGCAAGGCCACAACAGCTATGAAAACTTCAAAAATATGGCAGCCAGCTCCCCGGCAGCGGCGCCAAAAACTTGGTGTGAAAATGGGGAGCACACAAAACACTTGCAAGTATACAAGGCCAAGATTTGTAATATAGGGATGAGTAGGGGTTTGTCCACAGGGAGTGGGAGCATACAAGAAGTCTTCCTAGCTAAAATGTATAGTGAGCTAAAGGCAGTAACTATGGTGACAGTGACAATGGTCTAGAGTGGTAGTGAAACAAAGGCAGCAGCCTAAGGCAAGGGTATTGAGCAATAGTGACAGACAAAGAGAAAGATGCAGAATTGTGTGAAGTTACTAAGGAAATTGAATCCACCTTGTGCCCTAATCAAGCAATGCAATCTAGTTTGGGTTGGAAATCCTATGCATACATCTAGAATGAGATGAAAATCAGCTTGCTCACTGATATGCCCCTAGCATTGACTGTCTTTTGACAGCACAATCAATCACAGGCATGCCAGAGCACTGAGTACTTCTCATTTCTCAAGCAAACAGGCATTAAGAAAACTACCCTAACCATGCATCATCTAGCAGTGCACTAGGCTTCATCAGAGCCTTAGTTGCAGTGAATTAGCTCATGCTAGACATGAGTTTAACAACAGCATTCATCCAACAAACTAAATTAAAATGCAACATACATACAGGATACACACATTCAACTGTTGCTAAAACAGAAATTGGAAAAATGAGAATTGATTCAAAATATTGTTCACTGGCTAGCCCAGAGAGCTTTTCTACCACACCCATAACATCCATTTATAGTTTGTTACAACACCCTGAATTTCTACAAACCCTAAATTGAAAATTCCCAAATTTGAAAACCCTAATTTTTAAATTCCAAATTAAACTCACTGATTTCTGAATTGGTCTCCCCTACGCTCGACCCATGCCCTGTTGATGTTCCCTCTGCTCCTCCTCAGCTCTACAGCTCCCAATTGCGTCTACTGATGCCCTAGCTTTTCTCTTTCTTATTTGTAGCACCTAGGGTTGATGCTAAGAACAAGATAGGGAAATACTAGGGAGCTGGATGATGGTGAAGGCTCTGATTTGGTCGAGAGAATGGAGATGGTGAAGCTCGAGGTGGTGATGGAAGAGATGGTGGTGGCAGTGAAGTTGCAGGCGGTATGGTGGTGGAGAAGAGGTTTTGGGGAAAGAAAATGATTTGGGAAGAAGAGGGTGTTTGGCTTGAGGTCGATGGGTTCGATGGCTAAGGTGTTGAGCGGGTTCATCAAACTTTGATGTCTAGCGAGGAGACGCGTTGGGTGTGAAGATGGTTGGTAGATCTAACGGTGGTATGAGAGATGAATCACTTCGACCGTTGGATTGTGAAATACAACAAAGTTAACGACGAAGATCAAGGTTAGGTGCTGTAGTGTTAAGCGGAAGTATCGAGATTTGATGAGCATGCAAAGAAGCGACCGTAGGATCTAAATGTGATCAAATCTGAAGGCTTGGAATTTAGGTACTATGGTGTTTTGCAGGGACTTCAGATTTTGATGAACGATGAAGAAGCGACCATTGGATGATGAGATGGATCCAATCCGACGGCTGAAGATGGAGGCGGTTTTGGTTATAGAAAATGGGTTTGGGTAAGGGTTTTGGGCCTTGGGTATGCCAAGCCCATATCTTCTTTAAGAACAATTCTTCCTTCTTGAGCCCATTCCTAGCTTTTTGGACGTGCGCTCCATTCTTTGCGGCTTCCTTGCGTAATTTCTTCCGGCTTCTCACTACTCTTCAGCTCTTTTCCGCTCCGCAAGTCATCCAGACTTTATTTATTACCTAAAAATGCAAAATTAAGTAAGAAAAATATTTATTCTTGAAAAAAATGAAAATACAGAATATGGGATAAAATGTAGAATTAATGCACAAAAGATGAGTTAAATGCCAATAAAAAGGGATAAATATATACATTATTTGGCACTCATCAGCTACTCTCAGTAGGACGCCAACCGCGTGGACCGGGAATCCAACCGTACGCCCAAGGACCAACAACTTCGATAACGGTAGCGTGCCACTCGTAGTCATGGTCGCGCTTGATCCTCTCGCGTGCCGGAAAAAGTTTCCGCTGACTAGACCCCTCCGTGCCGGGAACATACTTCAGCTTGGCATCGCTGACCTCATTTAACAGACGAATTTCGCCCCGAGGAGCAGCGAGATTCCGAAGGCTAACACTCCACGACTTACGGTTCCTACTATTGACGTAATCACCGAAGGAGTTATTGAAATTCTCAGGAGTATACCATTCCTTATCCGCGGGATTGGGAACGTAACAAGTCATTGTCGTCTCCCCCTTACTCCGCAGATAGCACTCCCTCAGTGCACGGAGATAATTCCCCGATAGTTGCGATACAGAACGGCTGTGAGTATTGGTGGAAGAGCCTTCACGACTAGCAAGCACATTATAGTAGAAGGAATCACCTGACTTGTACAACGGCAGCATAAGACCAACTTCGAACGCTCCAACCGTAGTCAACAAATGAAATTCATCGAACTCATACCTTGAGATAAGCTCATAAGTAATATCATCCTCAGGGGCATATAAACGAACCTCGAAGGATTGAAGCTCATGCTTTTCCTTGAATATTTCGAGATCAATATGCTTGAACGTTACTTTTTTCTTGCTGACCGAAACGCTGCGTATCAATGGGGCAGCCTCATCCTCCTCGGCGGGACCGGATGAACCAATGAAAGCCTCTGAAGCCTTTCTCTTCAAAGAAGGATTTTTTGAAGACTCAGCCCTCGGAACACCACCTTTGGTATTCTTCCCTTTAAAAGAACTTATAGGAGGGGGCGACAGATGACGCTCGGGCTCTACAGAACGTAGAGGAGGAACATCAAAAGCGACAGCACGAGTCGGTGGATGCGTACTCCTAACATCATAACGAGGACGAGACACCGCGCGATCGACAACTTTTCGAGACCCAGAAGGATTTGTCGAAGGAACCTCTTCCCTAGAAGATGAGGCCTTAGCCCCAGAAGAAACTCGATTTCTACGAACATCATCTTGAGACTCTCTACGCGGAGGAGATCTCGATAGACCAGAACCAGGAGTCAGATAAGGAAGCCGCGGACGGTCAGACATGGCTGCGAAAAGATTAATCATAAACAAGTCAAAAACAAACACAAGGACATCATAAGATCAAAAAAACCACATAAATAGCAATCCACACACGATAACGCAGAAACCCTAAAATTAGCATACATGCTCGAAATTCCCTAAATCCCTACCCTGAAAGGCTCAAGCAAAACAATGGCCTCCTTGATTTAAGACGAAGAACAGGGGAAAACTAGCATGCAAGCATTAAAAGAAGTTCTTCATCACAAACAAGGGACAACAGTAGCAGAAAATTTACAAATCAACATAACGTAAAACAGTGGAAACAAAGAAAAGAAAAAACTTACCAGCAAAAACAGCAGCAGAAAGAACAAATCAGAAATAAAGAGGAGGCAAGTGTGATTAATGCTAAGGCGGAGAGAATTTAAGGACTGAAGAATGAAGACTGACAGAGAATTTAAATGAAGACTGACATAGAATTTAAGGGCTGAAGAGCAAGGAATGAAGACGGAGAGAATGAAATTAATTTTTCTCTCTTCCTTAATATACTCGAAAGAAAGAGGAGGAAGTTAAGAGAGGAATGTGAAACGTGCCCATTTAATGAGCAATTAATGCACGAATAAAGAAACATGCCCAAGTATCTAGGAGAAGTTATTAGGAGAGATGAAGAATATGTAACGACTATTTTCTTCAATGCTCCCGCTAAACACTCAAGCCCGAAGAAAAGGGGCAAATTGTGTGCACATATTTCATCATCAAACACGTGTACATAGGAAGATACATGGAGGGCATGCGGACAAGGTCATCAAAGTATGATGACACACGCTCATAACCAAGAATCCCATCCCGTCAACGAGGGATCTTTGCCCGAATAATCCAAGGATAGAAGTTAAAGGATGTTCCGGTAACACGTTGTACTGCGGAGCACCAAATAACTCTCAAAGAGTTACTTTATCTCATCCCCAAAAGAATCCAAGATCAACGATGGAGAGAAGATGTACTGACATGGACGCGACAGAGGCAGAAAACACTTGCCTGACACGAGCAGACGCCTCAACTACCCGCATTATACACTCTGAGCAGCATACGTGTCGATCAACCCGTGGAACGAACGAGGATGACTCTGCGTGATGAAGTTACGAACGAAGACCCCTGCGTGATGGACACAAAACACAAGAAGATAAGGTTCCAACGTCCTTCAGAGATGGGTCCCACACTCTAACCCTATAAATACCCCCTCTCCACCAAGAATAAAGGGATCGTAAAAACTGGGGAAGAAGGAGAGAGAGAGAAAAGATTGTAAGTGTAAGTTAGTCCTTTACAATAGACAGACCTATGTAAACTACAAAGTCACTCGACTATCTTTGTAATCATCAAGTACATAGTGAAACAACAACCCCGTGGATGTAGGCCTTAGTGCTGAACCACGTAAATCCCGGTCTCATTTACACTTCAACACTTTATTCTTGTCTAACGCTTCATGAGTTTTCCTTTTATGCTTCGTTTTCTTTATCTCCCCTTGCATAAACGCCACTCGCAGTATTCTTAGATGAGGCTATGATAAACCCGAAGGTTTTGAGCCAAGGAATCAATGTCATTGTATTATCAGCACGAGTTGGTACCTAGAGTTTGAATATTGTTTGTGAACATATAGATGCCTAGGTGATTTACGTGTTCACAGTATTTAGAGAAGTTCTTAAAAGAGTGAATCGGATAAAGAAGAATGTGTTTCAGAGTGGAAAAAATACAGACCTTCTCTCTCTGTAAGTATAGGTCTTTTGGTTGCCTTGGGTGATTTGTTTGAAAATCTGATAATGGGGTCTCTTTGTTTATGAAGTTGACCTGATTTTGACTTGATTCTTGTAGGAACATCTGGAGATGAAACAACTAGTGAGGTTCTCGGAAGAAGCTGATGCTGGGTTTCCAACTTGTACTGATAAGGTGTGTAATTTTGATTTGTCATGTTCTTCTTGTTTTGATCGTGTATACGAGCTACGAACATCAATATTGGTCAATTGAACGTTGTAGTGTTAACATTACTAGGATATTACATTCTTAAATATTTGTTTTCGTCTGAGTTCAGATTTTAAGTAACATAAAAAGCATGTTAGAGAGCTTCAGTGGATAAATATGTATGAGAAGCCTACTATAGACACTCGAGGATTTTGATTTTTTGCATGATAAGCAGAATAAACTTTAATCTTGGACTAAATATGCTGTTTACTTACAAACAATCTAGTATATGGATACATACCTTGAAGAGAGTCCAAGTTCTCAGTTGCGATTACCATGGCGGCACAAAATCATTTTACTGTTTTCACAACTTTTTGTTACTATTACTTAGATTACTTATTTCGATGGAATGCAGGGAATTGACTAACAGATGTGAAGAAGAAGGGACAAGAATGGAGATACCCGGACCATTTCTAGGGGTTGTGGGACTTGAGTCTTTCTTCGGAAGCTAGAGAATGTGAATGTAATTTATCATTTTTAATAAGCACACTCTCGGTACACTAATCAAAGGCTGTAGTTGGCAAGCAATTCTAGTTTTGAATGCATTTTAACTGTAACCAAAATTCCACTGCGTGTCAACTGCTAATGAAAGATTCATGGCATGTACTGTATATTTTTGTATCTTAAAGCCACAAAATCTCATATTCATTACGTAAAATTCCACTTCCAAACTGCACTACATCTGAAGTTAGTAGCTCTGTGATTACTGATTAGATAAATCATGTATTCTAATGGCAACTGCAAGATGAAACTTAGCTTATATAAAGACAACTCTCTTTATTGATGTTTAGAAAATCTCTCAAAACTAAACACAAGCTCTAATCTTGCTCATATGATCAACCACAACTTTGGTGATCATATATATATGTATAGAACTATGAATTCCTTTTCCTAGTCCTATTACCTTATTACATGTCTTTCCTTTTCTTAGAACTAGATGACTTCTAATTCTCTTAGGATTACATAAATTTCCTAATCTTGTCCTTTACTACATGTATTTCCTATTCTTAGAACTAGTTGGAACCTAATTCCCTTTAGGAATACATGCTAGGCTTTCCTTATTCTAACCAAACATGTTAGAGACTATCTTAGCCTCAATGTTGAAGTTAATCCAACATTCTCCCCCTTAAGCTTCAACTGCACTTGTGACATGTCTTGTACTCCAATCAGTTTTCTCATTTCTTCAAACTTGATCCGAGCTAGTGCCTTTGTCAGTATATCTGCTTTCTGCTCAGTTCCTGGTATGTGTTCAACGTTGATGATCTCCTTCTCGATACATTCTCATATGAAATGATACCTTTTGTGAATGTGTTTCGTCTTCCCATGAAACACTGGATTTTTAGTGAGTGCAATTGCAGACTTATTATCAATCTTGATGAGAACTTTTTCAGGTTCTCTTCCTTTGATTTCACCCAATAATTCTTGAAGCCATATTGATTGTTTAGCTGCTTCTGTTGCGTCCATGAACTCAGCTTCGCATGATGACAGAGCTACCGTGTCTTGCTTCTGTGAACACCATGTAATAGGTGCTTCTCCTAGATAAAATATATGACCAGTTGTACCTTTTCCATCATCTTGGTCAATATTATGACTGCTGTCACTATACCCAACAATTCCTTTTGATCCTCCTCGACCATACTTCAATCCATACGTGATTGTTCCTTTTAGGTATCTTAATATTTGCTTCATGATGTCACCATGAGACTTGCGTGGACTTTTCATATAACGACTAGCTACTCCCACTGAGAAAGCCAAGTCTGGTCTTGTGTGTAACAAGTACCTAAGGCATCCAACATTTCTTCTATAACACGTTGAATCAATCTCTGCTTCTTCTTGTGCCTTTGAAACTTTAAGTCCAAACTCCATTGGTATCTTTGTTGGATTACAAGTTTCAAGTCCTGCTTCTTTCAGAATTCTCCTTGCATAAGCTTCTTGTTTTTCTTCTTCTTCTTCTACGTTATTCTCAGTGTTTTCAATATTCTCTTTTCTTCTTGATTATCATAGTGATTATCTTCAGTGTTGATGGTTATGGGTCCTTCTCCTTCATAAATTACTTGACCCCATCTCATGTGAAACATTCCTGGATCCCTACTTGGTCCATTATTAGTTTCTTTCCAGTTCCAGTTTGCTTTTTCATCGAATACCACATCTCGACTCACTATTACTCTTTTCGTTGTTGGATTGAATAATCTGTAAGCTTTGGATCCAAGCTCAATTCCTAGATGCACAAGAGTCTGAGATCGATCATCCAGTTTCTTAAGAGTTGCAGAATCAACTTTTGTGTATGCTTTGCAACCAAACACTCTTAGATGATCTAGATTTGGTTTCTTCTTGTGTAAGCTTTCATAGGGAGTCATATTATTAAGAGCTTTCGTAGGTATCCTGTTTATTAGATATGTGGAGTGTCGTACAGCTTCTCCCATAGATAATTAGGTACCTGCAAGGCTTTTAATGAACTTCTCGTCATCTCCATTAGAGTTCGGTTTCTTCTCTCCACCACTTCGTTTTGTTGTGGTGTAATAGGACCACATAAATCAGCATGAAGAAGCTCTAATGGCTTTGAGGCTCTGAATGTTGTTGCTTTTGGAAAACCTTGACGCGTTTGTTTCCCAACTAAACATGATTCACAGATCCTTGATTCATCGTTTATCTGTGGTAGCCCTCGAACCAACATTGCCTTTAAAGTTCTAAAGCTTATGTGTCCTAATCTTGCATGCCACTTCCATGTCTGATCTTCCAGTCTCATATTCAGACATAATGGCCTTCCAATCATGGGACTTATCTTGTAGAGTCTATTCTGTGAACGTGAGACTCTAACTAAAAGTCTTCCACTTGGGTCATGAACTGTTAGATAATCTTGTCGCATTCTAACATCACATCCAACTTCTGTAGGTTGTCCTAAACTTAGAATGTTGCTTTGTAAGTTTGGGATGAAGTAGATGTTTGTGACAAGCTTCTGTTCTCCGGTCTTGCTCTGAAATAGAATTGATCCTTTCCCTTCAATTTCTACAGAAGATCCATCCCCAAACTTCACTTGTCCTTTGATTTTCTCATTGAGTTCAGAAAAGTAGTGTCTCTTACCAGTCATGTGATTGCTGGCTCCATTATCTAAATACCAGATTCCTTCTTCACCATACTTTGATTCGTATTTCTTTGGTATTAGTTTCCCTTCGTTTAAGAATACAACTTTGTGCATGAAAAGAGCTGTATCTGCTTCCCTTGTTTCATTCTTGTTTGCTTCTTCCATCTTTTGTATTCTTTCAGGGCATACAAAGGAGAAGTGTCCTGGTTTATCACATCTGTAACAAATAATGTTTGATCTATCCTTCCTTTCTTTCCCTTGGTTTTGATCATTCTGACTTGTTGTTCTATCTTGTGAGTTAAACCTTCCTCCCCTTCCTCGGCCTCTGTTTACTCTACCACGACCTCTTCCTCTAGTCGCAGAGTTTTGTTGGTAAGCGTTTGTGTAAAAGAGTTTTCCTTGAGTTTCTCCATTGTTTTCTTCATCAAGGATTCTCTCTTCATATGCTTTCAATCTTCCAATTATATCTTCATAGCTAGTCTTCTTTAAATATAAGACCTGTTCAAGAGAAGCTATGATATGAATATACTTGGATCTTGGTAAACTATTTAGAAACTTCTTTACCAGTTTATCTTCATCAATGGATTGTCCAAGTGACGCAGCTTTTGAGGCTATCTCTGATAGCTTTCCTGCAAAGCTATCAATAGTATTAGTGTCTTTCATCTTCACTCTTTCAAATTCAGACATTAAGGTTTGCAGACGGGCTTCTTTAACTCGATCAGCTCCGAGATTACGTGCCTTTATTGCATCCCAAATTTTCTTTGAAGTTTCTTGTTCACCAACTTGTAGAACAAGACATTCTGGTATTGCTTGAAAGAGTAAACCTATAGCAATGTTGTTCTTATCTGCATCATCTGTTCCTGGTTCAATTGTATCCCACACCTTATAGATTTTCATCAGTGCCTTCATTCTCATGGCCCATACTGTGTAGTTTGTGGCGTTGAGGATTGGAACTTGTATTGATGGTGGTGTGAACTGTTTTGCACCCACAATGGTGGTTTTGTTTTCCATGGCTCGGAAACAAGCTCTGATACCAATTAATGGCAACTGCAAGATGAAACTTAGCTTATATAAAGACAACTCTCTTTATTGATGTTTAGAAAATCTCTTAAAACTAAACACAAGCTCTAATCTTGCTCATATGATCAACCACAACTTTGGTGATCATATATATATAGAACTATGAATTCCTTTTCCTAGTCCTATTACCTTATTACATGTCTTTCCTTTTCTTAGAACTAGATGACTTCTAATTCCTTTAGGATTACATCGATTTCCTAATCTTGTTCTTTACTACATGTATTTCCTATTCTTAGAACTAGTTGGAACCTAATTCCCTTTAGGAATACATGCTAGGCTTTCTTTATTCTAACCAAACATGTTAGAGACTATCTTAGCCTCAATGTTGAAGTTAATCCAACATATTCATTAGGCAACGGGCTCAGGTTCTGAAATCTATTAGCATTGCGAAACCAGAACGCATGAGCATTTCAGCTTGATAAAACATAGGACTACAAAGCAAAAAAAAAAAAACTAGAAGAAGATGCCGGCTTCACAAAAAGAAGCTTTTTTCACTTCTACAGTTCTACCTAACATCCAACTTTTATTTTCCTGTATGTCGAAAATCAATTTATGGAGTGACATCTAAACAAGCCACCCCTTCTGTTTCAAGAAAAATGATATTTTCATTTTTTTCATTTCTCGAGTAACCTTTAAACAATCTACTCCCTCCGTTTCAGGAAAAATGATACGCGACATTTGGCTTATTTTCGAAAAAAATGGGAAAAATAAAAATGTCACTTTTTCTGAGACGGATATGATATTAAAAAGCAAAAATTGCCGGATTGACTTCTACCGACTTCCGCCGAGTTCTGTCCGCGGAGGATTACAGGCTACAAAGTAAAGACGTTTGCCAAACGCGAGCCAATAAAACCTCCTCCTCCGTTGCCGAAGCGTCACGGAAGTTCCTTTTTTTGACATGAAGACATAAATAAAATCAGTTTTATCCGCCGTCTTCTTCCTCCAGTTGAAGCTCTCTGCAACTGAATAATAGGTAACACCAATGTCATCTTCTTCTTCAACTCATTTCTAGGGTTTATCCCAATTTCTTCTGTGAATCCTTTTAATTGAAATCCAAAAACCGAATGAGGTGATGTTGTCAAAATGGGGAAAAGCTAGGGCATGTTTATCCCCAATCTTAACCATTAAATTCATCATTTCTTCTTCTTCTTCATCATCTTGTTATTCTCATTCTTTTTCTTCTCTAGCTTATCATCCATTACCTTCGTTAAAACCATTACCACATGAATCTCTGAACGATATCACATCAAAAGAACTAGTTCTATCAATCAAAGATTGGTTCAATTCGAGAAACGACGGGCAGATTGATCGGATTTACGAGATCTTAATTGCGAAAGATGGGAGAAGAGACATCGAATTGAGTCGATTGGGGCTGAAACTTAATGAGGAGCTTGTGTTGAAGGTGTTTAAACACTGTTTAGACAAGAAGAAAGGTAAGATTGTTATTAAAAAAAACTCTGAAGGAAATAAAACTGAAGAGGTTTTTGCTTGTTTGAAGTTTTTTGATTGGGCTGGTAGGCAACATGGGTTTACTCATACGCGTACTACTTTTAATGCGATTTTTAAGATTTTAACTAAAGAGAAATTGATGAATGTGATGTTGAGTTTCTTAGATAAGTTTAAGAGTAGAAGGTCTGGGCATAATGTGCGGTTTTACGATACGCTTGTCATGGGTTATGCGGTTGCTGGTAAACCTGAGATTGCACTTCGGTTGTTTGGTAAAATGAGGTTTCAAGGGCTTGATTTGGATTCGTTTGCGTACCATGTTTTTTTGAATGCGTTGGTGGAACAAGGTATTTTTGATGTGTTTGATGTTATATCGGAGCAGATTACGATGAGGGGTTTCGGTAATGAGGTTACTTCGTGTTTGAGAGTGAAGAATTTCGTGAAGCAGAATAAGTTGAAGGAAGCGGAAGAGTTTTTACGTGGGTTGGAGAGTAATGGGGGTGCTGTTAATGATCATATGTTGGGTGTTCTTGTTGATGCGTTGTGTAAGAGGGACATGTTCGATCATGCAGGTAACTTGTTGAAGGACTTTTGGGAGTTGAAAAATGTACCCATGCCGGTTGCTTATGATATTTGGATTAAGAATCTTGTGAGAGCTGGGAATATTAATGAGGCTATCAATTTTGTGCGAGACAAGCAGTTCTTAGAAGGGT
Source organism: Papaver somniferum (assembly GCF_003573695.1). Lineage (NCBI taxonomy): Eukaryota > Viridiplantae > Streptophyta > Magnoliopsida > Ranunculales > Papaveraceae > Papaver > Papaver somniferum. Next base: position 2,758,849 of record NW_020625486.1, read on the forward strand.
ATCTGCCTGCTGCTTTCAGATATAATCTGCTGATTAGTAGGCTTTTGAGAGAAAATCGGCTGATGGACGTTTATGACCTTATGTTGGATATGAGAGAAGGAAAAGTGACACCTGATAAAGCGACTATGAATGCGGTTTTATGCTTCTTTTGCAAGGCTGGAATGGTTGATGTTGCGTTTGAGTTGTATAATTCGAGATTGGATTATGGGTTATCACTAAATAGCATGGCTTACAATTATCTCATTAATACGCTCTGCGGGGACGGGAGTGTTGATGATGCATGTAAGGTTTTACAGGATTCCATCGAGCAAGGTTACTTTCCTGGTAAGAAGACCTTTTCTATTCTTGCGGATGCTTTGTGGAGTGTAAATAAGCTGGGTAAGATGGCAACCGTGCTTAATATTGCCATCCGGAATGGTGTGCCATGTGATGATAAATTTTATGAATGTATCAATGCTTTGGCCAATGCCAGACGGCCGTCCGAGGCTTATAATATGCATCGCGAACTAAGTAAAACCGGTAAAGTTACAAATTATAAGACTTTCAAGCAAATGATAAATGCGTTTATCGGTTCCAATCAGGGGAATATGGCCTTTAAACTGCTGATGGAAATGCAAGATAACGGTTACAAACCTACCAGGTATTTGTACAGAGCTGTTATTGGCTCCGTATGCATGGGGCGAAATCCAGAAGACAATTTTCTTATGCTGCTAGATATGCAGTTGTCCCTGGAGCAACCTAACCCTGACATTTACAACTTCTTCATCGATGGAGCTGGGCATGCAAAAAGACCTGACCTTGCAAGAAAAGTATTTAACAGGATGCTGGTTGATGGGGTTGCGCCATTTTTGAGTACCAAGATTCTTATGCTGCATAGCTCTCTAAAGAGTGGACGTATTGATGAGGCTGAGAGTCTTTTTGAACATCTGTGCAACACTGGAAAGCCTGGAACAAGAGTGTACAACACTTTTCTGGTTGGTTTGTGTCAAGCCGGGAGGCCAGATAAAGCACATAATTATTCATGCAGGATGAGGAGCAAAGGATTGATCCCCACTCTCCATTACTACGAGGAGCTTATAAATTCATATTGTACACTTACAGATTACAACAGGGTAGTGAAGGTTATTCAAGAGATGGAGCATTATGGCCGCCAAGCCTCTTCCTTCATCGGAAATGTACTTCTCTATCATTCTTTCAGGAAAGAGGGCCGGACTCTTTATCAAGCTTTTGTTAATTTTGAAGCTACACCCAAAGAAGCATCCCTATCTTCCAAACTGACGCTTGGGCAGCTGGTTGGTTTGTTTTCTGGCGGGATCAAGGTGGGTTCTGGAGACGAATTTCTTGAGAATATGGACGAAGTGGTTGAGCAATGCTTTCCGCCCGACATTTTTACATACAATCTGCTGTTAAGAAGACTAGCCATGCGCAACAGAATGGACGACGCTAGCCAGTTATTTCATAAGATGTGTATGAAAGGCTATGAACCGAACGGGTGGACTTATGGCATTATCGCACAAGGTTTACGGAGGTATGGCAGGCCAGAGGATGCTAAGGCATGGATTGATAAAATGGGTAGAACATGATATGCTGTTACTGGCCAAACCGGATATTCTATTCAGAAGAACATGTGAAATGAAATGTGATTTGGATAAGATTTGGCTCATTATGGTTCCCTCTCTGTTGCCAATCCTGCTCATTCTTTTGAAGCCGCAGGTAAGTGTCACTTATTGATGACACATAATTTTTGTCTGCATTCCTTGTAGTGTTATGAAATAAGATCTGATACCGACATTTGTGGTTAAGAGCTTCTTCAGTTTATACAGTGTCAAACTCGTGTTTGCTGTTCTGTATCAAGGCCCATTTTTTCCTAATTTAATATATTTATGGCAGATGTTAGAGTACAACTAGAAATAGTGATAAAAACTTGTTTTTAGTGTCCATTAAATCAGTACGCTGAGTACTTTGTGTTCTTTCGAATGATGAAGCTTAAATGTGGAAAACAGGGATATTCCCTTTTGTTAACTGTCTGTTCTAAGAAAACTTCTTCATTTTTTTACTATTTTACTAAATATTTATCCATCTGTACGGGTCGATTTTCAGGTGGAGCGGAGGTGTGTTATTAATCTATCCCATTTATTTTTTGTGGTGGTTGCGGGTTATGTTACACTTGTTTTCTCGCATATCTTAATGTATTACTGAGTTAAGGCGTGGATTGTGCAAGCAATGCTCTATACACCTGGAAAAAATAAACTAGCTTCTTCCTTCAGTGACTAGGTAAGCAAGGAATCTTGGTCTTCTAGTCCACCCTCTGATGAGTGGTCAGCTAACTCGTGTATAGCTTTTTGTTGTGCTATTTAAAAATTTAGGTTTAATTTATATATATATATATTTTTGGTGATTGAGATATAGCATATAGGAGAGGTAGTTCACTTGCAAAAGGTGCTAGAGAACTGAATTTAGAACTTCAATAATTACAGCTTTCAGTTTCTTTAACTATGGTAAAAGAAAAGACTTCCTGACCAGGGGTTTCAGGCTAGCTCCTTCATACACTTTTAGCAGAACATACTCGTAACTGGAGCCCTTTTGGCACCTGGTATGTGTACCCTTTCGAACCTTAGTACTTCATTGCTTTGTGATAGCCTTTTTGAGCCTCGCGATTATTTTGACATTCTACTGCTGCTGTGCCCATCACCCATGAGATCTCCAAGTGAAGCTTGAACTGGCAGCATCAGCTTTAGTTGCTCCAGTAACTGATTTATAGGAAGTATTGGTGTTAGTGATTTATGTTTCCAAAATCTCGAATGTTTTCCATGTCTTGTGTCATGTCCTGAACTTTGCCTATTCTTGTTGTTGATGTTAGATCCTGCAAAAATTAATCAAGGAATAATTTTCATGTAAATCTTGTATCCATAATATTTGCACGTGATGTAGTCTAATAAGTAATAACAAAGATAGTTCTCATTTACCAAATCAAGATTTCCTCAATTTTTTTTATCTTTTAAATGTTATACAAATAGAGAATTATGTTTTTTTTTGCAAGTGAACGCATTATGAATAGAAGAAAACACGAGAAAGTCCTGCATATATGATCACATGGCTGAGATTTTAAAAACATATATAAGATTATAATCAGCAGACATAAAGGGATATAAGATTCGGCTAAATTATATTAAATGGTGCAAGATTGTATGTCTTTAGTCAGCTATTGCATCTTCTATCTGCAATAGCTTATAATCGTATGTAGTCTGCGAAAAACAATATCTGCAGCTTTTTCGTATCTTATACAAAATGTATTCTGTTCTGCTGGAACATTGTATACAGCATTTCTATCTGTTCTTTCCAGTGTGTCTATATGTGTGGTTCCTTACACGATTTCCAGCTGGTGTCTGCAGTGGATTGGTAAATCACAAGTTAAGGCTAAAGGTCAAATCAAGGTTCGTGGGGTTGGGATCACACAATTTGTCCAAGGAGTAAGATGAAGTTATAAATCCTGACATGTTGTGGAAGTCCTAAACTTCCTATGTTGTTGCACAGAAATGTGTAAGGGCAATTGTATGAACTGATCCGGATCACAGTTTCCTCCAAAGCACTTTAGAATGGGGTATAATTGAAATCGGTTTACACCATACAATTGATTTGTGATACTTTTATGGTTATTCACTTTAGTGCTGGAGCATGCTCATGTTAATTCTATCGACATTATACAAACTGACTATTTTGCGTCAGATACAGTCGGTCTTGTAGTCCTTTGTTTCTTTTTCTACAAATGATTTTCCACTCTTTCAATGACTGTTCTTACAAAATTCTTAGGAAGTTTGGCATGTTTTAGTTAACTTCAAATGGTTGCATTTGTTGATTGTATATGTTGGTTTCATTTGCTGCTGATTAAGGAAGTTTTACCAGGTATAGGGAAGCATTGGCATAAGAGCTTTTGATGCTTCAGAACGATTGAACCATTAGAACAACCACGGTGACTACCTTGTAAGATTGATTTGGTTTGCAGAATCAGTACTTTATTCTGATTGAGTCAGTTTGTTGCTTGCATAGTTCCATGGCCTCATGTCTCAACTGCATCTGCTCTTCTTAGTTCTGCATATCTGATTGTCCCATTTTACTGCAGGTACAAAGAAAATCTTCTCATAAGAATGTGGTGATTGAATCAATTATGAACCTTAGGTTCGCTATTAATTCTAGAGTAACGAATGTGGGCAGCTCCATATATAGATAATTTTTGTTTTATTTTCCTTGGCTGAATTTTGGTGTAATCCCAGTGTTCAACATATACGAGCTTCATGGAACTACCTATATAAATGGTATCACGTGGTACCGTGGATAAAGATCATTGAGCTCTGTTTAGACTTTGGCTTGGTTGCTGGGAATTTTATTAAAATGCATTTACCGGTTTATTTCTCTTGCTATATTCATTGGTGGGTTTTGCTTCCGTTGTGCATTACTCAATCTTACTAAATTATATACAGAAGTATTTTGTGGGGAGAGTCAAGGGTGAATGTGTTCTTCATTTTGGAACGTGCTCAGCTACCACTTCCTGCTAGGTACGTTGAAATATCTTTTAATTTTGCATGATCATCATGAAAATTATCGACTTAGGCCTGTTCCTATGGGGGGTGGCTAACCCACATAGGAATCTGAGAGAGCTGATTACCAATGTTTCCGTCTATAGTGGTCATTCTGGTAGAATCATGTCTCTCATTTTGAGTTTTTGTTTTTAGCATCGTAAACAATTTCATATTGTTATTTGCTTGAATCATTTGGATGTAGTGGCAGAAGGAAGAGTTGCAAGCTTGATGATTAGGCGCTGGCCGCTGGGCAACAGAAAAGGCAGCTGGATCATCAAAAAAAATGGCCGTGACTCTAATTCCAAGAATTTGGGGTCGAAGAAATTTGTCTGGGAGGTAAGAACTATTAGTCATCATCATGTTCATTCAATTCATTTATGCGTCCAATTTGATGATGCTGGTCCCCCTCTCTGTTGCGTGATAATAAAGAATCGTCATGTGGTAAGTAATCCTTTTGTTTGTTACTGAAGCTTTATTTTATTTTTTTGGAGTTTTCAAGGTGGCAAATTTCAGTTGTAGGAGCGTTTTTTTTTAACTGAATCAGTATCTTCCTAGATTTTATGAGATATCCGATATTATGATTTTGACATCTTTTCCCGTTCTGTTTTTACTTAAGTTTATGGAGTTGCTTCTAGCCACAGGTGTTTTGCTTACCAATTGACTTTCTTAATTTCTGTGTATCTATATTTATGAGAGGATGCTATTTCAGAGAGCACAGAGTATAATCAACATTTTCCCTAGGACATGTTTTGAGATGACTCTATTCCATATATCCCTTATAGTACTTGGGAAAATAGATTATGTGGCATTAAGACAATTAAGCTTCCTGCTAGCAACTTATTGCATGCTATGGTTGTCTCTGCAAATAATAGCTCATCTCACATATTTGGCACCAAGCCCATCTTTTTATGTGTTCCTTCACCATCCCTAATTTCTTTTGTTGATAAATTGTAACACCTGAACTGGTTTCCCGGCTCTGCGGACCGGACTGTAAACTTCTGGGATCTAGAAGATAGGCAGGACCAGAGGTATGTACTTTTCTATTCCCTTTCTAAAAGATATCCTTCAGTCATTTTCGCTCCCATAATTGGTTGCGGTTTGACTTAACTTCTCTGTCCAAGTCGGACTGTCTTTGTGGACACAAACATTGACCAGACGTAGACTAAATCTTCTCTAACTCGGCAGAAAGGGTCAAACAAGTGGAGCATGATAATGAGCACCAGGTTTCTCATGGTCCCTTGGTGTCTGAATTTCTGGGAAAAAAATTAGATATGAAATATTTAGTTATAATTTGTTTTAGACATGTTGGATAAGACAAGGCTGTAGAGCAATACACTTCCAAATCAACACCTTAGGAGTATATTTCCACCTGCTTAAAGACCTTGCATGTGATTGCTTGTTTAAAATTTAATAGCTTCCAGCTTACACGGACATGGTCAAAGTCACAATGTATTTGTAAATGTGGCACACCTTTATGGTTCACTCACGATTTTGAATATTCTACATGCACTTCACTTGCTTCAGGAAGGGTGAAAAGCACCATATAGGGAACTACTATGTATGTTACTATGTTACATACATAAAATGCTCAGCCAACAGCTAAGGATCATCTTCAAGCTAGACTTGGAACTTGGGCGAGGAACTCATTAGATGGCTAGATCCTAGAAGTGTACATGCGTTTCTGACAAGCACCACCGTATAGACACCATATACGTCGAACTCCTCGACTTACGTAACTGATTTTGACTTGGTATCAACTTGCTGCATAGCAACCCAGTGTTCTAGAAATCTATATCTACATGCCTGCTTCAGGCATAAGGGCTTCTGAGTCCGCAATTCTGCGTGCTTAGTGTACAAAATGTATTAGTTACTTTGCTTTCTGTCCAGAAACCGATTCCTTTTCTCCTTTCCAGGCTTACGGGGTTACAGTCTATGTATTAGTTATTGACAGACTTATTCATACACTTGGAAAGGTTTCATTTTTGTTTTTCACCCCTGCATTCCTTTTATTTTCTTCTGTTTCATTTAAATCCATAAATGTTACCCATTTTAGCTTAATTTTGTAAATTAATCAAGACCCATTTTAGTATGTAGATGACTAATCATGGGTTGTTTGTATTTGTTTTTGTTTTTTTTTGATGAATTACAGTATTCGAAGAGGAATGATCAACAGCCTCTTTTTGAAGCTTTACTGAAAATCAAAAAGGGTAACTCCTCATCATACATCTCTTTAACCCCCTCACATTAGTTGATTTTAGCAAACGGGTTTTGATTAATGGAGGTAATGGAGTCATAAAGATTTTAACCTTTTTATGTTGTGATTTTATCAGAATTGGGGTTCATTTTACTTCAACTGGCTGTGTTTCAAAACACAATCTCTAAAATCTGTGTGCGTGAGTTGGACTAATGAATACTGAACAAAAGGTATATTACGCTTCTTATGAATAAATCCCCTGCACAAAAGGGTCCTCCGCTTCGGCTAGTGAAATTGGTGAAGATTTGCAGAGTAAGTCTCATGGTTGTCTAATCCTAAAATCAAGGTGGTTGCCAATGTCGTTACAGGTTGTTTCGAAGTTTTTTCTTCTAGCAGTTGGTGTTTTTCTCCTCAACTGTGTAATCCATATTAACATTATCAGCGTTGATTGAATTTTCTTTTTTTGGTTAGCTCTTATTTAAGGACATTTTTTTACTTTTCCAAGAGATTGGTGATCAATTACGCGAGTTTTTTGTTATTCCACTTGTAGTGCTTGCTAATCATTATCTTTTATGTTTGGTACTTACAGTTTTTGCAGTACCTAGACATGAGAGGAATAAAGATATGTGAATACGTGATCAGGGCATTGAGTTCTTTCTAAGGAGGGAACCATGAATCTACCTAGAGGTGTTCCCAGAAATCAGGTGACATAACATATTATGTTTTCTAGTTAAGTAAATTTTACAGATAACAAATCTTTAGTTGTTTGATTAATTAACTACTAGGAAATCACTGCAACTTTATACGGATGGGGTTTGAACTGATATGTCAAGTTTTTGGACAAATATTACAAAACATGGTCCAAAAGAGGCTATTGCCAAACCCCCTAACAAACTTGTGCTTTTGGAGCATTATTCTTTTGCTGTACATGTACTCTACTAATACTAGCATGCATCTGGTGTTGTTGTGCTTTTAAGTTCCCTTTCTGAACCTTCTGGCTAGTATTCACAAATGTGTCTGCAAATTCTCGTTATAAGTACCAAGCAGTATTCAAGCTCCATCTATCATTAGTTATGGTGTTAAAGTTGTAAGTGAGAGTTGAAGGAGACTGGACCTGTTTAGCACCTTCTATGTATGTATGTATGTATGTATGTATGTATGTCTGTGCTTTAAAATTGGTCCAATTCCCTTCAAGTACTCCCCTCCAACCTTCACTTGTTTGGATCTTGAGCTTGAAGATTGTTAATGTCTGAAAGTGAGAGTTGGATGAAACTAAATTGATTATTTACCTTTTTTTTTTAAATCAACTTACTTACAGAAACATTCTCTATTCTAAGGTTCAATTGAAGCAAAATAATAACTACAAAGTTAAGGTTGTGGATTAGATGTTGAAGACAACTGGAACTATTACTGATCATTTATTGGAGCACGCATGGTTCAGGTTCTTTAGCATCTCTTTCATGACCTTCACTTCGGACTTGGAATCATTAGTTGTTCTAGGAATCGTTAAGTCATACAAATTTTGCAAGTTCTTTATTATCCTGCCACAAGTTCTTCTTTCCTTTTTCTTCTATACTTCCGGATTGAGATTTCTCCACACCTTCCTTTAAATTCATTGTTCTCTCCCAAGGATACATCGAAATGAGTATAGAACAATGGAAGCATTTAATACAAAACGCATATCACCTACTGAGCAGATTTATGTTGCTGCTGGTGTTGCGGAGACACTTATTTTTTCAGAGTAAGCCAAAAAAGTGGTTGTTCACCAGGCTGAGTTGGAACTGTGGCACATCGACTCGCGATCCTTCCACTGTCAAGAGCGGAAGCAATGTAGTTAATATCGGATATCGGTTCATCTCGGCCGGGACCGATACACTGGTACGATTTTATATCGGGATATTATCGTTGAAATATCGGTTCTAGATTTAGAGACTATAATTTTATATTAAACATTTCTCCACACATTTTTGGATAAATTATAATAGATAACATCAATTTTATCAAAAAAACAAAAGAGTAACTTTAATAGACTTGCTTCGAGAGCTACATGCACCTCTACTACCACCCGGAAGACTTTCTTCGCCAAAATTATCCTTAAACTTTATAGAAAACGACCAATACCGTCTCATATCAGGAAATGTAGGAAAATTTCGTATCGACCGATACGGCCGATATTATCGGGCGAATATCCTATCCCGATATCCTTCTTATCGTATCGTTCCTCGATATGTTCGTTGCTCTGTGAAACCAGCCTGACGCGGTGCCCTCCGCTACAATGATAGCACAGCCGAAGCCTACGCCCGGGCAATGCGACCAACTCCCAACTTGGAACGGGCGAGTCAACTCAACGTGCACACAAGCACCTACCAGGTGAAACTCGGTCAGTGTTCAACCACCTTGTTGTCCCCACATGGGTTACAAGCTCGCGCGACCGAGCTCGACGTTTATTTCTCAAATCTTGAGATCTAAATATCAAGTATTGTTTGCATTTTTGAGAGATGTAGGACTAAATCCTTCCCCTTCGCACGTGCAGATCCTAAAGACCTTACTAAAACAAAAGGATTACATGACCGATTTTCGTGTTACTTAACCGCCGGGAACTCTCCAAATAGACTGATTTTCGTGCACTGCAGTGGCAAGGGCCTTCTCTGAATTTCTTACTAGTTCTTTTGAGAAAGTTATAGCGATCATTCTAAAGCCGTGTGGCACCTGAGAGGGATGACACCTCATTTATGCGTATGTGACACGTATCTCAGATTAGTTGCCATGTCTATAAACATTTTTCACTAGCCAGCATTATAGACCATTGTTTGAGAGCTTAATTTATCAGGTCTTAGTAATTTGCAAACTCAACATTGTGGCTGTAGTTTAGTGGTAAGAATTCCACGTTGTGGCCGTGGAGACCTGGGCTCGAATCCCAGCAGCCACAAATTATTTTGGGTTTTCTTTTTTTTGCTTTGCCTTATCCATCTGTGTGTGTTGTACTCCTTGGCATTAAAGACAACGGCGCAACAACCTCAACATAAGCTGGGTTTTCATTTACTCTGGTAAGCCTCTAAAACCCCAATGGCTATTCATTATTTTCTAAATTAGCAATTGAAGAATCAGCAGCAAGCATGCATTTCGGTAGAGATGCAAGAATTGGTATGTCCTAATCACTTCCTCCTCTCATTTTGTTTGTTAATTAAGTTTACCACTTAGCCTTATTCTGTTTAGATCACCTTGGAAGTTATTTATTAAGGCAGTGCTATGGAGAATTTGACGAAGAGAGTCTGGAAGTTATGACATGGATACGGAGAGGGGCAAATTAGGAAGTTGGTGTATGTTTTAGTGTAATGAAAGATTGGATGTTTTTGAATTTTGGTTGATGATGAGTGATTTTACAGGGTTATCAAATGAATATGCAAGCTGAAGCAGGTGGTCCCGTGACACCTATTGCTACTTCAACATAATCGAATAGATGTAACATCCAAATCCAATAAGTAACTAAAAATGCTCATGCACAAAAGAGTACCAATTCTCAGGCTAGTTTGTTTATCTTTCTCCAAAACCACAGTATGGTTATGTGAAAACTAGCCCTTTCTGAGATTCAGGAGTACATTTCAGTCACTACCAGATAAACAGATTACATCTAAATGCTTTCAAAAAAACAATTTTTACTTCGAAAACTAATTCGTATGACTAATCAGATCAAAAAGATTGAGTTCAATTACCTCGTGAGGTGATGTGTAGGGTTTCTTCGGGATAGCTTATAAATGTATATCCAACGGTTCAGATGAACTCTTCCTACGAATCCCTAGTTTTGCCGTTCTTTTTTTTTATTTTATTTTTTAAGCATAGATAGATTCGGGTATTATTGGGTACCTATGTACAATGATCCCAGCTCGTTGGGATGTATTGGGCTGATCTGGACCCTAGTTAGCAATTCGGGACACAACATAGGCATGTGTATCGTTCATTTCGACGGAAGATAAGTTCAGTGGTCAGTCAATAAATCTGGAATATTCTTGATTTAACAAGGATCATGAAATAGTATATGGTTCAGGGCTTGGCCGCACAAGATAGGATTTTTTCTTTGGCAGGTCTATCGCAAAAAGATTGCAACAATGGACATGGAAATTCTTCGCAAGAAAACGTACTTTGATAGTCAATGGTTGTCTCTCTTGCTGCAAAACAGGTGAATCTGCTACGAATTTATTTCTTAATTACTCTGTTTCTTCTAGCATATGGCAATATTTTCTACCTTATCCGAACTTGGACTGGGTTATGCCCAATTGTATTGACCTTATTATCAAAGGACGGAGGTTCTAAAACTTGACAGCCGCTGGTCATGTGCTTTGGATGATCCTTCCAGCAGCAATCTCATGGACAATCTGGAGGCATCGGAACAAGCTTGTCTTTGAAAACGTATTTTTCAGTGTGGAAAAGTTATAAAACAAATCAAAACTCAAGCTTTTTATAGGTGCAAAAACCATGAAGCTATGCAAGGAATTCAGCTTGATAGTGTTGTGTCCAGTGAAGACAATTCTATGTATATTAAGTAGTTCTGTTTTCTTTCGGGTTTTGGGGTTCTAGGGGTTGAGCCTGTATTCAATCTCTGTGTGATGTGGGTTTATGTTTTTTGCCTCAATCTAATTCTTGCTTTTGCAGAGGGAGAAAAAAGAAGATAATTTCGGTCCACACTATTTGGTCAACTATTCATTTTTACTGAAGGTAAATTCGGTCAATTATTTGTAATTTGTGATATATACGCTTATAGTTCGTTTTAGAAAGCCCAATTCTCGTATATGTATGGTTATATAATGAAAAAAGTTACATTTTAGTAGGAGTTTATAAGCACTTATGATTTAATAATATAAAATATATGTGCGCTACTAACCATAAACAACTCATGGAACGGTGTGTTGAGGGTTAGTGTGGGAGTTTTTCGGGTTCGATTCCCTTTGTTAACACTTTTTCTGCATACCTTTATTAGCCGATGAGTCAGCGTCTTAAGTCTGACCAATTCATACGAAATTTATTTTCGGATTAAACGCGGATCTATATTATTCGCGTATAATCTGGAAAGCTGATACAGTATAGTGTATGGTTCAGAGTCTAAGTCGTGCACGTATAATTCGCGCTACGTATCGATTCACGTATTTTATCGAATTGTTAAAATAGGGTCTGGACCATATCCTTTTAACTTGAACAAAAGGTTCCAGCAAGTAAAAACTACAACCCATTTTTCAATTTAAATCTCTTTTTTTATAATGGTTTTATTTTGTATGTAGATACCTTGTCTATGATGATCAAACTAGACATTTGCAAAGGAATGGCATGAAATTGTGTCATATATATAGCCTCGAGATAATTTTTTTAGTAGATCAGATGAATAATAATTGTAGATCATTGTCCCAAACTACTGAATACCACTAAAGTTTGTCAATTCGTTACCTTTTTATAATATGAAAGTCTAATACTACTGACTACCACTGGACATCCTAATTTGACTTGATCTTAAATGTGTAGAGGGAAAACTTGATATAACAGGCTTTATGGTTCTCAAATGAGCTAGAGAAACTAGATGTTTCTCTAACGCTTCTTATTTGCTTTGTTGTGGCATACATTGAACGAGGTTGACATGATATTTTTTGGGCTGATGAAGTGGTAGAAAGTGGAGGTATAATCAACATGATGGGGACATACCGAATTGCATTGGTGGCTGACAAGTACCTGCATTAACAAGCCAGTTTATGTTGCTACAAAAAGTTACAAATATACTGAAACGAACATCTGATTTTTGTAGTCTAGATGAATAAACTTATCCATACATCACTCACCCTACTGGCATCACCATTTATGAAAACTAGGAGAATACTAATTTGGAAAAACTTTTATTTTCATAGCTCTTATTATCACATCATTTATTCCCTGTAGTCTAACTTTTCTTACTATGGTATCGTACATCAGTCGACAAGATTTTTTCTAATTCAAGTATTCAATAGCCTCAAACTTATATTTTCTTCATGCAATTTGCACATCTCTATCTTTTGGACCAAAAAGATCGTACCCCTGCTTTTGCGCCCTATTGATTTTGGAGTTCCCTTTCCATCTGGGATGAAAGTCGAAACATCTGCCAAGGAAGTAAAAATGAGTACAACCTTGTATTCGTCTGTTGATGAATCAAATCAAAAACATGACATAAATATCTGCATCCCCTCCCCCCCACCCTACCCCACACCCACCCACCCATCATTAGGATAATTATATGGAAGTATAAGTATTTCCCTCCTTGAAAAGACGAGGGTACCCAAATACACCACAATCTTTTTATTTCAATCTATAAGTCCTCTACCGAATGTGATCGTCTATGGACAAAGTAGAGACAATACGACAATTCGGTTTACACTTCGTGTGATTGTCTATGGATATGAGATCGAGGCAATACAACAACAAGATAACTTGTGTGATTGACTATGGATACAAGATCGAGACAATACTACAACAAAGTGTGCTACTTGATAATAGGTTCGTTAATAACCAAAATCTATAGGATCACTATCAAGTATTGTGGAGTTAACGTATATGTGTATTTTGTTTTATTATAATACACAATTATAATGCGGAAATCAAAGTAAAAGACACAACAAGATTTTGTTAACGAGCGCAAATGCAGAAAAACCCCGGGACCTAGTCCAGTTTTGGATACTCTCATAATTAAGCCGCTATACAAAAATCTAATACCAACTTCGTATGGTTGAGACCAAGCAGACTACCCATAGCTATTTAGTTCCCTCGGTATCTCTGCGCCTTCGACTTTTGGAGTCACACACGTGAATAGCAAGTCCTTTGGATTGTATTCCAAACATCAAATGAAGAATCTTTTTGGTAACCACTTTAATCAATCTTGCTAAAATATTTAGATGAGTTGTTTCACAAATGCTCTTCCGTTTAATATAATAAACTCATTTATCTGAATAGATCAGTTTAGCTACCGAAATAGTCAAGAATATATTCGCACCCGATCAATATAAATCCCAAAGAAAAATATAGAAAATGTCGGTCTCACGTAACTAATCAATTGAACAAATCCGATTCTAGTTGGATCCCAGTCGATCAAAGTTTGTGCACACAAATTCACAAGATACGAAAACTAATAAGAAATCTTATCCGTCTTCAAATCTTCTTTAATCTTCAATAACCTGCACAACACCACTTGAATCTCTTGTGATCAATCATGCACATAAAGAAGTTTGTTAACAATGGATTATCACAAGATATATTTTTATCTAACAACAGTTCTAAAGATCCTGCGGATACTCTGATCTACTTTGAGTGAGTCTTATATCAGAAGATAAGATTCTCAAGCATAAACAAACTAGGTGCAATCAAAGTTTCAACAACCGTTAGTCAATCAAATCAATCGAAAACTAATAACACCGCAGTTATCTGCTTTCCCACTAACGGTACTCGTAGAGCTTCTTGATGCCACAGAAGTCTTTAAACGAGCGGTCGTACGAGATTTCACATAATTTGGATACTTTCCTCTCCGAATAGACGGCTCCACCAAAAACAACAAGAAATAAAGTTTTTCCGGCTCTTAAGATAGTTTGCTAGAAATGCAAACTTATGTATTTATAGACCAAGGATGTTTGTACACTAAGGAGTTTCCAAAACCGGAGATATTCTCAAGATACGCAATGAATGGAAAAATTCGATTTTCCCAATTCCAATAAATGCTTGTCCAATATTTCTGAAATATCTCAATAGAAAATCTCCAATTAGTAAATGCACATTACTAATTTTTATTCTCTAGAGATATGTAGTAGTTGCTGGTAATTAGAGCATCCAAAAGCAACAAGGATCTTATAAAATCATATCTTTGCTTCTATCCAATTATTTTACTACAATCCTCGCTATTTATTATCTATATTCAAACTTTAAGGTTCCAACATTCATATAACTAGGATTGCGGGATGTAAGTAGAGAAAGAAGAAATGCATGTTAGATAATCTGGTTTTGTGATATGTTTTTTTCCAGTCCCCCATGTAAACTTCTCTTGTTTAAATGCAAAAATGTAAACCAACACTCACATAACACTAAGAGCAAAGGTTTATATAGCCTATAAAATGGGAGGAATGGGAAATGGGGTTAATTCATGGGATTTAAAAGTTGTTGTAGTAATAAATAATAGAGTTCGTTCAAGACTTGTGAAGGTTGTGCTTTTAGATTTAAATTTTAAAACTAAATAAAATAAACCAAATTAAAACTGATTATATTAGAGAGACCGGGGTTCAGGATTTCACCATTCACCAAAATTCATGTAATTTAATGTTAATTTTTATCATGCAATTCTAGACAATATAACTCCAATCAAAAGAAATTGTGATTCTAATCATTGCCTAAATTAGATTTTCAAAACATCAATTGTTAATCGCAAGAATGAAGTATCAAAATCCCTAAACTAAGCATACTTCATCAAGAGAAAACACAACTAATTAATAAAAATCATTCTCAATTTTCATTCGGTGCAAATAATCATAAAAGAATTGCATAAATAAACTCAAATATATTTTACCACATAACTTTTGGAAGAATGGCTTCCTCCATCTCCCCGGAAGATTGGGTTTAGGTCATCATGTTGGAAACACACTCAAAATATGTATTCATGGCTCAAAAAGTGTTTACAAGAAGAGAAAATAGTGAAACAGTAAATCTGCAACAACACATGCGAGTTGCAGACCGACTGTTTCAACTCTCAACAGTTATGATGAAGATAACCGTTACAAATATGAAGTTAAATGTTGCAGAAGAGGATGAAGAAACTGGTACAATGAAAATAAATGTTGCAGAAGAGGATGAAGAAACTATTACAATGAAGATAAATGTTGCAGAAGAGTATGAAGAAACCGTCATTGTTTCCCTGTTCTTCACGAGAAGCAGCAACGGAGTACTGAAAACTCTTGATTCACGCTTCCTGAGCTCTCCTCTCGACCCCAAACTCTCCCCACTCCTTCTATGTGATCCTAGGAACCTATTTATACATCATTGCGACATTGAATCTCCCAAAATCTCTTTATTCAATCCCATTATTTCTTTTATTCTCAAAAATATATTGTTTCCAAAAATCGTTTTCCTACGCGTCTGCAGCTGTATTTCTTTCCTTCTATACCTTCTTCACGCTCCAGAATATCGATCAACTCTTCCAAGCACGTGCAGTACACGTTTAAATTCCTCACAATTCATGCAAGCTCATGTTTTTCCTCCAACTCCCTGTTTGGATTAAACCAAGTTATCCAGCCAAATTTGATTGAAACAAACACCCATAATAGCTCTGTTAGGACATATCACAACTACCCATGAAATTCTTCCAGTGAAGTGAAATGTTTTCCCGCCAAAATTGGTTTTGAATTTGAGAAGAATATGTCCTCCCCCTAATCCTGTACGGGTTTCCCTTTAGCACTTGCGTTATGGGGTGCAAATAGTAATTTTTGGGCGTAAATAGTAATTTTTATGGGGTTTCTCCGGCACATTTTTGGGGTGCTTCCGGTGCATTTATGGGGTGCCTTTAGTACTTTATCATGGGGTGTAAAACACCACTTTTCGAGCCAATTTTGCTGCAAGATCTTATTTCTCTATTAATACCTACAAAGACATAAAATAACAAAATAAATACAAAATCGAGCACTAACAATACATACAATTGAGACATATTAGACACATAAATGCGTCTATCAACACCCCCAAACTTATTATTTGCTAGTCCTCGAGCAAATCAAAACTATAAAATAAAAATGACTACACTTAGCACGTGCAACAAGCCGTTAAACCTCTAGGTGGCCCTAGCGGAGGAGTGTTGTCTCCGGAGGGTTTACCAGAGGTGTACCCACAAAACCTTTACTCCAGACCCTAGCTATCTACGCAGAACCTTGGAAGGCACTAAAGAATCTCCTTGGTTGGCATACTCTCATTGACTATAGGAGGAAGTACCCTGATGCGAAATTCCAATTTCTGTACACGAGTTTGCACTCAGCATACTAAAATTCATATATAAGTGACAGAGCTCTACTCAGATAGTTTCTGTACATCATAACTGGAGTCAACCAATCACATGGAAAGATTAAGAAGATGGATAAAGAGATGGTTAAAAGTGAACGGTGTTTCCCATATCTGTCTGAAGGCCTCTGCCAAGGTGAACCTATCTTAATGGACTGAGATACCGGTCTGACTAATATCAACACATCTGGCATATACAAGGGGACCAGTGGTCGATAAACCTAACTCTAGGTCAACACAACTGGCATATACAAGGGCACCAGTGGTCGACTTTATTGAATTTATTCCGGTTGGTCTAATGGTCTGGTCTTTTTTTTTTTTTTTTTTTTGGTATCACAATCACTCTATTCCACCCTAGAAAAGGTAACAACTTGAATCGTGTGCCCCACCAAATCACTTAAAAAATAAAAACAGAAGGATTAGGATTCAACGAGATATGGAGAAACTACCATGTTTTTTTTTAATTCTAACACCTGAGCTCTGTGCTTTTATGAATAGACTCTTTAGATGTTTCCATCTAATCAGATTGGTTCCTCAACTCCTACAACCAAGATGTTCCCATCCACTTAGATTGGTTAGTGCCAACCTTAATAAGCATAAATTTCTAGGCTCTGGAGTTTATTTGTTGCAGCTAAGAGCTAACAAAAAGTTTCTTCCCCACCCCCAAACTTAAATCTAACATTATCCTCAATGTTCTAAAGATGAAGTTAAAAGCATGAACAATAAGAAACTGTTACCACTTGATGGATGGAAAAAGAAATAAGGAAGGATATTACCGTAAGCATGAGTACCTCCCAGGAAATGCTAAATTTAAAGTCTTTAGCTAGACATCAAATACCTCAAAAAGGATTGTCACCTTCCAAAGTCATATATCAATAGTTGAAACAATTGTGGGTCCATAAGACCAAACAGAGCTGACACTAGTATGAGACAACTGCACTGATTTAGAAAAATGAAAAGAAGGAGCACGTCCTCATCTAAGGTTTCTGTCAAGATAACTGGGTTTATCTGCGGCGTGTAATTGAACTTCATATGTGTGTCTCGATAAATAGATTCATCCTAAAGAAGGGTCTCTAATACCTGGGTTACCTCCTGGACAGTATCAGGAGGATCGGGTTCGGAGTCTGAAAAGACTCAAGTAATATCTCATATGTACAAGGCTCTAGTCCCATGTTAGGGACTCTAATTAGGGATACGGTACAATCACAAGAACCATCACTACCCCCGAACTTAGGATTCACAGACAAACCTCTAAATATTTCTTGAATTTCCGGATCTTTAGAGTCCTTAAAATACTCAAGAGATTCTTCTAGTTCTCTACCCCCAAACTTAGGGTCATCATTATTCTCAGAAAAACCTAAAACTATTGCCTGAATTTCTGGGTCCATAAAATCTTTAAAATACTCAAGAGCTTCTTCTAAAGATTGATCACATATCTGATCTAAGAGAATGGTTTCCTCAAAATCATCTAAAGAATCTACCAGTAAAGTGTCAAGCCAATTATCGTGAACTAAAGTGCTAATCATATTAACTTTTTCTAAATCATCGTTCTCAGAAGGTTTTCTAGTAACATTAAAGACATTTAGTTCAGTGGTCATATTACCAAAGGATATGTTCATAAGCCCAGTCCTACAGTTGATGACAACGTTAGCTGTGGCTAAAAATGGGCGACCTAAAATCACTGGGATTTGACGACTTGGGTCCTGAACAGGTTGGGTGTATAGAACAACGAAATCCACAGGATAGATAAACTTATCAACCTCAATCAGAACATCCTCTATGACACCAAGAGGGACTCTGACAGACCTATCAGCTAATTGTAGTGTCATTTTAGTCGGTTTCAACTTACCAAGACCTATCTGGGTGTACACATGATACGAGAGTAAGTTAACACTAGCTCCTAAGTCAAGTAAAGCTTTATCGACCATGTGATTAACAATCGCACAAGATATGGTGGGGCATCCAGGATTCTTATACTTAGGGGGTGTTTGGTTCAGAAGAATGGAACTTACCTGACCAGCTAAAAAAGCTTTCTTATGGAAATTAAGCTTACGCTTTCGTGTACAAAGATCTTTAAGGAACTTGGCATAAGCAGGCATCTGTCTAATTGCTTCTAATAGCGGAATGTTGATGTTCACCTGCTTAAATGTTTCCATTATCTCGTTGAAAGTCGACTCCTTCTTTGTTGGGGCTAACAAATGTGGATATGGGGCTCTAGGCACAAAGGTAGACCTATCAGGAATTTCTTGGGAATCCTTAGAGACTGTTTCAGTTTCCTCGTCTACGGGCTCCTCTTGGGAAGTAGAAGGTGGAACTACAGTATGTCCAATAGGCATGGCTACCTTATTGTCTACCGTTTTACCACTCCTAAGCATTGTTATCGAGTTCACATGGTTTGATGATTTCTCACCAGCTAAAGCTATTTGATGGACTCCCCTAGGGTTGGGTTGTGGTTGACTAGGAAACTTTCCTTTTTCTCTCAATGTCCCATTTATCTGACTAACCTGGGTTTTCAACTCGGAAATAGCCTGAGAGTTAGCCTGACCTATTCTCATATTTTCTTCTAAACCTTGAGCAACAGATTGCTGAAACTGCACAGTGTTACGAGTTAACAAAGCAAGAGACTCTTCTAAACTCATAATCTTCTTATCCGAAGGGTTCTGAAACTGTGCCGGAGCTGAAGGATTCTTAGTATAGCCAAAACCTGGGGGAACCTGAGCATTACTATACTGACCTTTATTTTGGACCTTGGACCAAGAAAGGTTTGGATGGTTTCTCCAGCCAGGGTTATAGGTTTCTGAATATGGGTCAAACTTCTGTTGGTTATCAAACCTAGTGTTGTTATAAAGAGCATTGTCTTGCTCTTCAACAACATGGCCTTCCCAAAAAGGCTCATTTCTTCCACTACTACCACTAGAATAACCTAATTCTAAGGCTTCTAACATTTTGGCTATAGATGCTATTTTGGCATCTGACTCATAAGATCCTTCTACCCTATTAACATTTCCTCTACTTAGAAGAATTATTTTCTGGGGTTCCCTACTATTTTCCCATTGTTGGGTCTTATCGGCGATTTCATTCAAAAATGTCATCGCTTCATCAACAATTTTATTTTCAAACCCACCTGTGCATAAGGACTCAACCATGGTTGTTGTTGAATAATCTAAACCCTCGTAGAGGATCTGAACTAACCTAACCTTCTCCAAACCATGATGAGGACATTGAGATATCAAGTCATTGAACCTTTCTAAGTACCTATATAAATATTCTCCCTCTTGTTGGGCAAAAGTACATATTTGTGTCCTAATAGACGATGTTTTATTGCTTGGGAAAAACTTATGTATAAAGGCATAAGTAAGTTGGTCATAGGTTTCAATTGACTCAGAGTCCAAACTATACAACCAATATTTGGCTTTTATCTTTTAAGGAAAAGGGGAATAACCTAAGTTTCAACGCATCATAACTTAGGTTCTTAATTTTCAGAGTACTACAAACTTCCTCAAATTCCCTAACATGAAAATAGGGGTTCTCATTCTCCTTCCCTAAAAACATTGGGAGCATCTGTAAAGTCCCAGGTTTCAGTTCATAATTTGCCTCGGTTTCAGCTAACTTGATACAAGACGGACGAGAGGTCCTAGTTGGGTTTAGCAAAGCTTTCAAAGTTTCCATTTCTGGCACTACCAAAGGACTACGGGTACTTTCCTCACAAAGAGACAGATTCTCAAAACTGAAGTTTCCAAAAACGGGGCTCTCAAAAGAAGAGTCTTCGAGCTCCCCGCCTTCACAAGAAGAACTACTAGGTTTGTCACTAATCAAACGACCTAGAGTGTTTCTTTTCCAAGCCCGTTTAAAAACTTCGGGCATACACTAGAAAAACAAAATCAAAAATAAAAGTCCTAAAATGGAAGGGATGTTCTATACAAACACAAACAAGGATGAATCCACCACAGTAAACCTACTGATTTCTAGCAAACAAAAAGCATGACGGCTCCACTTAGATTGTTTCTAGACCATCTTCTAATCCTTCGAACGGGAATTCGTTACAATTTAAGCAAACCCTTCTGAAATCAATCCGAGTCAAAGTAAGTTGAATAGAGGCGAGGGAAGCTCAGTGGAGCTTTGATACCCAAGGCCTCACCGGTATTACAAGGCGGCGCAGTCACGCATTCAACTTACAGAAACCGTCAAGAACTTCGAAGTATGCTTAAAATAGTAACCAATATTTTTCAAATGACTTTCCTGTTAAGCTCCTTACCCTATCGGTCTCGTTCTAGTCAAAATTTTAGGCATAGGTTCGCGTTTGGTGTCGTTTTCCTAAGGCGGGCATGAAGAGAACGGTGATGAAATCCGAACCCTTATCTTGTATGGCCAGTCCTTGCCCTTTACAAGGAAATTAAAGCATCCGTTTTCAATTCCTCAACATATATGCATACGAAGGAAGACAATAACTCGCTGACAGGGGATTCGCGAGTGTTTCGACAAACTTACTTCCCGTACCAGACGGGGGATAAACCTTTGTAGTCGACTCGGGCCACGACTCCTATGTCATGTACGAACCCGAGGGGCCGAGGTGATATCGTAATCACCTTCCTTCTCTGCAAACAGTTTATATATAAACCACCCTTCCGTAGGGTTTAAAAAATAATGTCCCAAAATTTAAAGTCCAAAAATATAAAGTGCAAAAGAAAAAGAAAGTCTAAAAAAAAAATCTACAAAAATAAAAATGTCTCTCTCTCTTTTTTTTCTCTCTTTTTCTTTTTATATAAAAAAAATCTTCTTTTTCGCTCCTTTCGCTTTGCCTTTTACTCCAGTCTTTAAGTATTCACCAAAATCTTTGGCAAAATTTTCTTTCGCTCCAAATTCCAAAATCTGAAAGAAAAAGACAAAAACCCAAAAACGTAAAGAAGAACAAATAAAAATAAAAACCTAAAAATAAAAATAAAAAAATCTAAAAACTCTAGCCTAAAGACAAGTCCGCGTCGGCGGCGCCAAAAATTTGATGGTATTTCAAAGTTGTTGTAGTAATAAATAATAGAGTTCTTTCAAGACTTGTGAAGATTGTGCTTTAATATTTAAATTTTAAAACTAAAGAAAATAAAGCAAATTAAAACTGATTATATTAGAGAGACCGGGATTCAGGATTTCACCATTCACCAAAATTCATGTTATTTAATGTTAATTTTTATCATGCAATTCTAGACAATATAACTCCAATCAAAAGAAATTGTGATTCTAATCATTGCCTAAATTAGATTTTCAAAACATCAATTGTTAATCGCAAGAATGAAGTATCAAAAGCCCTAAACTAAGCATACTTCATCAAGAGAAAACACAACTAATTAATAAAAATCATTACTCAATTTTCATTTGGTGCAAATAATCATAAAAGAATTGCATAAATAAATTCAAATAAATTTTACCACATAACTTTTGGAAGAATGGCTTCCTCCATCGCCCCGAAAGATTGGGTTTAGCTCATCATGTTGGAAACACACTCAAAATATGTATTCATGGCTCAAAAAGTGTTTACACGAAGAGAAAATAGTGAACAGGAAATCTGCAACATAACATGCGCGTTGCAGACTGACTGTTTCAACTCTCAACTGTTATGATGAAGATAACCATTACTAATATGAGAATAAATGTTGCAGAAGAGGATGAAGAAACTGTTACAATGAAGATAAATGTTGCAGAGGAGGATGAAGAAACTGTTACAATGAAGATAAATGTTGCAGAGGAGGATGAAGCAACTGTTACAATGAAGATATGTTGCAAATCAGTTGAAGAAACTGTGACAAGCATTTGAAGAAACCGTTACGACGGATGACGAAACCGTCGCTGTTTCCCTGTTCTTCACGAGCAGCAGCAACAGAGTTCTGAAAACTCTTGATTCACGCTTCCTGAGATCTCCTCTCGACCCCAAACTCTCCCCCTCCTTCTATGTGATCCTATGAACCTATGTATACATCATTGCGACATTGAATCTCCCAAAATCTCTTTATTCAATCCCATTATTTTTTTTATTCTCGAAAATATATTGTTTCCAAAAATCGTTTTCCTACGCGTCTGCAGCTGTATTTCTTTCCTTCTATACCTTTTTCACGCTCCAGAATATCGATCAACTCTTCCAAGCACGTGCAGTACACGTTTAAATTCCTCACAACTCATGCAAGCTCATGTTTTCCCTCCAACTCCCTGTTTGGATTAAACCAAGTTATCCAACCAAATTTGATCGAAACAAACACCCATACTAGCTCTGTTAGGACATATCACAACTACCCATGAAGTTTCAGAGATTGAATCACACAAAAACTCCTCCAAACATTCGATCGAAATTCTTCCAGTGAAGTGAAATGTTTTCCCGCCAAAATTGGTTTTGAATTTGAGAAAAAGATGTCCTCCCCCTAATCATGTACGGGTTTCCCTTTAGCACTTGCGTTATGGGGTGCAAATAGTAATTTTTGGGCGTAAATAGTAGTTTTTCTGAGGTTTCTCCGACACATTTTTGGGGTGCTTCCGGTGCATTTATGGGGTGCCTTTAGTACTTTATCTTGGGGTGTAAAACACCACTTTTTGAGCCAATTTTGCTGCAAGAGCTTATTTCTCTATAAATACCTACAAAGACATAAAATAACAAAATAAATACAAAATCGAGCACTAACAATACATACAATTGAGACATATTAGACACATAAATGCGTTTATCATTAATACCGGTGCACATGGTTGCACTCAAGTTTTATTTTATACCAAAAAATAAAAAATGAAGAAAATGTATGAAGTACATTGTTAATGGATATGACAATGACCCACGTATTCAGCTGAATATTGGCTTCATTAATCTCCTTCAAAGAACAATTGGATTATCTTGCATAAATTTTGAGCAGTTCTTGGTAAAATGTCAGTTTAATTTGATAAGGTCTTCATTTTAACAAGTTGACTGGGGAAATCCCTACTCAAATTTGACGGCTGAGACATCCACTACACCATATGGCCCGATTTGAGACATATTGATTTTTGGGTTCGAGACACATATACATGTCTTTCGTGCTTCCATTCATAAAAGAGTCTCAAATAAAAAATATAACTTTAATTTTGATTTTTCAACTACTCTTACAGGTGTAGTAAAATGTGTCTCTACAAAATTTAATAACTTTAATATATATCTCATTTATCATTTCTTTTTCATTATAATTCCAATTTAATTCCCCTCCAAAACTCCAAATTACTTCCCCACCAAAATTCCCTCCCTTTCCAATTTTCTAAATCTCTCGCTGTTATAGGGCCCATGGACCATGGATGTGCGGTCCATTAGTATACTAGGGTTCAATCCTTTACTCTTGTATAATTAGAATACTTACCTATGTAATGGGGTTTCTTCCCTTCTCTGGTTAATTAAAAGTTCTTCTATCTTTTCTCTCTCTATTATTCTTACTCCAAAATGTTATCTCAGACGAGATCCACCCTGCTAAAAGAATTTTATTCTACTTTCTGTCGGTACATCTGTCCCTTTTTGGTTCTCTTCAATCAAACGTCAAAAGAAGGCTCCGTTGGATTTTGGTACTACTGTTTTGTCCTTTTCTGCTTTGAATCAATTGGAAAGGTAAATCTAAACCTACTTCTTTATTTCATTTCTTTTGACGAGATCTGCCAAAAATAATAATAATAAAAAAAATATCTACAGAGGTATATTGTCTGCTAGGAATTTGGTATTTATTTATTATGTAATAATCTACTATGTTGTTTTGTCATTATTTGGGTCTAATACTACTGACAGATCTTTGATGTCTATGCTTCTGTGTGTGTTCTCAATGTTTTGTTTGTCTTTGCATTTTTAAATCAATCTTGTCCACATGACTATCTTGAGTGGGTGCTATGATGATTTGCAATCATTTGTTTTTGTTTGCTAGTAACATGTGACAAATCTGTTGTATGATATGCTGTTAGATGTGAAATTCTTCATCTTCATATACATGTCCCCCAGTTTTCAGATCTGTTTGTTTGATAATTGGGTATGTCTTGTTCTGCTTCATGTGATCTGCTATGTAACTTTGTCTACTAGAGTACAATATATATATATATATATATATATATATATATATATATATTATTTATTATAATATTTCATTATTGTGTGAAACTACACCAATTTTAATATGATTGATTGAATGATAAGTATATATATGAAGAAATAATATAATATTATAATATTTTATCCGTTTATGAATCTGTGCTTTAAATAGTAAGATGTCATAAATTTGGTAATAAGATCTATTCTCTGTTTGTTTTCTGAATCTATTCATGTAAAATATAATATTATATTTTTTTAATGTTTTGTTTTATTATACTGTATATGTATAGAAATGGTCAAACGTAGTCCTTTTCTGTTTTCTTCTTCTCATCCTTTTATGTATGCTTCTGCTAGGGCTGCACATGGTTCGGTTTTTATCGGTTTTTGGCAAAACCTAAACCGAAACCAAAGTACTCGGTTTTCCAATAATGAAAACCAATAAAACCATATAGCCTATTCGGTTTCATTGGTTTCGGTTTCTATTCGGTTTTGTTAAAAACCAGACGGTTTTTGGTTAACCGAATGATTTATAAACAATAATGTGTCAGTGCTTTATAGTTTACACAAACAATACACCTAACACTACAAGCGGCAGAAAAGTTTGCTGGCAACATATCAGAGACATAAATGACGAGCAACTAAAATGACAGCAAAAGGCTTTAACTCGAATAATCCTCTTAAGAGTCATAACCATTCATTAACTACAATTCATCAGAGTGAAAAGATTCATTCTGTTATGAGAATAATAGAGGTTCGCAGTATCGAGCTAAGAAAACCACCAAACATCTTTTAACTATATACTAATTAAAACAAAACTAGTTCAAAAGAGAATTAAAGACGACAAAAATATAAGAGCTTAGTGCTCCCCTCTAACATCCACGGCTAATATTAGTTCAATCCTATGGCAAGTAACAATCGGTTAACCATATGGTTTTCGGTTCGGTTTTTTTAGGAAACCTAAACCGAAACCAATAGTGTCGGTTTTTTGGGACTGACAACCACAAATGAACCATTGGGATATGGTTTCGGTTCTGTTCGGTTAAAATTGTTCGGTTTCAGTTTTGGTTTTCGGTTCTGGTTCGGTTTTGTGCAACCCTAGCTTCTGCGTGTTATAATGACTGTAAAATGATTGCCTAGTTTTATAGTATCTATATTTTTTTTAACATGAATGAGTATACAGTGAATGTATGTGACGATGGTTGTCTTTGACGGATTTTGAAAAATAATATTAAAATAATAGATTTTGGTGCTATATATGTATATAAAATTATAAATTGGTGTTTTTCTTTACTGTGATTCAATTAATGTAGCCGTATCATGCAACCGTTACTATCTTTTGTCTGCAACTTCTTTGTATTTAATAATATAATTAATGTCCTTTAATTTTAGAAAGTAGTCATAAAATAATAAATTTGTCTTTAAAGCTATGTGTAACATATGCATGTGTTATTTTTATCATTATTTAGTTTATCTTTATTAATCATGAATGGATTTGGTGTATGCATATATTAATATCGTTTATTTATTTATTTATTTATTTTTTTTTTGTGTGTGTGCTATGTGTATAAATGATGTAATTATTATCATTTTATAATTGCTTTGTGAATTTTGATAACTCTGTTGACATCATAATGGGTAACGTTGACGCTGGTCAGTCGTTTGTTGACTGGGTCAATAATTAAAACCATAAAGAGACTTGGTTTTCCAAATCCATAAAGAAACTTGGTTTTTGGGAATATAGTATCAGAATCAGTCATACTAATTTCCTTTAACCTTGCCTTACGTAGATGAGTAAGACGAAATATATCCGACGAGAATTCGCACAGTTGGGCATAGATGGACTTGAGTATCACTGTTGGATGGCCGATGTGAAGATCGCATTTGTGGAAAAAGAATACACCCACACCATCAAACCCTCTACTGACAAAGATGCTGTCCCAGCAACTGAAAAAGAAAAGGCTGAAGCCCTCCGATATTTGAAAGCACACATTGACCCTAATCTCCTTTGGGGATACCAACACATAATGTGTCCTAAAGAACTATGGGATGCACTAGAAAGCCGTTTTGGGAGCAGTGAGGATTGTCTTCTACCACAGTTGAATGAACAATGGAATGACATCCGGTTTCTTGATTATGTGAAGGTAGGTGATTTCTAAAGACATATGCTTAAGTTACCAACACAACTCAATTTCTGTGGGATAAATCTCACAGATAAAGATTTGATTCAAAAGAAATTGTCTACTTTCCCTTTGTCATCTGTTATTCTGGCCAACTAATACCGCATAGAGGTTGATAATAAAAGAATAACAACTTTTAGCAAGTTGATGAACTTATTGCGGGTGGCCGAAAGATACAATGAAGTTCTAGCAAACAACAATGCTAGAGCCCCCGGGAAGAAGAAAATTCCCGAGGCTAACTATGGCAAGGACAACAAAGGAAAACACCCCAAAGAAAAGAGGGTTACAAATGTTGATTCATAATCTCATGCTCCATAATCACGTGGAGATAACAACCCACGTGGAAGAGGACAAAAGGGTCATCGTGGAAAGGGACATTGGCGTGGAGGCCATTCAAATACCTGGTCTAGAGATGTTACTTATGGATCTAGTAGTAGGGGCAACACTGTTGAAAAAACACATAAGAACCTCACACCTAAGAAAGTAGAAAATGGCAGTGCACCTTGTAACAGATGTGGAATCTTCGGACATTGGTACTAGCAATGCAAGTCTAGTGCCAAGGTAGCAGCCAGCTACAAAAAGTATCGGGAATCTATAGATCAAGAATCTCACTGTGTGGAAGAACATGATCATGCCCCAGATGTCAACTTAACTATTTCAGACTTCCAGGGCAAAAAGAACCATGCCCTTATCGAAACACCTGACTTTGATTGATTGTTATTTTTAATTATCCTTTGATCCTAAAAACTTTTTTATTTTCTTGCTTTGCGGTTTAGCAAAATTTGGTTTAAATATTTGTTTTGATGACTTAAACTATGTGAAGTAGTCTTAAAAGTATCGTTTTTTTTTGTTGGATCAGTGGTTTTTAATTTTATGGGTACTTAATTATTATGCTTTGGATTTAATTTTTACTGTGATAATCTATTGCTTGATTGAGTTATGTGACCGAATTCTCTGAAGTACCATTTACTTGTAAGAATGTCATCCTCAGAAGAGATTGAGTGCATAGATGATAGTGGCACCACACACACTATTTTAAGAAATATGAAATTATTTGTTGACTTAATTCCTTATAAATCTTCTGTGACTACGATGATTGGATCATCACAAGTGATCATTGGACAAGGTAATGCTCAATTTTTGTTGCCAAATGGCACGATGATTAAAGTCATAGAAGCTCTATATGCACCAAGAGCTAACCGTACCTTGTTGAGCTTCAAAGATATCCGTGCAAATGGTTATCACTTGGAAACTCACTGTGAAAATGGAATTGAATATATATATATTATCTCTAATACATGTGGAAGAAAATGCATTTTAGAGAAATTAATGAGTCACTCTAGTGGTTTGTACACTACTACTATTCGGATTATCGAATCACATGTTGTTACCAACGATGAACTGTTGAACAGTGACTTATACAAGCTTTGGCACGACCGCTTGGGGCATCCAGGTCGTGATATGATGATCCGTGTTTTAAAGAACTCATACGGACATCCTTTCTTTTGAGTGAAAAGTAAAATGAGATAAAAGACAGTTACAATGAAAAGTAACAACGTCTGCCAGCCACTGTCATCTAAAGCAAGTGATGTGCAACCTCTCTCTCATTTTACTTCGTGGACTTTGTCAAAATCACACCACTCATTTTGCAAAGCTTGTTCTTTAGCAAAGAAAGGATCGAGACCATCCTATGCTAAAGATACGAAACAAAACATTCCATTTTTACAAAGAATACAAGGTGATATTTGTGGACCTATACATCCAGAGTGCGGACCATTCACGTATTTTATGGTTTTGGTAGATGCTTCGACACGTTGGTCACACGCTGCATTATTGTCCACAAGAAATGCTGCCTTTGCAAAGCTCCTAGCACAAATTATCCGTTTGAGGGCTCACCACCCCGATTATCCAATTAAGTCTATCAGACTTGATAATGCTGGAGAATTTACATCTAAAGTATTTGATGATTATTGTATGTCTATCGGAATTGGCATAGAGCATCCTGTACCCCACGTACACACGCAAAATGGTCTCGCAGAAGCTATCATCAAAAGGTTACAGATGATAGCTAGGGCATTGGTTATGCGCTCCAACCTTCCTATTACTGCCTGGGGGTATGCCATATTGCATGCAACATTACTTATTCGCTTTAGACCCACTATTAACCAACCATTTTTTGCGTACCAGTTGGTAACTGGATATGAGCCTGATATTTCAAATTTACGCATTTTTGGTTGTGCTGTATACGTGCCTATTACGCCCCCACAGCGTACTAAGATGGGCCCCCAAATACGGTTAAGTATTTATATTGGATATGAATCCCCAACAATTATCCTCTATTTGGAATCTTTGACAGACGATCTCTTTACCGCTAGATTTGCGGACTGTCACTTTGATGAGACAACCTTCCCGTCGTTAGGGGGAGGTATGGAAAAGGATTTCCTAAGGGAACGACAGGAATTGTCGTGGTGTGTCCCCACTCTGTCTCATCTTGATCCCCGCACCTCACAATGTGAAAGCGAAGTGAAAATAATTATTGATCTTCAGAATGTGGAAACCTCAATTCCTGGTGCATTCACTGATATTGCTAAAGTGACGAGATCATACATACCAGCTGCAAACGTGCCTGCAAGGTTAGAAATCCCTAATACGGGAAAAGACACCTTATATAGAGGTGTCAAACCTACACTTGGTGGAAGTGTAGATGAGGCCGTGGCCCCCCAATTGAAAAGGGGAATACCACCTGGTTCGATGAATACTCACCCAAGGAAGAAAAGATTGAGTAAGGCACAACATGATCCATTTATCATCAACACAGATAATCCCTCTCATGAAATTGTCTCTGATTATATTTATGTCCATGAATCAATACTGAAGGACGCTCCGATGTTTGAAATGATTCTAGAGAACAAAGAAATATCTATGGATTATGAGAGTGCATACGTGTTTATGGAAAGATCCTCCACACAGATTGATGATGCATTTGCATACACTGTTGCTCAAAAGATCATTGAGCACGATGACATCGAACCACGCTCTATTGCAGAATGTCAAAAAAGAGCAGACTGTCCTAAATGGGAAGTTCCAGTCCAGGAAGAATTAAATTCACTGGCAAAGAGACGGGTATTTGGTGCGGTAGTGCTAACTCCACTAGGTGTAAATCCCGTAGGACATAAATGGGTATTTGTCAGAAAGCGTAATAAGAAAATGAATTCTTGAGGTATAAGGCTCGCCTTGTGGCGTAAGATTTCTCACAACTACCGTAATGGACGTCATAACATTCCGCTACTTAGTTAGCTTGGTAGTTTCAGAAGGACTTGAAATGCAGCTTATGGATGTGGTTACGACATATCTCTATGGTAATCTAGATTCAAAGATATACATGAAAGTTCCTGATGGCCTTCCATTTCCCGAATCAAGTAACTCTAAACCACAGAGTGCGTTTTCGATTAAGTTGAAACGCTCACTTTACGGATTAAAGCAATCCGGGAGGATGTGGTATACCCGTCTAAGTGATTATTTGATTGGGAAGGGATATACAAATAATGAGTTATTCCCCTGCGAATTTATAAAGAAAACGAGTTCTGGATTTGCAATTGTAGCTGTTTATGTTGATGATATGAATATAATAGGTACTCTTGATGAAATAAGAGAAACCGCAAGCTACCTGAAATCTAAATTTTAGATGAAAGATCTTCGGAAAACTCGGTTTTGTCTAGGACTTGAGATAGAACACCGAGCATGTGGAATACTAATTCACCAGTCTGCATATGTCCATAAGATACTCATGCAATTCAATATGGACAAGGGGCATTCTGCTAGCACTCCCATGATTGGTCGAAGTTTAGATGTACAAAAGGATCCATTTCGTCCAAAGGAAGATGGCGAAGAGGTATTGTGAGATGAACTTCCCTACCTAAGTGCAATAGGCGCATTATTGTACTTAGCGTAATGTACTCGACCTGATATATCATTCTCAGTGAACTTGTTAGCTAGATATAGCTCAGCGCCAACACAGCGTCATTGGAATGGTATAAAGAATGTATTCAGATACCTTAAAGGAACCATTGACTTGGGTCTATTTTATCCCTATGAGGACGAAAGGAGGATTGCTAAGGCAACCCCTACACTGAAACCCCAAATAATGTTTTGGTTGGTTTTTATGATGCTGGGTACCTTTCTAACCCACAAAAAGCTCGATCCCAAACTGGTTATGTATTCACCATAGGGAACACAGCGATATCCTGGAGATCGACCAAGCAAACTCTTGTAGCTACCTCCACGAAACACTCAGAGATCATTGCCCTACATGAAGCGGTTCGTGAGTGTATATGGTTAAGGTCTACCATTACACATATTCGAGGGACTAGTGGTTTGAATTCTACCACTGAAGAGCCAACATGCATTTATGAAGATAATGCAGCTTGTATCGAACAAATGAAGCAAGGGTATATCAAGGGTGATAATACGAAACATATTTCACCAAAGTTCTTTTATAATCAGCAACAACAATGTCTCTTAATATTCAAGTCAACAAAGTACCGTCTGATGAGAATGTGGCAGACTTATTTACTAAGTCACTTCCTAAGTCCTTATTTGAAAAGCACGTAAAGAGTATCGGACTAAGGAAATTTTCTGAACTCCCTTGATTGCAATCAGGTGGAGATGGCAACATCAGAAGGGGGTATCTAACGATACGATGTCGACATCAGGGGGAGTGTTTGTTGAACTCTTTTTTTCCTTTACCGAGTTTATTTTGTCCCAATGGGTTTTGTTACTCGGTAAGGTTTTTAATGAGACAACTAAAACACCATGGTTATGACTCCCCGATTGAGATTATCTTTTTCCCAACGGGTTTTTTATATTTTAGGTTTTTATGAAGAGAGGTGGCCAGCTTTATCAACACGTTGTACTCTTTTCCTTTCGTCAAAGTTTTGTCCCACTGGGTTTTCTTTGTCAAGATTTTAATGAGGCAACACATCTGAAGTTCCGCTTTAAAACCGCACAAGGGGGAGTGTTATAAGGCCCATGGCCCATGGATGTGCGGTCCATTAGTATACTAGGGTTTATCCTTTACTCTTGTATAAATAGAATACTTACCTATGTAATGGGGTTCCTTCCCTTCTCTGGTTAATGAAAAATTCTTCTATCTTTTCTCTCTCTATTATTCTTACTCCAAAACTCGCATTATTTTCCCTCTAAAATTTTCCCCCAACATTTTCCCCCCCTCAAATTTTCCTTCCAAATCTTTGTCTCACACCAAATCATCTGAAACATGATTTGCATTTATTCCCACCATTTATTTTAGTTCCAACCTTTATTTTGGTTGTTTTGAAATTTAGACAATATTTAACATTAAATAAAAATATGGTCCTTAAAACAAACTTGCCAACTATTTCTCTCTCACTTGTCTCTTCTCGAACTTCACTGTTCTCGAACTTAACTCTTCTCCGCTCAAAAAAGCCAGAAAAAAAATGAGTGAAATTGGTTTAGACAATTCGAGAGAAACCTAAATCAAACCGAAACCAAAAATTGAACGAAAATCTTCTACTGATCCATGATTTTCTAAGCCTAAAAACTCATATGAAAAGCCCTTTTACGATATCAAAATCTTTGATTTTGTAAACTGATTTTTGCTTTTAGATTGAAACTCTCAGAAGCGGATCTAATTGAAGAAGTAGAAACCCTAGGAATCTCTACCCTCAGGTAAGAAAGAACCTTTTTACAGAAATCGAAATTTGGTTGATAAACCCTAAAAATTTGATTTTTAATTTTTGTTTTTGAAATTCGCTGAAGAAGATTGATCGGAAGCATATTCAATTGAAGAAGTAGAAACCCTAGGAATCTCTATCCTCAGGTAGGAAAGATCCTTTTTACAGAAATCAAAATTTGATTGAAAACCCTAAAAATTTGATTTCTAATTTTTTTTTTTGAAATTCGCAGAAGAAGATTGAAATAAAATCCTTGAAGATTCAGGTATTTTGCAAGTTGTGTGTTTGATTTATGTTTTTATGAACTGATTTCCTTTTGAGGGTTATGTACTTGATATTTAGTGCTTTTGCAGTTGTGGAAGTGTTGAGTGTTGAGTCAGAGAATAAAGTGCTGTGAGTTTTGCTTGATATTTAGTAGAACTGAAGTGTTGAGTGTTGAGTTAGAGAAAAAGGTTATGTGAGTTTTGCTTGATATTTAGTAGAACTGGTTTCCATTTCACTGTGATATGTGAGTTTTGGTTGTTATTATAAAGTGTTTGATATTTAGTTTAGAGAATAAGGTTCATGAGTATGATAGAGGTGTTTAATCTTTAAAATGTTCTTGCAGTTGTGAAGTGTTGAGTGCACTTATTTTTCTGCCAGTGGTTTAAAATGAATATTAATGCAAGTCTGTGAGATGTTGCTTTTATGCAAAGCTTCATCAGGTCTTTACCATGTTTTAGGTGGTTTTTAATTCATGCTAGTGAATCTAATGGTATATTCTTAATCTGATTTTATTTTTGAATCACATAGAAATTCAACTCTTTCTTAAACTTGGGCGTTTATCGGATTTCAGTTTAAGTTGTAGAACTCTAGATTCAGATTCATCATTGTTTCTCAAGGTTAATATATTACAATCATAAATGTTTAATCTTTTTGTTTGTAGTTGATGTAGAGACCAGATAAACAAGTTAAACAAGTAAAGGTTTCAGTTTTTTATGTTTTTCTTAGCATTTATAGATCTCAGAAGAATTGTTATTTTTTTTTTCTTTGTTTGTTAGATGATTCATTGTGATTTAAGCATGGGTCTGTGAGTTTTGATAGTTACTATAATAACATATTTGATTGTTCAGAAGGGTTATGAGAATGGCAGAGGATTGTTATAACATGTTTTGCTGGTTACTGTAACATGTTTAAGTTTACAGCATTTGGTTATCCGGTGATGTTTTATGGACCGATTGAGTTTTTTTTTGCTTATGTATACTTTGCATTATTTTTAATTTGAATTCTAGAGTGTTATTGTATCTGGGTTTTTCTTGTTTTAGTAATGTATTAAAAAAGAACCCTTCTGTTGCAATTTTAGTTTCTGTTGGTGTTGATGCTTCTGTGAAGATTGTTAACTGTTGTGTTTGGTCCTTGATTAACATACTATGTCATGTTGTTGTAGAATGGTGCCAGTAGGTGAGAAAGGTTGGATGAATGAAGAAGATAGGTTTAGTGATGTCTATATAAAAAGGGTGTCTGATTTTATCGATTTTGCATTTAGTAACAGGATAAAAATTTCACCTTTATGTCCCTGTCCTTGTCGTATTCGTAGAAATAAGTATTCTCTGTCTTTTTCTCTGGTCAAGTATCATTTAGAGATGCACTTAATAGACAATTCATATGTACTTTGGTGTCTACATGGGGATAAATTCACCACATCGTCACAAATAGTGCTAAAACATGTAGAAGAAAATGTGGATGTTGAAAATGTAGATGTAGAAAATGTAGAGGAAAAATTTTATGTTGAGGAACATGTAGAAGAGAACATTATTGATGAACAATGTGGGTTAGGGGATTTTGTAGATAAGGCCTATGGAGTATTTGAAGGTTTAAATAAGGATGTAAACGAAGGTGAAGAGGAGCCTGACCTAGGTAAGAAATACCAAAAATATAAGGAGTTAGCGAAGGAAAACATTTATCCGGTTTAAGAAGGTGATGAAACAACACTTAGTGTAATTGTAGAACTACATCATATGAAAAAGATGTTTGGCTGGTCAGGAAATAGTGTCACATACCTCCCAAAAGGCAACACTTTTCCTGAAAAATACCCAGCAATGAAATCTCTGCTGATAGATCTAGGAATGAGGGATGATTCCATTCATGCGTGTCCTAATCATTGTATTTTGTACCGAAAATAAAATGAGAAGGAAGTTGTGTGTCCCAATTGTGGAGCATCTAGGTATGTAGTGAAACATGTTAAAGATGGACCAATAACTACAAAAGTTCCTTGGAAAGTATTGAGACATTTTAAGCTTGCTCCGAGACTTAAGAGACTCTATACTATATCATGGATAGCATGGTATATGACATGGCATGATGAAGCACAGAATTCTACGGAGTATAAAGGCGGGAAATAAACATATGGGAATTGGTTTAAATAGTAGGTATTGAAAACACGAGGGTACCCAAATATACCTCAAGCTAAAACTTTTCCTCCTATAAGTTCTTTCTCCGAAATTGATTTTCTATGGACTGAGTCGAGACAATACAACTAATCGGTTCACACTTTGTGTGATCGTTTATGGATACGATATCGAGACAATACGACAACAAGATAACTTGTGTGATTGACTATGGATATAATATCGAGAAAATACAACAACGAAGTATGTTTACTTGATAAATGGTTCGGACTTAACCAAACACAATAGGATTACTATCAAGTAAATAGGAATTAACGTTTGTGTATTTTACTTCTAATTATAATGAAAACAATTATAATTGCGAAAATAGAAAAGTAAAAGATATAGCAAGATTTTGTTAACGAGGAATCCGCAAATGCAGAAAAACCCCAGGAACTTGTACAGAATTGAATACTCTTAGGATTAAGCCGCTATACAAAATCTAAACCAACTTCGTATAGTTGAGACCAAGCAACTAAACTTATAGTTCACCTAGTTCCGTCTATATCCCTGCGCCTCCAACTTGTTAATAAGTCACGCACTTGGATCAATTCCTTTGGTTCGTATTCCAAACAGTAAAGGAACAACATATGTTTGGTAAAAACTCTGTTCAATCAAGTGATATGAGTTCGACAAAAGTATTTTCCCTTTATCCCACTAAACTCCTTTGTCAGGTCCTTAGATTTATCTAATAACAACTACCAAAGTAATTGTCAAGATTTTGCAATTAATACTTTGAATCACAAAGAATTGTATTGATGTCGATCTACTCAACTAATCAATCAAATCTATTACAAAGATGAACCGATGTATAGTTGGATCCTTTTCCAGCCGAAACAAGTGTTGTGCACAACAAAGATTATGAACCCAAATCAGAAATCTTCTTCGTCTTCAAATCTTCTTAGATCTTCAATAAACACATGTACACAATAAAATTGAATATCTTGTGATCAATCACACACAGAATGGAGTCTGTTAACAATAGATTATCACAAGACGTCTTTAGATCTACAAACAGTCTAAAGATCCCCGTCTAAGCGTCGATCTAGTTTGAGTGAATCTTATATCAGAAGAGAAGATTCTCAAGCATAAACAAACTAGGTGCAATCAAATTTCAACAACCGTTAGTCAATCAAATCAATCGAAAACTAATAATAAACCACAATTATCTAGTTTCCCACCAACGGTACTAATAGAGCTTCTCAATCCCAAATAAGTTTTTAAACTGAGCGGACGTAAGAGATTTCTCCTAATTAGGTTACTTTCCTCTTCGAATAGGTGGCTCCACCAGTAACAATACAACTAGGTAGTTTTGTTGGATCTAAGGATTAGTTTGTTCGAAATGCAAACTTTGATATACCAAGGAAGTTTGGACACCGAGGAATTTCCAAAACCGAAAATATTCTCAATATATGCAATATATTTCCAAATTCGGTTTTCAAAATTCCTGGAAATGCCTTGTCCAAATATTGACCGAAAATCTCTTATAAAATCTTCAACTAGTAAATGCACATTACTAATTTTTATTTTCTAAAGATATGCAAAACTAACAACCTTAATTAAAAGATTTTAATTTATTTCGATCCGGATTCTCCTTTAGCTATTAAGGAATATCTTTTAACAATAAAAGATAAACGTTACTACACATGTTCAAAGTATGTCGATATCTTTACTTAGTAAATCATCTTTCATATTTACTATATTGGAATCGATTTTCCACACTTCCAAACAAGTTTATCAAATTACCAAACATGGGTTTCACGGTTCTACCAAAACAAGTTTTGGTTCTACCTCCATGTGGGTACTAGAATTAGTCACGTTAGTTACCAAAACTTGGTTGACTAGGTACTAGGATCGGTTCCCACATATATATGGTATATAACTTGTATTTGTTGGACATGCATGTCCATAGGATCGGTTCCCAATAACTAAAAACGTGTTGCACATGTTCATAGGATCGGTTCCCAATAACTAGAAACTTGTTGCACCCCTTGCAAGGATCGATTCCCTTATGTGATCGATTGCACCTCTTACTAGGATCGGTTCTCCTTTGCCTAGAGTTGGTCATATAAATTATAATAAATCGATCATACCATCTCAGGTGATTACTTAAGATTGGTTTCACTAATAAAAGTCATACCAATACAAAAGTCAGGCCTTGTGAATAGTTTTACAAAGAACATAAACAAGTCATGAGCGGTTATACTAATCATACATATTGGTAGTTCAAAATATATGCAATGAATAACAATACCAATAAGCCTAGCGATTTCCCTTTCGATTCACAAAACAAGTTCATGAATTTACTTCCTTTAAACAAATGTAAAACATGGTTTCCTAGGATGAAATCTTCACCTTATACCCATACATAATCACTATAGTATTCAAACGATTATGTCAATGTCTTATATAGAAGTTCAAAAGATAAGCATTATACTTAGAATGTATTCCTTAATACTACGTCTAACTAGAGTATAATCATTCATAGCTTCGCAGTTATGTTTTCAATATGCACGACTTGAAAGATATGTTAGGGAATGAAACAGTTCAAGTCAAATATTACTAACCTCAAGTGGAAGGATGATGTCGTCGTTGTAGCTCCTTACTTATTCACTTCTTCAAGTCTTCACGTAATACTTGTAATGTCTCATATCCTAATACTTTCAAGCTAACTTATACGAAGTTGACTCTAGTATTTAAATGAGTTTTGATTCACTAAAATATGAAAAACAAACTTGACATACCAACGCTTGGTGGATTCAACCGAGCTATGCTCTAACAGGTATAACATTATAAGACTGAATGACTTCGAAATTACCATTATGTTGTGCATTTATGTAATTGGGTATTGCTGTAACTGCAAGAAGAAGTGTGGAAATAGATACTGGGTATGGCTTTTTGTATATTTTCAACATATTTTGCCATTTATATCCATTTGTGGTCTGTAGGGTTTCTGATATTCATTATGATGATTCTCAAACTTGTGTTTTGATTTGCTTGTTTGAACTGCAGTTGAGGCCAAAGAAAAAGAACAAGTAGATGCAATCCTGAAATGTTGGTGGGTGCAGAGCCGGAGAATTTGTTTTCTAGCATCTTAATTGGTACTTTTACTTCCAAACAATTAAAATTGTGTGTTTTACTCAAGAACATCTTATTTGAAATTTGTGTAACATGTCTGATTTTGGTATCTGTTACTAGTCTTTCAAGCCAGGTAAAATTCTTGAAATCAGCTATTCATCTATGATGTTCTTGATAAGGATCCTGATTTGGAAATTTCTTTGTTTGTAGGTGTAAAAGCTAAGCCTTTGAAGCAACCCAAGGCACAACAGAAAGTATATGATGAGGTATAACTATATACTTTCTTTGTCTTGAAGTTAGTACAATAATTGTTTTAAGTACAATAATTTTTTTAGAAGCTTGAGCATTCTGTTACCACTTACCATTAAGAAACCCATTCACATATAACTAACCCATTCGATGCGCTTCAACCACTGAAATTCAAAATATTTGAATATGAATCCAGATTTTAACACACCTATTTCACATCATTGGGTATAGCTTTCATGTATGTTTCCACAACTGAAAACTATATATAGTACCAGGTACCTGACATTTTTTATTAATCCTGTTGTCTCTCTTTGCAGACTGACTTGGAAAATCTTCAGAAGAAGAAAAGGGAAACTTTATGTTAGGTGGTGTTGGACTAAATAAAAGTGGAAAGATCGGAACAAGATGCTCCAGTAAAGGTACATGTATGCAAATTATTCCCATTTGATCTTGTCCTGTTTTAGATTTGGTCCTTTGGTATGTAAACTAACTCCTAGAGATGTTCCATTTACATCAGGTGCCATTATAAGGAAATCAAGAAGACAGTTGGATAAGCATAATATGATTTGAGTGAACAAGTTGTAGGTAATTTCTTATTTCTCAATTTCTTGTAGAAAATGTATCCACTTCCTATGCGCGCATGATGAGGTCCGGTGACATTGATTGAACAAGAAACCCAAAACATGCTCAATTTTGATCCCAAATTGTAGAGACAAACTTGTTATCTATAGTTTATTTTGTTAAATTTCAGTCATCTTACATCTGTAATTGTATCGATTGATTGTATGCATGGATCGATATGTAATGCTGCAACTCCATATGTGATATAATAGAATGGATTGAATAGCGGTTTCATATATGATTTCGAATGGAGTGCTAGATACCCGTATTTTGATGCAGGAAACCAAATATGCAGGTGCAAGAAATTTTGAAATAAATATATTTTTTTTAAATCGGATTTTTATTTGAGACGTATATAAGAGTCGCTCAATTTGTTTTTGTGTCGCTTAAAATGGAAATTTGGTTCACTTACTAAACCGTGGGTAAACATTTATGAGACACATACAAATGTCTCAAAATCTAATTAAGAGACGTTTGTAAGCGTCTTTAAATTCGTCCCAAAGCATTCCCTACACCAAAATTGAGACACTTGTATGTGTCTCAAAAAATCATGGCAACCTTTATATATGTCTTAAAACTGTCGATTTGGTGTAGTGTATCTTCAAATTTTCAGCCTTCCTACTCAAAAGGCTCATGTTGGTCACCACATCTTGCTCTGTAGACATTTTGTTACCAGCTGATGTATCAAAGCTACTGGAGTGTATGTATCAAACTAATTTGCTGCCCCTTTCAGTTTGTAATGTCTGGTCTGCTAAAGTCATTCAAAATGCCAATCAACTGATGGATTTTGCGAAGATGGTAAAAGGTAAGTTTACATATGGAAAATATTTCTTAGATTTTGATATGTAGATCAAATTCAAGATGGATATCATTGATTAGAAGACAATATTAATTAAGATTAATTAATGATAAAATAAAGAAATCATGAACAAATACACTACATACCAAAATCAAATGAAGGCAGTGTTTAACGTGGTTCGACCAACTTGACCTACGTCCACAGATGAACCCCTTAGGGTGAATTGTATTATTGATCATCAGAACTTTCTGAGATAATTTTACATTTACATTGAAACTCTTATTTATATTTATATATAGAATTAACTAAACTTAAGGCCTATTCCTATGGGTATGCCAAAGAAATGTTGTTTGGCATACCAGGTGGCATGTCAAATGAGTTTCCCCACTACGATAGATATGCCAAACTTGATTAAAAGCATATATTTAATTGTGTTGGGTGTGACCCTAATGAATAAAAAATATATTTGTATTTTTGTGGTGGGATATTTATAAAAGTTTTAGTGTTATAATATAATCAGTGAGACCCTTTAAATATAAAAGTATATTAGAATAATGAAAAAGTAGGAGAGAATGAGAATTTACATATATATAAAATTACTCGGAGATAAAGAGAATATCGCTAGAGATAAAGAGAATATCGCCAGCGATAAAATCTCTATCGATCAGCAAAGCGATAGAATCTCCGTCGCTCGCTGGAAACTCTGTCATGTATGCCTATGTGTTATTCCTGACATATAGGCATATGATTTTGGATGTTGGGCATACCCACAGTGGGTGCATATATGGCAAAACTTGATGTTTGCCATACGCATAGGAATAGGCCTAATCCTAGGAGATAATGCAGTATCTCTTGTTTGACTAGGTATTGATTATATAGAAATCTGATTACATATTTATCTTGATTATCTTTGACTTTGTCTTCACTTGACGTGCACCTGCAAGGTCACTTAATCTTCTATTCGTATTCACGGTCACCTCCGCTCACGACCACCTCGGTGATTTATACACGGACATAATATTCCAACGGGTCAATTCAGTTAAATCACTTGAGCTTATCTGGTTAAATCAGTTATAGCTGACAGTGGACTAATGTCAGAAGTTGAAGCGGGTCTTTCGAAACTGCTGTTGTTATTCAAAGAATTACCGTTTGTATAGAAAGTGGTTGTATGCCTGAGGCAGTTGAAAATATGGACTCGCAGAGTTTATTGGACAAACCCTCCGAGACGATGCACATCTAAAAATTGCAAAATCATCTATTTGACTGACATAATTTCTTACTAATCAACGTGAATATCAATGTGGTATCCTTTTTTAGCCTTGACAGATATAAATCTAGAGTATACGGTGCATGTTCATATGATGGGGATACTCTTATCGAACTACTGTCAGAAGGTTGAAAAGGATCATTTTAAAGGCATGGGTTGCACACAATTTTTATCAGTTCTTGGTCACTATTATCCTTCTTGCCCTATCAAAGTGATGCAGGAGATCATGTAGATAGGAACTTGGGTAACAATTGACTCTGGCACAAATCATCCTAATGTATAAGAAGACCTACAAGGCCCTGAAAAAAATTTGTTTTGATTTTGGTGGGGTGCGCCAGGCCTTTGCTGTAGTGCAACGCAAAGGCGACGCATGAGAACCCCAGCAGCAAGCTACTGTGGTGGGAACTTCCCCATGAAAAGAATAAATTTAATATAGTGTGAGCCGATGGCTCACATGTCAGATATTAAACCGATAAGAATA
This sequence comes from Papaver somniferum, assembly GCF_003573695.1. NCBI lineage: Eukaryota > Viridiplantae > Streptophyta > Magnoliopsida > Ranunculales > Papaveraceae > Papaver > Papaver somniferum. The sequence continues at coordinate 2,800,538 of NW_020625486.1, forward strand.
GATACTACACTTGATCTTAGCCAAAAGGCCGAGAAAGGTATGCTTATTCTTGTTTCTAGCTTCCTCTTTTATAGTATCTTTCTTCCATCCCTCTGTTTTAACCAGTATACGTGGGACTAAATCATGAGTATTTCACACTGCCGGACTTTAGGAAAAGACGAGTTTAGTTGTGACTGATATGAGTACAAATTAGAGTTTAGAGCAGAATTGGCTTGATATGCTCAGAGGCTTTTAACCTTATGTTGATACATGAAAAATATTACCCCTTTAGTCGGGCTGGTGTTCCCTCAAAGGGGAGGCAAGTCCGACATGAGACATGGGGACTTAGGGACTAAAGCCCAAGTCCACCAAGAAGATGTCTATTAGATGGAAAGGACAAGGGAGGAATTGATAGGAAAGAAGGAGGTTTTATTAGAGAATGAATGACATTAGTAGTAATTAAAGAAGTTTAGGACACATGACATGATGTCATAAAAGGAAAGGGATCTTGGAAAGTCTATATAAAGAAGGACAAGGTACAATGGAAAGAAAACTCTCTCTCTTACTATTCTTGGAAAAGTGAGGTCATTTGACTAGCTAGGACGAGTAGAACCTCAAACCTAAATTCGCCCCTCAACATTTGGAGACCACACCCAGAGGATCGTGTCTAGCTCACATGACACACACAGAAGGCGCTAACTCAGGCGCGACAGAGAGCCCAAACATCCCTCCACTCAATCAAGAAAGCGAGAGGGTAGGGATAGTGACAGACCCGATCACACAAGTGAGAAAACCAGGTACCACGCGTGAATAAGACGAACAACAGGAGACTGAGGAAGCGCCGCCCACCCAGCCTTCCCTCAAGGAGCTGCACAAGGAACTAAAAGATCACATACACAGAGAAAAAGAACTGAGAAAACTCATAAAGGAAGCCAATCCCGAGAAGAGCGCCAAAGAAACAACGGAGAACGCGGAGGAAAATGAGGAAGAACCCGTAGCTATGACGCAGGAGGCGATGTCAAGATACTTAGAAACGAATTATAAAGTCGTAAAACAAGAAAATTATAACTTCATGGAGAGTCCTTACTCCTCTGAAATAACAGAATATGAGTACCCAGAGGACTACACTTCACCCAAATTCAAGGTTTATAATGGTCAAGGTAACGCAAGATAACACCTCAGTCGGTTCCTATATGCTATGAATGATCGCGCAATTGATGGGAAACTATGCCTGAGAGAGTTCCCAAAGTCACTAACCGATACAACGTTCACTTGGTACGATAACCTAAAATAAGGAAGCATCAGCTCGTGGTCGACCATGTCCACACTCTTCCTCAGAAAATTCGATTCAGCAAAGAGGAAAGTCACAACAATATACTTTAGTAAGTGCAACCAATGCCTAGGCGAGGAGATAGTAAAATACATAGCCAGGTTTCGCCTGCTCACCCTCGATTTCCACGACCATGTCAGGGAAGAAGCGTTAGTGAAAATTTGCGTACGAGGGATGACCCCATCCTTTAAGAAAATCCTAGTCAACTTCCGCTTCCCCACATTTGTAGAGCTAGAAGAAGCAGTCGCAAGAATCGCTGACTGCATCGAGGAACGAGCTCAGACTACTTCTGGCGAAATTCAGTGAACATCATATCAATCATGCCCATAAATATCCGTGCAAACAACAACCCGAGAGGGTTGGGGAACATAGGCGCTTCCACCACCCCTACCCTGCAGTAAAGAAAAAATTGTGGGATTATTGGAACAGTGGATAGCAAACAAGGAAATCCAATTTCCTCCAACGAAGACAGACCCCAATGATATTGACACAAATGACGCCAGGTATTGTCATTATCACCGCAGGATACAACATCCTACGATCGACTGCTTCAACCTTCAGAGGATGTTCCAGAAAAAGTTGCACATAGGCGAGATTGAGATGAACAATCCAGAAGGTGGCAAAACAATCCTACACAAAATCATGATGCTCTCCCACGATCCAAGCGGGGATGTTTGGAAGCCGTGGGATGACGAGGAGGAAGAAGTGTGTGAAGTCGAGATGGAAAACCCAGCATTTTCAAACAGAGACAGTATGGCCGGCCAGTTCGCTAAAACGGTGTTAGCTCAACAATTCTTCGACTCCCTCGGCTTCAGCGAAGACCAAATCAAAGAAGCATCCAAGGCTATAGCCTCCATAGCGGAAGGAAGGCCTGTGGTCTCCTCCCGAAGGAAGCGGTCGTATTCACAAATGAAGATATCTGCTATCCGGGAGAACACCTCAGACCTTTGTATCTCATAATACACATCAACAGGAAACCGCTAAAGAGGTCTTTCATCGACGGAGGCGCGTCCTTGAACTTAATCTCAATGCACACACTAGAAGTCCTAGGTGTGAAACGGTCTGACATCATAATGCGAGCTACAACGGTGAAAGGATTCGGAGGCCACGCTCAGACATCCATTGGAATTGTCATCTTGGTCATGAGGGTTGGTCCCATCCGAGGGCCGACACCGTTTTACGTACTAGAAGACGGCACTACATTCCATGTGTTACTAGGGAGAGGTTGGTTACTTAATCATAAGGTGGTCGCATCAACGTACCACGAGTGTGTAAAGACTAACATAGGCGGTAAGCAATACCGAATCCCCGCCACGAGTAACCCCTTCTACCCAGAGGAAGCATACATGGAGGACGCAATTTTCTATGACGATCCAAAAAAGGAAGACGAGGTGCCAGAAGTACAACTCATCCCGTTACCAAAATGGGGAGAAGAAGAAAAATCAGAGCCAGCCAAGTCTGTGTTCAGTCCGTCAAGACTGGTGTTTCCAACAGAGAAGAAAATGAAGCAAGAGGAGCAACCCAGTTTTCAACGTTTCTCCAGGACAAATGGGGGACATGTGTACCGCTTGTAGAAATTAACCAAGGGAGCGTCCATAGGCACACAAGATTACGTCGACATACCAAAGAACAAAGCGGAGGCTCCCGATGAAAGCACCGAACAAAGTTTGTCCGATCTCCCTTATAGCACGATCGATGATGAGGAGTTACGAAACCAATCAATAGATACTACCACCAAAGTCGCCGAAGAACGAACACACCAGGAGATCTCACTATGGATGGAATGGAAGAAGTCGACATAGGGACGCAAGGAGACAAGCGCCCTATCACGATAAGCAAGAGTCTAGACAGATAAGAAATGGAAGCCTTGATCGCGCTGCTTAAAGATTACAAGGACGTCTTCGCCTACGATTATGACGAAATGCCGGGTCTGGACAGTAACCTTGTGGTACACAATATCGGGGTATCACCTAAATTCAAACCTGTGAAACAAAGGAGCATGGATTTCCCCAGGGCCACCGCTCTCGCGATAAAGGAAGAAGTGGAACGACTACTTAAAGCCAAGTTCATCAAGCCTATCCATCACCCCACCTGGCTAGCCAACATTGTTCCAGTGACCGAGAAGAATGGGAAAGTCAGGTACTGTGTGGATTATAGAATCCTGAACCGAGCTTTCCCGAAGGACGACTTCCCGCTGCCAAACATCGATATGACATTGTACGGGACATGAAGAAAATGGAGGTATTCCTTTATGGATGGCTTCGACGGAGACAACCAAATAAAGATGGATCCCTCAGACACCAAAAAGACCACCTTCCAAACTCCGTACGACAACTTCTATTATGTGGTAATGCCGTTTGGTTTAAAGAATTCTGGCTCCACGTACCAACGCGCCATGACGTCCATATTCCATGACTTGCTGAACCGAACGGTGGAAGTGTATGTCGACGACATCGTGGTTAAAACGCAAGAAGCCAAGGACCATATTTCTCACCTAAAAACAGCTTTCGAAAGGTGCAGAAAACTCAAACTCAAGATGAACCCTCTCAAGTGTGCCTTTGGGGTGATATCGGGGAAGTTCCTAGGCTTCGTAGTAACTAACGAAGGAATCCAAGTGGATCCGAGCAAAGTAGAGGCGATCACAACCATGGCGCCACCATCTAGCACCAAAGAGCACCAAACTTTCAAAGGGCGGATATTGTATGTACAGCGTTTCGTTCCTGGTTTGGCGCAACTAATGACTGCATTCCTTCCCCTTTTAAAGAAAGACACACCCATTGTATGGGGAAAAATACAGTGCGTTGCGTTCGAGAAGCTAAAGCAATGCCTCGTTAGCCCAAGAATCCTTAGGCTCCCAATACGAGGAGTCCCTCTCTACCTCTACACGACATTTACTAATTCGGAAATAGGCACGGTCCTCGCGCAAGATATGAGGGGAGACGAGCTGTCACCTATCTATTATGTTAGACGAGTTCTATGAGATGCGGAACTGAGGAACCCGCGCGTAGAACAGGCGTGTTTAGCTTTCATATACGCAACACGGAAGTTGAGGCCTTATCTTTTGACACACGAGACTATCGTGGTGGCGACGGCGAACCCCATAGCTTACCTAGATTCAAAACCTGTCCTAACAGGAAGGACTGCCCGATGGCTGCTACAACTATCGTAGTTCGAGCTCAAATATCAGCGCCCGGACGCGGTGATAGGACAAGCAATAGCCGATCTCATAGCGATGTTTCCGGGAGAAGGCGATGATGAGGTACACGAATATATACCCGGAGAAGTGGCAGCCGCAGACATTAACAAGCCTTAGACCATGTTCTTTGATGGGTCATCATATGATACTTTCGGAGGAATCGGAGTAGTGTTCGAAGCGCCAAGTAAACTAAACAACTTAGGAAGGAAAGCAATACAACGAAGACTCAGCTTTCAAGTCGTCCGACCCGACCTTGAGACTCTATCTTCCCGAAGGAGAGTTGCTCTCGTATTCGTTTAAATTGGACTTCCCATGCAGTAACAACGTCGCGAAATATGAAGCCTTGATTTTGGGACTCCGAATGGCAAAGGAGCTCAATCTGGGAAGCGTGGAAGTCAAAGGTGATTCAAGACTCGTGAAAAACCAAGTGAACGACGACTTTCATGTCAAAGATCCACACTTAGCGCCTTACCGGGCAGAGGCCCAAAGATTGATAAACCAAATAGGGTCGACCTTGGATCATACTGGTAGAGGTGAAAACAAGCACGCAGACGCCCTGGAAACCCTGGAAATCAAAGTACAATTGAATGGCGAGGAAGAGGGTACCGTCACAATAAAAAGAAATGAGTTGCCCAGCACTTGGAAAGAAGACTTATCCTTTGAGGAAGCAGATGACTGGAGACGGGTGTATATCGAAGACCTGGCCCGGATAGACGAAGGACGAGTGATACCCGCCCAAGCCCCGAAGCAATTCGTTGTTATCCAAGGAGCCTTGTATTACAGGGAAGTCGGCGGATCTCTCGCGAGGTGTGTGAATAAAAGAGAAGCTGAGAAGTTGCTCCGGGAACTGCACGCGGAAAAATGTGGACAAACCGGCGCCGTTCATCTCTACAGAAAACTTTAGAAGAATGGCGTGTACTGGCCGAGTATGTCAGCTCAAGCATCAGCACTCCAAGACAGATGCGTTGATTGTCAAGCACCACCACAACCGGCGGAAGTCTTCACCATTGAAGAAGCAGATTGGAGGCAACCCTACTTCGATTTCATCCAACACAGGAGATTACCGAGCGATAGACAGGCGGCCCTTAAAGTCCAGAGGAAATCGACGTGTTTCTTCACACACGAGGGTGTCCTTTATCGCAGAAGCTACGGTAACGCCGCGCTACGGTGTCTGTCAGATCAGGAAGCGATAGAAATCATGACCCAGTCCCACGATGCGGAACATCAAGGAATGCGGAAACTGTTCCTATAACTTTATGAAGGAGGCTTCTACTGGCCAACCATGGAAGGTAATACCACGGAACACGTCCGAAAATGCTTACACTACCAGACACATGGAAATTTGATCCAAGCACCTCATACCCTACTACATAGCATAGTAACACCCTGTCCGTTCCATAGTTGGGGACTTGATCTCATAGGACCGATAAACCAAACGTCCTAAAAGCGTCATAAATACATAATAACAGCCACTCTCAAAGATTACGCAGGTGCTACAATAGACGCGTTCATCAAAGAGCACATCATTTGCAGGTTTGGCGCGCTTATGATAATCAGAGCAGACAACGCAAAGTCGTTCGTGAACAAGGACGTGATCGACTTGCTCCGTCAATACAACACAAGGCTCCACACGTCAACTCCTTATTATCCCAAATGAAATGGGAAGGCGGAAGCAAAAAATAATACGCTCAGCCGCATCCTTAGTAGAACAGTGTATGATCATCATAGAGAATGGCAAGAGCAGTTGCCATTGGCACTGTGGGCATATATGATTTCAAAGCGCAAATCCACAGGAGCATCACCTTATTCGCTAGTCTATAGAGAAGATGCAATCCTACCTGTAGAAATAGCGACCTGCAAGAGTAGCAATGGCTAGCCACACCACACCCGATGAAATAATCCGCTTCGCTCATTTAGACACATTAGAGGAAAGGAGAATACGAGCGGAGAGATTCACGGAAGCTTATAGGAAGCGCGCAGCTAATTACTACAACTAGAGCGTAAAGGAAAGAACATTAAAGGTGGACGAGTTGGTCTTAAAAATCGCCCCACACGTACAAAGAAACGCCAGCGCCGGGAAGTTCTCTGCAAATTGGGAAGGCCCATTCATGATAAGGAAAGTGGCAGAAAGCGGATACTATAAGCTTAGACGTATGAATGGAACCAAAGTCAAAACGCCTATCAATGGAAAGTGGTTGAAAATTTTTTACATATAAGTCACACCATGTAAACATCCGTACAGAGCAATAAAACTAAGTTAGTGAAAATGGTGTATCTGCAAAAAGTCTCAGGGCATCCAAAGGCGCCTGATTGACTGACAAATTCACAAAAGGTCTCAAGGAAGGCAAAGGCGCCTGATCGACTGACAAATTCACAAAAGGTCTCAGGGCAGCCAAAGGCGCCTGATCGACTGACAAATTCACAAAAGGTCTCAGGACATCCAAAGGCGCCTGATTGACTGACAAATCCACAAAAGATCTCAGGGAAGCTAAAGGCACCTGATTGACTGAAAAATTCACAAAACGTCTCAGGGCAGCCAAAGGCGCTTGATTGACTGACATATTCACAAAAGGTCTCAGGGAAACAAAGACGCCTGATTGACTGACAAATCCATAGAAGTTCTCAGGGCATCCAAAGGCGCCTGATTGACTGACAAATTCACAAAAGGTCTCAGGGAAGCCAAAGGCGCCTGATTGACTGAAAAATCCACAAAAGGTATCAGCGCAGCTAAATGAACCTGATTGACTGACAAATTCACGAAAAGGTCTCAGGGCAGCCGAAGGCTCCTGATTGACTGAAAAATCCACAAAAGGTATCAGGGCATCCAAAGTCGCCTGATTGACTGACAAATACACAAGGCCTCAAAGCAGCTAAAGGCGCCTGATTGACCGACATGCACATAAAAGAGAGGGGAGAGTAAGCGCGTTTTACCAACGCCCCCCCCACCCAAGACCCTTTCACAAAAAGAGAGAAAGTAGGTGTGTTTTACCAACGCCCACCCCACCCAACACCCCTTCAACAAAAAGAGGGGGAGTAGGCGCGTTTCACTAACGCCCACCCAAGACCCTTTCAACAAAAAGAGGGGGAGTAGGTGCGTTTCACTAACGTCCGCCCCAACCAACACCCCTTCAACCAAAAGAGGGGGGAGTAAGCTCTTTTTACTAACGCCCACCCCACCCAACACCCTTTCGAGGGGGGAGTAGGCGCGTTTCACTGACGACCACCTTACCCAACACCCTCTCAATAAATAAAAAAAGAGAAGGGGAGAGTAGGAGCGCTTCACTAACGACCGCCTCACCCAACACCCCCTTAATAAATAAAAAGAAGAGGGGGAGAGTAGGCGCCCGACAACGGGCAATATCCGCATCCAAATCTTCGACCATCAAACGTCCGTCATCACACTGGGCAGTAGCCAAGCGAAGATCCTGATCATCTTCATGTACTAAATGATGGATGTCTTGAATAACTTCACCCTCAGCCCCGGCTTCAAGAACAAGTGAAAGAGTGTCCTCATGATCATCGTAATATTTACGAGCTTTATCCTGATGAATTAACCGAAGCGTCCACAACAAACCCGCTTCTTCTTTTAAGAGTAATAAGCGCGCCAACTCATCCTCAAGATATGGGTAAGGTACGAGCGTAGACGCAGCCGCCAAGGTCAGTGTATACCCAAGAAGCGGTAAGGCTATCTGATCGGAAATCCAGAGATGGCAATCGGAAATGGCGCGATCTATAGTATCCATCAATATCGCAGAATCTGCGAATAATTGATTGTCCGCGTCACAAGCGGTAGTAGCCTCGTCCAACGCTCACTGGATCTCTAACGGTACGCGACCTGACGATTCAGCTTGCCGAGCAGTCTGGTTCGCCTCATGCTGTAACCTGAAGTTCTCGCGCTTGGCATCTCTATTTACCTTCCTCTGCTTTCGAAGCTCCTCGATTTCAGACTTCACAAGCAGAAGTCGCTTCAATTCACAGTGTCTGTATCTCAAAACCAACATGGGAACAAGCGCCAAAGATAACACATATCCATGAAGAGATTTGGCCATGCAGGCAATACGATTGACCAAGAGAAGGGGAAAATGAAATTAAAAAGAAACTAGTAAGCATATTAGGGAGAAGAACTGTATATAAAGGTAAAGGGCGTGACTCACGATGCAGTTACCATCCATACCCCCTTTTTTCTTTAACACGTGGAGATACGTGTCGATTCACATTAAAAGTGAAGTACAGGAGACGATGCCTCCCCAAGAAGCACTGGGGTACCTCCTAGAGGGAAGGAAAACTTGAAATGAGTCCTAGGGACTCAAAGATCAAAGACTAGCAGGCAATACCCACAACACAAGAAAGGTAGGGAAAGTAGCAACAGTGAAAAGCAGCATAGAGACAAGCAATAAATAGTACTAATATCAAAAAGAATTCCACAGGAGACAGAATCCCAAAACAAGTGTACGAAAGAAAAAGCTAGCAAAGTAAGTCTCCTCAAAACGACACGCAGCATTAACCGACTATCAGCTCGCGACAACGGATAATTTCCATATCCACGGCTTCCACCATTAAACGCCTCTCGTCATACTGAATGGCGGTCTGAGATAGTTCCCAGTTAGCCTCGCTTATCAACCTGCAGATGTCTCGCATAACTTTGCCCTTGCCTCTTGCATTACGAGCGAGCACAAGAGTGCCTTCATGTTCGTCACACTCCTTACGTGCTTTTTCTAAGCGAGTATTCCAGAGAACCCACAGTACATCCACCTTTTCTCTTAACGCTAGTAGACGTGCGATCTCATATTTGGGATAGAGCAAGTTCACGAGCGCTGAGACAGCCGCTAAGGACAGAGTATACCCCGGGAGCCGCGGAGTCACTTGATCAGAGGTACACAAACGAAAATCAGCGATGACATGATCTATAGTCGCTGTCATTAGTGAGGAATCCATGAGAAGTGAATTGGCAGCGTACTAAGCTGTGACAGCGTCATCTAAAGCATGCTGAAAGGTAGATGTCATGTGTCCGGACCTCTGAGTTTCCTGATGCACTTCATGACGTTCCACAAACTGAACACGCATGGAGTCCCTTTTCGCTAATCTGTGTTCACGAAGCGCTTCAACTTCGGCCTTCACTAACAACAGGCGCTCCAGTTCTGCCCCTTTGAACATTGAGACCAGCGCAGGAATAGGCGCTAAGGTTAAAACGTATCCATGAAGGGAATGAGCCATTTAACTAAAGTATCCTACGGGAAGAATCAAAAATAGAAAACGAGGTGCATGAGACAGATAATCAAACATAAGGAACAACACTCATATATAGAGGAAGTGTCATTATAAGTGACATTGCAACCGTCCCGCTGTTTGTGACGCGTGGTGATCGAGAGTAAATGATGATTTGACTATCGGATCATTTAACAATTGACCCAATAATCAGGGGACTAATGTTGATACATGAAAAATATTACCCTTTTAGACGGGCTAGTGTGCCCTCAAAGGGGAGGCAAGCCCGACATGAGACATGGGGACTAAAGCCCAAATCCACCAAGAAAATGTCTATTATATGGAAAGGACAAGGGAGGAATTAATAGGAAAGAATGAGGTTTTATTAGAGAATGAATGACATTAGTAGTAATGAAAGAAGTTTAGGACACATGGCATGATATCATAAAAGGAATTGACTTTTGGAAAGTCTATATAAAGAAGGACAAGGTACAATGGAAAGACAACTCTCTCTTTTACTATTTTTGGAAAAGTGAGGTCATTTGTCTAACTAGGACCGGTAGAACCTCAAACCTAAATTCACCCTTCAACACCTTACACAAATGTTAACTGAAGCATTTTATTCAACCAACAAATTTACTTACTAGAGCCTATTATATTGAGTTCAAAATTTGTATTAAAGGAAGTTATTGACTTGTTTATTTTTTTCCAAAGCTTCAATTTTTCTGCATAACACACACATCATGACGGATTCGACATATTCGCGTTACTCGAGTCATATCTCACTTGTAAAACATCCGCAACTATACTTTGAGTTATTGTAGTAAGAAATCTGGAAAGTAGCTGATTGGTATGGTTGGGTAGCTGAAGTTCAAGCTAGGAACAACAACAACATTACCCATGACAAGCAAGAAACAGAAGAACTAATTGGTGTAAAACATAATATATCAATCACACGGAGACTCTTGGGATATATGGTTTTAAAATAATTCTTTTATATTTTTATATCAACAATTCGAGCTTGGTCCAGTGGTTATTCATTTTGGGCCTTGAAGGTGAGGTCTCATGATCGAATCCCTCCTACTGAGTATATATATTATATATATAACATTAGTCCGGGACGGGGTCTTGGGAGGTTTCTTGACTTTGGAAACATTTTTTTTTTGCTGATTTTGAAAAAGAATTTTCAACCCATCTTTACTGTCCTTAATTACGTTGTTAATTGTGCAATTTATGGTATGATTAATTTGCTCATTTTTCCACTGTTATAGAATTTATAATATTAGCAATTAATAAAATTTATTTTTCATTAATTCTTATTTATGGTCTGGGCTATAAAATCAGTTTTGGGAAACAGAAACAAATTTTGTTACACCATTTTGTTTTCTTCTGAGAATCAAGAGACTATTTTTCTGAGCAAGTTTAGAAAGAGTGAAAGTGATCAATCTATCATTGCGTGCGTGAGAGATTGAAAAGAGTTTTCCCGGATGTTTTATCCTGAGGGCGTCGTGACGAAGAAAGAACTGCTTGCACAAAAATCAAGGCAGAGCCACGAAACGTCTTAAAGAGAGCGATCAGATCGTGACTCAGCCGTTATCTTGGATTTTGTGTTTAACCCTTGTTTTACAGGTGTGAAATCGGTAACCGTTCCAACAAAGACGCTCTTTGGCTGTCTTAAGTTTCGAAGCCAAACTAAAAAAGGTGACATCCAAGAAATTTGACAAGTTATTTTAAATGGGTGGTCTACGACGTCCATCACCTCAGAATAATGCTCTCTAATCTCTTTTTCCACATCCAGATCAATAAATTCACACAAAGCCTATCTCAATGACACTCATATCAATCACCAAAAATTGCCGTCTGTTTGTGGTGAGCTAGGCAAGCAGGGTATCCTTTATAGTCAAATCTGAAAACAGGTGCACCACCTTTAAGCTTGCTATCAATTTTAGTGTATAGGTTACAAAAAATCTTTCGGATAACAAAAATGTCTAAATCTATTTTCAACTTGACACTGAAGGCGAAAAATTGCTTGGTTAACAGGTGTGTGTGCGCACATCTAAAACCATAAAGTTTAAACGTGTATCCCGGGTACGCGAACGTGTTTCCTTGAACTGAAACTTTTGATTTAACAATTTAGTCCACAAAAGTTCTCTTGAGATCATTTAGAAAGACTTAAAGCTTCATAGGATCCTTTCTTAAAATTTATAGTCCCACACTGATCAGTTAGTATGAATTTCCTTTGTTGAAATACCACCAGCAGCAAAGAATTTATCGAGCAATGTTATAACAAGCACGATGTGGAAAGGGTTCCCATAATATTCAGATCTTCTGAAGAAAACGTGAGCTCTTTTTTTTCCTGCAAATGCTATTTGTTTTTGCAGAGGAGAAGTTGAAAATTTACACAGCTTAATAACCTGAGAGAAGTTGTCCCAGAGCCGATTGGAATCAGTAGAGGAGAAGGCCATGCCTTGGAAATCAAAAGTTTTGTATTGTTGGGTTCCTCTTAAAAAAGAGAAACCCTCTAAAAATTGCATATGCCGATTTTAACAGCAAACACACATGCTTTCGTTGAAGTTGAAAGAACACTTCACACAACAACTTCATGAATCATAACTAACAGCAACCCAGTTTGAAGTGCTCAGAAACTTTATAGGGGACTAGTCCAAGTTTCTTCCTGGACTTGTCAATGTTGGAAAAACACTATGTGGCCATGAGCCACATAACCAGCACGGTTATTGTTTCTGTACACCAACTAGCATCCCTTCAAGTTTTGTATCTCTTGGTGAAAATAAGTGTCTTTTGAAATTATAATTCTCACACCGGTTGACTCTTGATGAGAGTCATATATAAGGAGATTTACAAGGTCCCTAACAGCCAACCGAAGGAGGAATAATGTGCTTCAAAGCTTCTAAAATGTAGTCGTTTTGCTTCTAAGGTGATGGTGAATTTACCTTCACCAGTTCAGTTCATGAGGTATAAATAAAACCTATCTTCTATATTATAAGGGACAATGATGTTTTCACGTATCGACGGTTCTCACCAGTTTGGACACATAAAGGACGGTCAAGATGGAACAACTAATATGTGTTTTGAGATATATAGTTTAGGCACATAAAGGACGGTCACGATGAGATCACACAATTTTAAAACAAATTTTCTTCTTCTGGAGTTAATATTCAACTTTAATGCTAAAACCGTTACAGATTCCCATGTATTACGAGAACGGTTACAAATATTATGAGTACGATTACAAATTCACTGACGAAAATCATTCATACCCATTAAAGATTCCCAAAATTTACTAAAATATTTACATTTATGATAATTGATAGCTAAAAATCATTCATACCCATTAAAGATTCCCAAAATTTACTAAAATATTTACATTTATGATAATTGATAGCTAAAACCGTTACATATTCTCATGTATTATGAGAACGGTTACAGATTCACTAGCAAAAATCATTCATACCCATTAAAGATTCCCAAGATTTACTAAAATATTTACATTTATGATAATTGATAGCTAACTCCTAAGGTTTGGCTTATATAAAACTTACTATAGTTTCCCTTCTGATCACATTGGTTTCTCATATTTCAAATTCAAAAACTAAAACAATACTATATCACTGTTATCTTTGGTGACCACACCTACTGATGTGCTCCACGTCTTTTACTCAGACACCAAGTATTGTTTTTCAAGCCGTGCGAAACTGTGCCAATGGGAGAGAAGCATACTTGATGTTGATGTATTTTCTTCTAATCTGAGTAAATGGGATATCTATAGGGTTATACATCCTCCTGATGTTACTTGAATTTCCCCCTTGCACCCAAATGTATTTTAAAAATAACAAATTTCACTTCAGATTTGCGAGCATGGTGTGCTTTCTTCCACCTGCAATGGTTGTAAAATTTGAAAATCACACTATATTTGAAATCAATAAAAACTAGAATAACATTCCTATAGCAAATTAAACATCTTTAGCTCAAAAAATATCAAACCAGATCACAAGCTGTGTTTACCGTGCAGAAATGCAAATGACTATAGAAAGTTGGAAGTGTAAACGAATTACTCCGGAAACGAAGATGAGCACGAGAGCAGACATTTTCCTCAGCAAGTGCAACACCAGCTAATATTCCCTTGAATACTTGATAATAAAATGAAACTCCAGCTTTTGAGAACTTAGCTGAAGCAATGATTGGTTCTCTTAGCGCATTGCATACAACAACTCCATATCCTCCGTAGAGTTTTAACAACTCCATATCCTATAGCAAATTGAACATCTCTAGCTCAAAAAATATCAAACCAGATCACAAGCTGTGTTTACCGTGCAGAGACATTATGCGAAAGTTACGTTGCAAAACCATCGTCCGTTTATGGAGCAGAAAGTACACAAAGGAGAAACATTATGGAGTTAGAGAAAGAAAAAGTTAGCTAGAAGGAGACTGAAATCTACAGTGTACCGGCGAGAATATGGAAATTCGAAAACAAGTTCTGCCACACTTGTTGTGATATATGTTGCTCCAGAGTTCAGTACATGGATGCCGATCACTATAGTCTAATCTGCCAAGAAAATACATTATCAGTTGAGAGAAAATCTTAAACTAAAAGTACCCCATATTGCAATTAGCACATTATAATTGTAGACTTCAAGTATAACACTGACGATCACTTAATATATACAGATTATGGCTTGGATGGAGGTCGAGGACGACTATGAAAAAACATGGTACGAGGCATGATGTGGTTTTATAGTGGTAAATAAAGTTCGTTCAACTCGGACTTGTGTATACTCGATTTCAGACTTAATAATGAAGAAAATATATACACAAAAAAAAGTTGTCACAATAACGAGAGGTACTGAGACTCGGGATTTCACCAATTTTCATACTCATGTGGTTCAAAAATCAATTCTACACAATTATAGCTCATATGATAGCAATTATTGACTCTTATTCTTTGCCAAAGTAGATTCCGAAAGTAATGAATGTAAATCTAAAGCATGGGATGTCAAAACACTTAAGCTAAGCATGACTAGGGGTGTAAGTAATACCCGAAAATACTCGGCCTGTCTATACCTGCCCGAGCCCGCATGTACCCAAAGTAGCCCAAAGCCTGTTATGGCCCGTCATGGGCCACCCGGCCTGGCCTGGATTAATTTATTGGGCGGTATCGGGCTTTGTAATTAATTATGATGCCCGACCTGATACCCGGCCTGGTGCCCGACCTGAAAGCCTTTTATGTGCCATTAATCATTTAATATCCTCTTAGAAAGACTTAAAAGTTATCATTTTATAATTGTCAATTTTGTGTCAAGAAAAATAAAAATATATAGTCGTTTTTATTTATAATTAACCTTTTTATCATATTAATGTTAATATATTTTCTTATTAGAACGTTTATTGTACTCTAATTAATTATTTATTATAGGCTAAAATTAAAAGTTTGTCACTGTAATTTAAATATAAAATAATACTATCACTTACGGTATACAATGTTAGAAAGGAAGGGATATTGTATTAAAAATAAATATATTTAATACCATTTATTTGAAAATTTAAACTTCAAATAAAATAGAAAAAAAAATTCAAAATAGTGGCCTGCCCGGCCCGATTTGACCTGCCCGTATAAAAAGCGGGCTTTGGGCGGTCTTTGGGTAGCATATTATCTACTTTTACCCGGCCTGCCCGGCCTGAATTTATTTACGGGCACACAAATATTAAGTCTGGCCTGCCCGACCTGTCTTATTTTTTGGGCCGGGCGGCCTGGCCTGCCCGAAGTTACACCCCTAAGCATGACCCATCAATTGAAATCACAACCATTCAAGAGAGATCATACATCAATTCAATTTTAGTGCACAAAGTCATATAAAGAATTAATAGAATTACCACAATGATGAAAAAGGGCTTCCTCCGTCATCCCAGTGTTGGGTTTAGCTCCTCATATCAAAAATATGATCAAAATATTTATTCATGGCTCCAAAGTGTTTGAAGAGAGTGAAAATACAAGAAAAAGATAAAACAAATCAATTGCAACGTGTATAAGCGTTCCAGACTGACTGTTATAAAGGACTACAGAGAATATAAGACTGCCTCTTAAACGATACTTCTCTGCTGCAGTAACTAAACTACACCTCTCTGCGACTGACTTAGGACGTCAGTTCTTCTTCTTCTTCTTCCTTCTCTTCCCTGAAAGTGCAGAAACGACTCTGCAACTTTCTTTCTCCGAGCAGAGACCTCTGTTGTCTCTTCCTAAGCCTCCGTATTAACCCCAAACTCTCTACCCCCATTCGTAGACCTCACAAAAGCCTATATATACACAACAGGTCGATAAATCTCCCAAGAAATCTTCGATTATTTTCTTCTTCTTCACGACCAAGTTACGGATATTTTCTTTCCTTCTAAACTCTCTTTGCGTCTTATGTTACCTTGTTTATCTTAACCTTCCTGTTAGAATGGAATTATCCAAGTTATACTGTCCACAACCCCTACGTAACTTCCAAGAATAGGCTTAAACAAAGACCCGAGAAAGGATCACCTCTGTTTTCCTTGTACATGATCACACATCCCAATTTGATTGATCCAAACACAGGTAAAATTACTATTATCATCTAACAGGTCCAGCCCAAGCCGAAACAACGATTGAATCTCCATAGAGACATCTCAAAACTCCAAACAAACCCGACAAAAGCTATTTTCCCCTGTTTCGTTTAAACTCCGTGTAAATCCCTAATTCTTCGAATATAAAACACTTATCATTCCTGTTTTATCTCCACCAGCTAGTACCAAGTAAATCCCATGAAAATCTCCAATTAAAACTCGATGAAAATCCTGCCAGAGAATTACGCAAGAAAGGAAGAAAATTTCCCGCCAAAACCGTGTGTTCAAACTATGAAAATGGTGTCCCCCTAACCAGAGTAGGGGTGGCCATAGTCATGGGTGCAAATAGCACATCTGGGGTGCAAGTAACAGTGGAGTGCCCCTTAACAGTTGTGTGCCCCTTATCCAAATTGGGGTGCCTTTAGTGATTTTCTCCCACAAGCGCAAATGCCACTTTTCGAGCCAATTTCACCGCAAATGCTTATTCCTTCAAAAACACCTACAAAGACATAAAAAATCATAATAAATACAAAATTGAGCATTAAAAATACATAGAATTGAGATCATATCAGATAAGAAAATGTATCTATCAAGGCGTTTGGTGAACTAGCGGAGAATTTAGTCCACTGGACTTCGGAATCAATACTCAAAATAAAGCAGATAATTGTATAATATTATCTTAGAAGGTTTTTTGCTAGGTTGTTACGAAAATGTGCATTAAAAACTTATCATTAATGAAATGCAGGAAGGAACAGTGAAGATATATGGAATACTTTACCGAGTAGTGGACATAGAGACCGACATCCATATTATGCTTGCCCCAAAAAATTATGATCCCACATAGGATGTACACGGTACCGAGAGTTAACAGACCCTTGATTGGTTGGGCTAAACAAGATACAACAACAAATTTTCCTCTAAGATGCATAAGTGAAACCAGGTACAAGTTACTCTCTTCGTTTTTTGGAAAACCGAAAAGAGATAGTATCACTTTTCATTTTATCCAAAAAAAGCAAGATAAACTGATAGTATCTCTGGAAACGGAAAAGAAATAATATCATTTTTTTTTCATTTTATCGTAAAAGCAAGCTGAATTGATAGTAACTCTTTTTTTGGAAATTGAAAAGAGATATTATCACTTTTCATTTTATCCTAAAAACAAGCCAAACTGATAGTATTTTTTTTCTAGAATAGTAGGACGTACAAAATTTAGATTCATTTAAGTTGCATATTTGAAACCAGGTAGCAAGAACATGCCAAAGCCCATGCCGTTACGGGTCATATCCTGGTAAAATGATATGGTCAAATTAAGTTGGAACTGCATATAGCTGCTGAACCAAAAACCAACCGCTCAGCAGCATTGCACAATCAACGGGGGACTAACTATTTTGTGATAGGGAAACGCTATGTAGTTTTCTTGCCAGTGGCTCTGTCCAACAATTAAGCATATGAGGTTCAAATTTTGCTTCTTACGTTTTTTTTTCTTTCTTTTTCTTTTGTGTGTGCCTGCATTGTCTGTGGAGACAGCACTCACTCGTGCATTATTGGTGTTTTCGGTTCTCTCCGATGTGACTGCCTTATGCTTGGTTGGGGGATTCTATTGCACTTTCCTTTGGTTGTGACGTTGATTCGGAGCTTCATACAAACTAATCTATTTTATTTTATTTATTGCAGGTTTCCCAAAGCTCACTAACGAGGCAAGAAACCAAATCCAGCATATCTAAATCGGATTCAAGCAAGCAAGCAAGCATAATTTCTTATTTTTAAATTCTTTTGGGAAGAAAGGTATCAAGTCTATGGACAAAATCTAGTAGCTAACAAGCATTGGGGCATTCTATTTCACCAGGCAAGCTGAATTTTTTTTTTTGCAGCCAGGCAAATGATAAAGTATTATTAGTATACACAAAATTAGTATTAGTATTAGAATTGGTAGGGGTGCACCAGGCCTTTGCAGTAGTACAACCTTCATTTCTTTTTCATTTGGCCATAGAAAACATAAAAAGGGTTGCAAAAAGAGTGAACTCAAAGATGCACATTTTCGCTTGTTATATCATTGCTCGATAGTTACTTGGTTGCAGGAGATATTTAAACATACAGATTTCTTTATGAAAGATTATATACGTAATGAATCAACAAAGGGGTCTCTTTAAAAGTGATTAGATCTTGCTAAGTGTATATATGCAGTTACGAATCTGACCATGAGCTTCAGACTGTCAGTTTAGCACGAAGTAGTCGATTTGCACTTCCAACTCATTTTCGGAAGCTTACGTATTTTTCATGTCCAAGCAGACGGCTGATATACATTCAATAACTTGCAATATTTAGCAGTCAGAAACATCATGGCATTGCGTAGCCAAGTTTCCTTGTTGTTTACATATTATGATGACTTAGACATCCTTAAACAAGGAAACCGATCATCTTTTTTCAGCAGCTGTATCTATTTTAGAGATGAGATTTTACGTTTCCTTATTTATTGATTTATGTTCACTATAAATATAAATACATAGTCCCGGGGATAAAACATCATACGGTTTTGGGGTTTAATATAAACAAATTAAGAAAAAGATGGCTTTATCAGATGATCATGGTTACCATTATTCTAGTTTTCTACAAAGGATGATAAGATTCCCGGATGAAATCCAGGCTCTTTTGAAAGAGCATTCAAAATACGACCATTGATGAGTTTTGTGATGCTTTGCCGATCGTACTACACTCAAAACAGAGCCTTGCCGATCTCGAGAAAGAGTAATACTTTTAGTTTTTAATTTTTTTTTGTTGTTGTTGTATTTGTTTTGATTTTTCAATAGAAACTGTGGTTTGCTCTGAACCGTCACGCCAAACGTTACTTGCATGCCATTAAGGAATTCAACAAGTCGATCGAAGGTGTTTATATGGAACTGGTACAAAAGGTTCCGTGCTACAGAGAGATGACCCAATATGTTACGTTGTTCACTTATCCTCAGCAATACAGACTAGAGGAGAGCGTGTACAGGAAGGAGGCTGCTCGATTATTTGAGGACAATGCCCGAAAGAGCGTGAACAAGGAAGAAGCAGCTCGATTACTTGAGGATGATGCCCAAGAGATCAGTGTGGACAAGGAGGAAGCTGCTCGATTACTTGAGGAGTTGCGAGCAAAAGTATCTGAAATAGAAGCCAAACTAGCTCTGGAAAATGAGAAAAGTAGAACAACTGCAAAATTGAAGCAGGTGGTCGGTATATATTTTAAACAATTGCAAAAGAAGCTGGAGGGTGTAAAAAGAGTGAGCCCATTTCGAGTCGTGATGCGGCCGAGAGGAAGATGTAATTGATGAAGCTGATCCAAATGTAATCTTTTATTTTTACTAAAATACTGTGCCCTTGCTACACACCATAGTTGTAATTGTAGTTGTCCTCGAGCGTATATACGACAGCAATAGTATGTGAGATTTCTTTACTTAACATTTGACTTATTGAAACTACATTACTCCCTCTGTTTCAGGACTTTTTCCATATGCCCTATTTTTAGGTAAAAATGAAAAACTGAAAGTGCCATTTTTCCCGGAACGGAGGTAATATTACTTTAGTACCCAATTTAGTGTGCTTAATTTGGTTCATCGAATTTCTGCGACTTATTTGGCTCAATGAGTCCTACAGTTTTTTGCTATTGTTGTTGCTGTTGAGGAAAGGAAACATCATTCTCTTCCCATAATAACACGCTTGTTTGAACTAACACCAAACCACATTTTCGCACAGCTTCAATGACTAACACAATTCAATTATTATCATTTAGTTGTACATGGGACGGACCCAAACTGATTTGCCATTATTTTGACTCGGCTAACGGTGGTAACAAAAGAACGTTGTTTTTGGGCATACTGAATTCTTATTAGGCATACAAAACAATAATCTTAACTTAGGTGACCTTATAAGGGGTACTATATGGGCATACTGAATTACGTATATACCCGTAAATATGTTAAATTACTAATCTATCCCTAATCCTAATACAAAAACCTAAAATCATTAAACCAACAAATCAGTTTCAGTCAACCCCCTTCTTCTTCCCCCTCCACAGCCGAACCAACTCTCCTCTTTTTTTTTCATCGCATCATCGCCGAAATTTAATCGTCGACTCGTGAAAAGTTGATCGACGTTTAAACTCATCTATATAATGGGTCGTTGTAAGCAAGTATCCCGTTCTAATCGATCAATTGAACAACCTGTTGAAGAAGAAGATTTAGAGAGTGAAGAAGAAACTGAAAATCAACCACAAATCCAACCGGAAGAAGAGATTTAAGAAGAACCAACTCCTGAAATGAGAATAAGAAGGTTAGTTTTACAAACCCATCTCGTATTTGATGTTTTTGATTGGTATGATAGATTTAATTCGTCAAAAACATGTTTGTGCGGCGGTTACAGGGTAGGGTTCGGCGTAAAACTAATTTTAGATGTGCGCCGAGCTTTTTTTGAAACTGAACCCTGAAAGTGCATATGTATAGGATCGGCTTATATGGTAGTACTAGTTTTGCGCCGAATAAATGTTTGTTGAATTTCAGAAATTTTGCATGTGTATAGGATCGACTTATATGGTAGTACTAGTTTTCGCCGAATAAATGTTGTTTCAATTTCATAAGTTTTGCATGTGTATAAGATCGGCTTATATGGTAGTACTAGTTTTGCGCCGAATAAATGTTGTTTGAATTTCATGAATTCTGCAAGTGTATAGGTGGTGAGGTTTTAAAAGAACCTACAACTGCACCTGCAAGTATACAGGGTTGTTGTAGATAGGTGGAGTAAGAAAAGGTTTGTCCACAGGGACTCGGAGGGAGCTATTGGAGTTTTCTAGCTAGACTGAGCTAGTGACAGGCAGTGAAAGTAAGAGACAAAGCACTGAAGCATGAATAAGATGGTGTTTACAGGGGCAGTGAAAATGGTATTTACAGAAGCAATAAAAATAAAGCAAGAGAAAGACCAAGGCAGAGAGCCAAGGGCAGGGAAGCTCAGCAATTAACCAAAGGCAGTGAAAGAGAAGTAAACAAAGATGAAGTAAAATACTAAAGAACACTAGGGATTTGATTCCACCATCTAACCTATCTAGGCAGTGTTACTTGTGAACTAAAATCTTGTCCCTAATGGACCTAGGTTAAGGTTCAAGCCTGCCTATGGTCCAGGGCTGCATTAGTGGAAGAGAATTAGCTTAATTCACTAGCATCACCCCTAGCATTGAGTGTCTGTTTAAGGCACACTCAATCACAGTGATGTTTGATCCCTAAACTTCATTACCTCCCTACTTCAGTAATGTGGATGGTTAAGTCCCTAAATTCTCTAGTTCACCCCTAGAATTGAGTGTCTTCTTACAGCACACTCAATCACAGGTGACTTCAATCACCAAGAACTCTAACATCCTAATTCAGTTATACCTACAAGAATGTTCACTAAGTTTTTCTACCCAACAAGGTCTTCAGGCTTCATCTAAGCCCCAACTGTGATCTAAACATTGACAGTAATTGATGACATGATAAACATAAAGTTTAATTGAAATTGCAAATTACAAATTAACCCTAAATTACAGTAAATTGAAATTGAAATTGAAATTACCCAATTAGGGGGTATCTCGGCTAACCAAGAACACCTTCTACACATAATACATATCCCTATTTATACCCAGGACACCCAATTAGGGTTTACAAACCAAATCCCTAAATTTCCCCAAAAACAGTAAAACTAGGGTTTTAAATTCATCTCACCAATGATGAAAGTTGTTTCTGACTTCGACCCACGTTGCTACATCTCCTTCTAGCCTTCCTGCACGCTTCGAATTCGTCTATAGACTCACTTATTTTACTGATTTCTCACCTAGGGTTTCAGAGAAAGGAATGGTGAGAAATCAGTGAAATAAGGGGCTAGAGAGAGGGGGAAAAAGGGAGGGTAGGTGATGGTGGTAGATATGGCGACGTTTGGTGGCTGTGGCAGGTATGGAAGTAGCAAGGTGGTGATGGTGGCGGTATGGGTGTTTCTGCAGAGGGTATGGAGGAGGAGAGGTCGATGGAAGAAGGGGAAGGGGATGTTTGGCGATGGGTATAGGGTTCGATGGCTAAGGTGTTGAGCGGGTGTATCAAGATGGGTGTACCGCGAGCTGAAACCGCTGGATATGGAGATGGTAGGTGGATCGGACGGCTAAGAAAGAAGCAGCTTGTATCGACCGTAGGATGTAAAATACAACGAAGTCTACGGTGCGAGATTAGGTTAGGTGTTGTAGTGTTGAGCGGAATCATCGGGATTTGATGCACAGGCATAGGAGCGACCGTAGGATGCTGAAATGCTTCGATCTGACGGCTGAAATCCGAGACGGGCTTGGATATAGAAAATGGGTTTGGGTGAGGATTTTGGGCCTTGGGTATGCCAAGCCCATATCTTCTTTAAGAACAATTCTTCCTTCTTGAGCCCATTCCTAGCTTTTTGGTCTTCCGCACATCACTCTTCGCGGCTTCCTTGCGTAATTCCTCCTGGCTTTTCACTACTTTTCTGCTCTTTTTGCTCCGCAACTCATCCAATCTTTATTTATTACCTAAAAATGCAAAATTAAGTAAGAAAAATATTTATTCTTGAAAACAATGAAAATACAGAATATGGGATAAAATGTAGAATTAATGCACAAAAGATGAGTTAAATGCCAAGAAAAATATATAGAAATATGCACTTTTAGCACTCATCAAATACCCCCAAACCTGAATTTTACTTGTCCTCAAGTAAAAAAAACTAAGGAAATCCTAACTATACCACTGTCGCTGGTCTCTCGAATGCATTTAGCGTATGCACTAAGCCTTTTAAACCACTAAGTGTCCCTAGTGGACGAGTTGAAGTCTCGTGAAGGTTTGCTTAGAACGTACCTACAAAGTTCTAGGTCAAAATATAAGCTCAGATTCCATCAAACGTGACATGTGCAAAACAGTTTAAGCTCACAGCAAAATGGAGATGTCAATCTAGCTATCGAAGGCACAATCCTAGCACTGATAACAAAAAAAAGACATGTGATAAGAGTGTAAAGTGTATCTACACATGTGTAAAGAAAGATCTGAAGTTATGACTACTAATCACCAAGAGATAGTTTCTCAGGCTAAGAACTGAGGTCGAAATCTAGCTAGCTGTCCGGACTTTACGAGAATTGTGAATGAGTTGGAGGTATTTCACAATTTCTCGCGTTGTACATCAATGGCATACACCCTCCTTGCTTATTACAACGAAACAACAAAAGATGCCTATTTACATGACTCTTATTTACATTGACTATTCTCTTTTTTTTTTGAACAAGAGATGATGGAATTGATAAATACTTGATTTTTTTTTTTTGTTTTTTTTTTTTTTTTTTGATATACATCGATTTTTTTTTTTTTTTTTTTTTTTTTTTTTTTTTTTTTTTTTTTTAAGCACTGAACACTTTTGATACATATACAAAAGGAAACAAAAAATTACATGACACTTTGCAAGAGGTAGCCCTTTTTGATGCACCCAGTTAAATTCGATGGTTGTCTTTCTTAATGTAACCTCCACCTTCTATCCCAACCAACCAAAGAACAAGCTAGTCAAGTTTCGTTCAGTATTCTAAAGTGATTGGCAATCGTAACTTCCTATCAAACACCTTGAAGATCGAGGCCATACATGTATTGGTAGATCGTGCGCGTGCAAATTTCTTATCACTATGTGAATTGTGCTAGAATCAGGGTGCCTAAATATCTAGACTAAGACTCCTAATAAAAATACATATTTGCACAAGAGTCAACATTTCAAGGTAAATGAGCTCCATTTTTATGATTTTTCATTTTTTTTTTTTTTTTTTTTTTTTGAATTTTGATTTTTCAATTTTTTGGAATTTTTCAATTTTTTCAAAAAGAAGAAGGAGTTCGTTTTCAATTATAGCATATTATCGTGGTATCTACTCTATACCCCCAAACCTAAACTAAACATTGTCCTCAATGTTTCAAAATATGGAAAGAATTAAAATGCAACATATGGAAAGGGACATGCTGAGTAGAGTAAAAGGAGAGAGAATACCCGATTTCGGCGAAAGCAGAATTAAAACTCCGTTATTCAAGGCAAAAATCCAACATATTTCAGCCGAGATCATATTGGATTAGCAAAATATATACAAAAGGAACAAAAGGGTTTTTAAAATTTTATCTACTGGATTATATACAAAAAATTCACCATACACTAACAATCTAAAGAGTTGAGGATCAACCCAAAAGACAAAGTGTAGCGGTTTCAACACTTCACACATAATAGAAAGCAAGTGAAACTGTGAAACAAAATGAGCTACCCCCAAACCTGGATTTTACAGAAGATATAATTTTGAAAACAAAATCGCGCAGTTTGGGGGTTCATCATGCACAAGGTCTAGCTCGAAATGAACTGTGCTAGGGACGGGCAAACATGCTAATTCCAACTGTGGTTCCTCAATGTATTATACTTAGAAGCAAAATAGTCCAAGAGGACTTGGGAAGCACACAGTTCCAAACCTAGGTTGGGCATTCTCAGAAAAATTGGTTTTACAATATTGGTACAAACCAAATCTAGGTTGGGTGGAAGGCCACAGATTGTGACTCATGTAGGAGATAGGCGTCATTATTAATCAATCAAAATCTCCTAATCATCTACACATGTCAACATGCTCACAATCATCAATCAATTAGCAAGTTCACACTCAGAATCATCAACATCATCAACAATTCATTCTCATGCATTGGCAAATCAGGAGAAATATCACAATGTGACCTAGGTAGAGAATCAGACACATCAAATATATTTTCATGCATATTAGTGTCTACAGAAGATTCAACTATTCCTATGTCATGTTCATCTTCACAGAATAATTGTACGAATCCCATGTCAATATCAAAATCATATGAATTACAATGAGTATTAAAAAACAACATTCATGAAGGTCGAGGGCGAGAAGCCATATGTTATTGAACCAACAGGTTCCACAATATTTTCATGTTCTTCTAACACATCATCATAATCATCATAATCATCATCATGGTAGCATGCATATTGGTCCTCATTAAAGTGGTGGTGTCGTTAGTCGATTCATGTTCCTCTAAATTAGGTTCATATTCAACATCATTTACATGAATGGGACTAGACACTTCATTAGGGACAACATACATTTCCTCATGAATTTCCTCCTTTTGTAGGTGAAGCAAAATCTGATCTAAATATGCCTGAATTCGTGATGTAGATCTATCGAAGTTTTGCTCAGAGTCTGAAAGCTTCTGTGGTGGAGTCTAAATTCATGGGAGTACAAAATTCTTCATGTTCAAATTGTGGTGATGGTACATGTGTGCATGGTCATTAGGGTTTAAAAATTGATCGCAACCCTCAAAGGATTGATTATGTCCCAATGACTACCATTCTCACAATTTATGGGCATTTCATACCTTGGATTTTCTCTAGATTGCCTAAAATTATGCAAAATATGACAATTCTCAACAGGGTGGTCTAAACTACCACATGCGGGACATGCATAGATTTAGGTTGCCTAAGAAAATTAGATGTGACAGATTCCTCATGTGATTGCATTTCTAAAGCTGCGATTCGAGCTTCTAATTGATCACAGAGATGATTGTGTGAGTGAGGCACTAGCAAAATGTTCATTTTCACGTTGTGGCGAATGATGCATGTGTGAATAGTCATTAGGGTTCATGTATTGAGGCTCGGGACTTTGAAAATGTCCATAATAATTCCTATGACTATTGACATCATGGTCTATGGGAGGTTCATAACGTGAAGTTTGTCCACGCAAGTTCTCTAAGGGATTTGTTGTATTCCCCAACTGTAGACCAAGATCTAGACATGACTGGGCTCAAAGGCTAAGTAAAGAGTTTACAAAGCTCAAAATTTGGTTTTTAAGGGATTGGACTTTTTGGAAAAATTTGGTTTTGTTGGGAAAAATTTGGTTTTGGCGGGAGACATTTGGTTTTAATGGGAAAAAGAAAAATTTTGGTTTTTAATGTGGGAGCAGAATAAAATTTGGTTTTAAAATCTGGGAGCAAGTAAATTTTTTTTTTTTTTTTTTTTTTTTTTGTAAGGTTAGGAGCCCAATGATTGGGGTATAAACCTATAGTCCAAAATAAAATGCAAGCCCACAAAGAAAAAAAAAATAACAAACAAATAATTACAAGCATATAAAAGAAAAAAGAAAAAGAAAAAAAAAATTATTACAAGCCCAAATAGAAAATAAAGAAAAAGAAAAATAAAATTATTACAGGCCCAAATATAAACACTTAAATACAAGCCCAGATAAATTTAATGAGGCCCAGTTGGGTTAGCTCATGGGTTAGGCTTACTTGATTTTGGAGGGAGCCCAAATTTGGGCTTTTTATCCCTTTTTAGTTGCACAGGCCCAGTTGGGCTTTAGGATCGTCCTAAGCAGCTCAGTTGGTTCAAGCCCAGCAGCAAAGGTGGAGCAGAGCCCAGCAGAATATGCAGCGAAGCCCAGCTCAGTTGGTTCAAGCCCAGCTTAATTGGTTCAGAGCCCAGCAGCAGAGAGTTGGCACAAGCCCAGCAGCAGAGAAAGCAGGCTTTGGCTTTGGCTTTGGCAGCAGCTGCACAGCAACAGCACCAGCAGAAACTGCAGCTTCACAGCAGCAGCTTCACAGCAGCTTCAGCAACACTTGCAGCAGCACAGCAGCAGCACTTGCACTTGCAGCAGTGCAAGGTAGTGCAAAACAAGCAGCAGAAAACAAGCAGCAGCACACCAACAGCAGCAAACAAGCACTTGCAGCAGTGCAAGGTAGTGAAGCAAAAACAAGACAGAAAACAGGAAACAAGCAGAAAACAAGCAAACTAAGGTAGAACAAAGAAAAAACCAAAATTCAAAAAAGAAACAACAACAGCGCCGCTAACCGAGTCCCCGGCAGCGGCGCCAAAAACTTGGTGAGGTTTTAAAAGAACCTACAACTGCACCTGCAAGTATACAGGGTTGTTGTAGATAGGTGGAGTAAGAAAAGGTTTGTCCACAGGGACTCGGAGGGAGCTATTGGAGTTTTCTAGCTAGACTGAGCTAGTGACAGGCAGTGAAAGTAAGAGACAAAGCACTGAAGCATGAATAAGATGGTGTTTACAGGGGCAGTGAAAATGGTATTTACAGAAGCAATAAAAATAAAGCAAGAGAAAGACCAAGGCAGAGAGCCAAGGGCAGGGAAGCTCAGCAATTAACCAAAGGCAGTGAAAGAGAAGTAAACAAAGATGAAGTAAAATACTAAAGAACACTAGGGATTTGATTCCACCATCTAACCTATCTAGGCAGTGTTACTTGTGAACTAAAATCTTGTCCCTAATGGACCTAGGTTAAGGTTCAAGCCTCTCTATGGTCCAGGGCTGCATTAGTGGAAGAGAATTAGCTTAAATCACTAGCATCACCCCTAGCATTGAGTGTCTGTTTAAGGCACACTCAATCACAGATGATGTTTGATCCCTAAACTTCATTACCTCCCTACTTCAGTTAGATGTGGATGGTTAAGTCTCTAAATTCTCTAGTTCACCCTTAGAATTGAGTGTCTTCTTACAGCACACTCAATCACAGGTGACTTCAATCACCAAGAACTCTAACATCCTAATTCAGTTATACCTACAAGAATGTTCACTAAGTTTTTTTTTCTACCCAACAAGGTCTTCAGGCTTCATCTAAGCCCTAACTGATGATCTATAACATCTTGACAGTAATTGATGACATGATAAACATAAAGTTTAATTGAAATTGCAAATTAAAAATTAACCCTAAATTAACAGTAAATTGACATTGGAATTGAAATTGAAATTAACCCAATTAGGGGGTATCTCGGCTAACCAAGAACACCTTCTACACATAATACATATCCCCTATTTATACCCAGGACACCCAATTAGGGTTTACAAACCAAATCCCTAAATTTCCCCCAAAAACAGTAAAACTAGGGTTTTAAATTCATCTCACCAATCATGATGAAAGTTGTTTCTGACTTCGACCCACGTTGCTACATCTCCTTCTAGCCTTCCTGCACGCTTCGAATTCGTCTATAGACTCACTTATTTTACTGATTTCTCACCTAGGGTTTCAGAGAAAGGAATGGTGAGAAATCAGTGAAATAAGGGGCTAGAGAGAGGGGGAAAAAGGGAGGGTAGGTGATGGTGGTAGATATGGCGACGTTTGGTGGCTGTGGCAGGTATGGAAGTAGCAGGTGGAGGTGATGGTGGCGGTATGGGTGTTTCTGCAGAGGGTATGGAGGAGGAGAGGTCGATGGAAGAAGGGGAAGGGGATGTTTGGCGATGGGTATAGGGTTCGATGGCTAAGGTGTTGAGCAGGTGTATCAAGATGGGTGTACCGCGAGCTGAAACCGCTGGATATGGAGATGGTAGGTGGATCGGACGGCTAAGAAAGAAGCAGCTTGTATCGACCGTAGGATGTAAAATACAACGAAGTCTACGGTGCGAGATTAGGTTAGGTGTTGTAGTGTTGAGCGGAATCATCGGGATTTGATGCACAGGCATAGGAGCGACCGTAGGATGCTGAAATGCTTCGATCTGACGGCTGAAATCCGAGACGGGCTTGGATATAGAAAATGGGTTTGGGTGAGGATTTTGGGCCTTGGGTATGCCAAGCCCATATCTTCTTTAAGAACAATTCTTCCTTCTTGAGCCCATTCCTAGCTTTTTGGTCTTCCGCACATCACTCTTCGCGGCTTCCTTGCGTAATTCCTCCTGGCTTTTCACTACTTTTCTGCTCTTTTTGCTCCGCAACTCATCCAATCTTTATTTATTACCTAAAAATGCAAAATTAAGTAAGAAAAATATTTATTCTTGAAAACAATGAAAATACAGAATATGGGATAAAATGTAGAATTAATGCACAAAAGATGAGTTAAATGTCAAGAAAAATATATAGAAATATGCACTTTTTAACACTCATCAATAGGATCGGCTTATTTGTATGAAACCATTTTGCGCCGAATATATATTTCAATTCATAAGTGCAGATTCGGCGTATTCGATAGTATTAGGGTTACGCCGAATATTATTGTTAAAATTCCATAAATTTTACAAGGGTATAGGATCGGCTATTTATATGATATCATATTGCGCCGAATACATGTTTCAATTTATAATTATAGGTTCGGCTTATTTTGTAGTTTTGGTTGTGAGCCGAATATGTAGAATCGGCTTATAATTATTTTGTACATATGAGCCGAACCACTCTCTGTGTAAGATAATGAAAATTTTAAGACATAGTTTGGCGCATATGTGTTATTTCGGGTAAGCCGAACCTTCTTATTTGTTGACAAGTTTTTGGTATTTCAAATCCATATTTCATATAGTTTGTGTTCTTTTGTTGTTCGAAGTAGTCTTATAACTTTCATACTTGTGTCAGGACCACTGCAGCTAAAAAGAGGAAGAAGATGGAGGTAACACCTTCCACTTCTAAAACTCCCGATCCTCGAGGAGGAGGTAAGAAAAAATTGGGAGCGGGAGGTAGAGGAGGCATTTTAGAAGAAGATGATGAACAAGTAAGAGTTGAAAGACAATAAGAAGGAATAGATGAAGATGAAGAAGTTGATGATAATCAAGAAACACAACCCCAAGGAAAAAGACAAGAAAGGGAAGAAGGTGGCAGCACCCGAAAAAGAGAAGAACGTTGCAGAACAACGGATCACTGGTTTACACATTCCTGATGAAGATGACGTAATTACACCTCGATCAGATGGTCTTCCTCATAGTCTTCCGGAAGATGGAGGAAATGTGTTGATTGGTTATGTCGAATCTTGGGAGAAGAGAATTTATGAGACTCCTGATCACAACCGTATAGTCCAAGTATTGAAACACCAAAGGGCAGCGGAATGGAAACTTCCTGAAGAGGTTCTTGAGGTGATTGCTTACGTACAAGCCAGTGCTTTATGTCCTGCCATTAATTATGGACATCAGGAATATGATAGTGTGACGGCCTCTGCCTTTAGCGAGAGATTTTGTCCAGAAACTTACACATTTCAATTACCTTTTGGAGAGATGGCAATCACTCCTGATGATGCGAGTAAGATTACAGGCCTTAAAGCAATGGGTGTAAGTGTGGATGCTAATTTTTATGACATGAGTTGGGATGAGCTCTATAAGTTGTACGAGGAAACTCTTGGTTAGGATGCATACAAAACTGAGTTGGATTTTTGTCGGCCAGTTAAAGATGTCAATTCCGTATCCATACCCAATAGCAAAAATAAGAAGAATAAGAAGATCAAGCTCACTAACTTGAAAAGCGAATTTGAGAACTCAAAGGAGAAAGTAAAGGAAGGGGTGTTGGTAATGGATGACGTATAAGTGAAGCAAACCGGAACTGCCTACTTGCTTTATACTCTTGGTAGATATATCTTTCCCGACCTTACCGGAAACAAGGTAAATGCTAATTATCTCCAATTGGTAAAGAATCTTGAAACTGCTAACAAGTATGCTTGGGGAACGGCTACGCTAGCTTACCTGTTGGACCCGCGTCTAGGTTGACAAGTACAAACATCTGAAGGAACTTCACTTTGCTTCAGGTAACTTCTGAGAAATCAGAGTGTGGTTCGGCTTATAACTATAATATCGTGTAACCCGAACTTGTTACTTATCTGGTTCGGCTTATGATACTTTATCCATGTAAGCCGAACAATGCTCTGAGTTTACAAATTTTATTCTTACTTTGATGTTTCCAAGTAAAAATCGTTTCTATCACTTCAATTCCTTTGATCTTTGAATGTGGTTCTTTGGATGTAGGTGTGGATATATGATCATTTCCTAATTTTTGAATATGGTTCTTTGGATGTTGTCATTTAACTAGTACACAATTTTACTTCACCGCATGTTCCTCAACCCAAGCCAGAACTTCGGGTTTAGTTTTCCATCTCTGCGTTCATTCAAAAACAAATAATTAGTAAGAAAAACTTTGGATATTCCGACAACATTAAGGTAAACAAAAACTTCTTACATACCAAATCATTTTGGAAGTGATCCTTGATGTTTTCGTGAATTATGTCTACTGGTTCAGGTTGATTTTCCATGGGTACAGGTCCTCCAAGCACGATCTACAAAGAA
The DNA here is from genome assembly GCF_003573695.1 of Papaver somniferum. Taxonomy (NCBI): domain Eukaryota; kingdom Viridiplantae; phylum Streptophyta; class Magnoliopsida; order Ranunculales; family Papaveraceae; genus Papaver; species Papaver somniferum. Next base: position 2,831,923 of record NW_020625486.1, read on the forward strand.
TATCGCAAGGTTAAATACTACAAAGGAAAATTAATAATAATGTTCGGCTCATATGATAATCATATTATGTGTCGAACCATGAACATTTAGAGGTTTAGGATTATACGATATTCTCAATATGTGCCGAACCAGTAACAATATTTTTACCCAAAAATTAACAATTGCATTTTAGGCTCATACGATTTTCGATATATAAGCCGAACCAGTAATAATTTTTATTCCGGGTCAGTCAGGAGTAGGTTCAACTTTCTATGAAACTTTCATATAAGCCGAACTGGTGTCTAGCAAAAGGGATGGAATTGGAAAATATATGTTCGGTGTATGCTGTAAACAGTTTCAGCGAGCCTAACCGTTCATCATTTGGTTGGTTCGACTCATAGATGTGAGCTGAACCTCAACCTGGTTCGCCGAACCATGAAGGAAAATCACAAACTTTTCATAATTTCGAGCTTTAGAAGTGAGATTGAGCATAAGATAGAAGTGTACCTGTGTATTAAAAGCATTGGGTTCCTCATCAATGTCTTCATCATCTGGATTTGGCTCATAAAAAACATCATATTAAGTTTGTGTTCGAGTTTGAGCTTGAGTTTGAGTTTGAGTTTGTGTAAAATCATTCTCATAATCTAAGAAATCAGCAATTTGGGAATCATTGTTGTAGTTGATGTGTATTTTCCTAGGTTTTTTAGATGAATGATAACCCTCCTCATCCTCCATTGAATCAAGAAGAAAATTTTTCCCACTTTCTCCTTCTCCTTCTCAATAAAAACTTTGATTTTTTTCCCCAAATTTTTTCATCTAAACAAACTTTTATAATTCTGAAAATTATCTTAATCACTAAACAAAAGTTTTAATCACTAATCCAGATTACTAACACTAATACGTAAAGGGTAACAAAATTTTGGTTAATAGGATTTCTGATTTTGTTATTTCACATCCTTTTTTGTCTTTATTCAATATGTCTAATAAGATTTCAGTATGCCCAAAATTATGGTTCTAACCAAATGAAAAGTTTGTGAAAATAAATTTTTTTAGCACGGATGGGCTCGGAGGCTATCCAGAATAAAGCCCAGATTAGCCCTCTCATAGGTCCACCTATCTTAAAATTCCAATTTAATTTCTTCCCAAGCTTTGCACAATTTCTTGATTTCCATCCATAAACATGAAATTTTCTCTTCATAAAATTTTGGAGTGCCTTAAGTATAGTATTGGCATGGATCTCATCTTGTGTTTGTTTGTGCTTCGATAAATTCTTGTAGGTACTAGTACGTGATTTCCTCAAATATGGGAGAAGTTGCTTTCATATTTGGAACATTGCCCGAGTTTCCCCATTCAAAGCTGGGTCACAGAACATCACCTTTAAGAACCCTTAAAGAGGTAACTATATATACAAAAACTTCTCAGTGAGCATACCAAATGAGGTGAAGGGCCGAGACATATTTATATTGAGTGTCGGCAGTTTGAGCAATGTCAATCATGGCAATACATCCTCCTACTTACCGGTGACAAATATTTTTGGTGACCACGAATTTCGAACTCATTTCAGAGCTAACTGGTATCGTCACTTGACCAAATGATCATAACCAATATATACTGAAATAAAATATATAAAATCCAGATGAGAGTCATTGTACTTTGAATTTTGAATCTGAAATCTTGAACATGGGAGCCACGTCCCTTCAATGATGATGGATCCCCGCATCTCGGATGCATCATTAATCTTATAGTTTTTGTTTAATAATTTTAGTGAACAAAATCAAGGCGACATGAAAGAAAATAAAAGCTTGAAATACAAAATGAATCCATTTGAATAAAAAATTGCATCTCATGGTTAGTGGTTTCGTCCGTGCTGCTGACATTTGGGGATTCTACAAATATTTTAATCAAACGAAGCCACTTGGGGTAAAAGCATTGGTACTTTTTCCACCCACTAGGTCCCGATCCCATTGGCTATAGATTAAGAATCCTATTATTGGGCTTACAGAGTCAAGATCTTTTGACCATTTTGGGGTTTAAATGCTTTGAGGAGCCAAAAAAAATTAGATTGGGGGAGATTCAAATGACTTAAAAGTCTGATTTACCCTCTCCTCTAAATAAAACCTAATCTTAATTTTAACCCCCTCCCATTCATTTTATCTATTTTCCTTCATCTTCTCAAAAACTCTCAAAAACTAAAGTCAAAAACTTTTTATTCTCTATTGATTCTAAAGATGGAAGCAAGACTAAGAGTGACAAGATCCGGCTAATTGAACCCTGGGCAAGTTATTGATGTTCCTTTTAATGGAGATGTGGTGAACCAATCTCTCCAAACACTAAATCCCTACGTGGTGAACCAATCTGTTCAAACACCTACAAATCCTCCACAAATGACTCCTACAAGGTAAGAATCGAAAAACCCACAAGTTATTTTATCATTAGATTTGAAAAAATAAGTTCGATTGATGATTTTAGAGTATTTCAAAATTCATTTACGAAGGGTTTACGATTGGGATATCATATCGTCCTGGCCGTAATTGCAACCTAACGGTTGGGACATCACGAACTCCCAGCCATTAACCTTTTAAACGATTAGGAAATTTTGATATCCCGACTGTTATATGTTTACACGGATGAGACTTTCCCAATCGTAAAAATCCCTGTGTTAGCTGATTTTTTTCATAGTTGAGTGTTTTCGGCTGGAAATTTCCTAACCGTAACCAGTAGTTCTTGACCATTATCCATGTTTCATAACCGATTTAGTAATTACAGTTAGGTAGGGGCACACTTCCCGGTCGTAATCTCGTAAACAGCTAGGTCGTGTACAGTGTTTGTAGCCGAGACTTGATTTACGGTTAGGATGTCCAAGTCATCCCAGCCGATAATATTTACCACGGAGGGGTTTTTGTTATTTCATAACCGTAATTGTATAACTCTGATTTGTTTTTCACTATTTTTAGGAACCCTAAAAAGGAAAAGGAAGTCCAAGAGCTTCCAATGCGTGACATTGCTACGATGATGGTTAAGAGAGCTAAGTGGATAGCCAGGGGACTGCAACGTAACATTGAGGAGGTCTTACATTGGGATTGCGACCAACAAAACACACTGCTTCTTAGGATTCAAGAGCTACATAATCCAATGAGGTATGATCTATATACTGATGACGAGGATGATTGGATGAGTGGTTCCCAAACTCCCCAAAGTTCTTCTTCATCATCTTCTGACGATGTTCCCAAGAATATTGGTCGTGGTGAATAAGTAGTTTATGTACTTGTTTAAGATTTTGTTTTAGTATGTTCACCATCTTAGCTTTTATCATTCAAGACTTTGTTTTAGTATATTTGTGTGGATTTAGCTTGTTTTCAGTAATTGGATATTAATGTAACTTGAATGAATGGATACTAGTGTTTTAATTATCTAGCAGAGAACACAATTAACTAATAATCCAGGGTAAAAAACGGCTGGGATAACCAACCGTGAATTGATGGTACGGCTAGAATTACTAGCCGTATATTATTTTACGTCCAGAAATATCAGCCGAAAACTTGACAGTGCCCAGAAATACGGGTGGGATTCCCAGCCGTAATTCTGCGAAAAAATTATATTACCAGTTCATTGGGCATTACAGGTTGAATTCCCAGCCGTAATTCTATGAATTGGGAATCACAGTTGGGTTTTCAGGACGTTACTTTTTAAACGGTGGGGTTTTTCAGCTGTTGTTTACTACACGACCAGGTATTCCCAGCCGTTTCTATTAAACGGATAGGTCGTGTTAGCGTAAAACCTGGCCGTAATGATTTATTCAAAATTAGTTTTTTTTAAACATATGATAAAACTAGATTAAAATGTTCATTTATAATGAGTGATTCAAAAAACAAAGGTTCACACCACATTCATACAAACGTTCATATGATCACCACCCTTCAAAATAACATTGTTATCATATTATCACTAATCTTGACACCACATTTACTCATAGTCATCATCATCAGAAGTATCATAGTCATCCTCATTGCAAGTCATTAGTATACAAGGCGCATCCCTCGACAACTGCAATGCTTTCCACAATTCAAATCTTTCTTCAAACCTAGCACACCAACCTAATGATATTTCATTGTCACCACCATCTCCCCTCCTTAATGGAGGTAATGGGTATTCTTGTTTCAATTGGAGGCCGATAAAATGGATCATGCTCACAAACCCCATGGTGACTATCCTTGTTGATTCATCATCGCTAAAAGTTGATCTTGTTGGTGCGTATGTAGCACTATCGGCATAGGAGATGGAATGAATAACGCAATGAAATGCGTTGGCGAGTAGATAGCCACATATTGGCATTCTCATCCAATATTCACTTGTCAATTTAGTGTTGTCCCTTAAACTCCGTTCAAATGCTTCGAACCTCTCTTTTAGCACCTCCTCCGTTTCATCTCTTTCGAATCTCATGATCGGCTTGTAGAAATCCGGGTAACACCGTAATTCAAGCAAACACTTTTCCCTTACATAAGTAATTTGGTATACCTTCCAATCTCTTGCATCATCCGCAAAGGGTCTAAGTTGATCTACGAACACATGGTAACTACAATTTTCGTCCCCCGCAACATCGTCGATGGACTTGAAATATTAATGAATAAAATGTGGTAAATAATGCATGTAATTTTTGTATATTGTGTACGTAGGTCGGATATAATTACCTTCCTCATCTATAGGGGTGATATACCTAATCCTACGTCTATATAAACCGTCTCTTGCTCACCACGAACAACTACTTGTGGGGTGGTTTGCGATGGTTCGACTAATGGTGCTTTTCCTTTGACATTATTACCTCGGCTTCTCGCTAATTGCTTCATACTAATTGCACTACCAACTTTCCTTTGGACGCTACTACCTTCTTTTGTTGTTGACCTTGTTGGGATGCCACAACCACCTTCTTCTTGGAGCCTTTTACCTTCACTCCACTAGTTCGGCTTGGTCCGCCTTTTTCCATTTCCTTTCCCTTTGTTGAACCTTCTTGGGATGGAACAACCGGTTCTTTAATTTTGACTCCATCATTAACCTTTCTTGTTGAACCTTGTTGGGATGCAACAACCACCTTCTTCTTGGGGCCTTTTACCTTCACTCCACTAGTTCGACTTGGTCCGCCTTTTTCCTTGTACAACTCGTTCAACTTTTCAAAACCCAAAAGATCTCTATGCATTGAAGGAGTCAATTGTGGACCCTCTTGAACCTTTCTCTTAGCTTCGACTTTCCTCGTTTTTTTGTTCGAAGGCCTACCCAAAAGATCTCTATGCTCTTTCAATTTTCCTCGTTTTTTTGTTTGAAGCCTACCCTTTCCCTTCACCTTGGAAGGTTCAAAAATATCATCTCTAGTGAAAGGACGATTAAATTTCTGCAATTCATACAACAAAAGTTGTCTTTGCGCCGGTAATAAAGAAGCATAATTGTAAAAAAGTTCCTTGTGTGCGTCCGTGTCGCAAAACACATCCCCGATACCTTGATTGGGTAATGGATCGTTCAATGTTAGTTGTTTCCAAAATGGATCTATATCTTCGATTGGAATCATCCTTGTGGGGTAATTGGCTACCATATGCTTATATGGGAGGACCAAAGCCGTCTTGATGGGACAAATGCATCTAATTCCCGGTGGAATATCATTATTCTCCCAAGCCTCCACTTGCTCCATAATTTTTAGGATTGCCCATTGGAAAACGCATAAATGTAATCCCCGGAGCCAAGGGTTCTCCCTGTAATCGACAAGCCTTCTAGATCGGCTCCATTCAAATTCCCATTTAATTCTATCAAGATCACGCTTGAAATATTCAACCATGGCTTCAAAAACAACAACAAATCCACCATCACAACCATTTCACTTTCTTTTGAACGATAGTGAGACGACTCCACCGTGCTTGTGGCTTGATTGTCATAATGTATATAACGGTTTACCCATGCACATACAAACTTCTCTTTGTGGGGATCCAATAACTCCTTCTTCAAATATTCCATAACATCCGGGTAGTTATCCTATTTTTCCAATACAAAACGCTCCCTTGAGAAAACAAAACATCTTGCGTGAGCGACCATATTAATTGTTCCCAATCACGTTGAAAATCCGCCCATTTCACCTTTGCTATCTCATCATCGATCTTAAACTTATCTTTCGCTTCTTGTTGTTTCTCCTTGGGTAGTTTTTTGATCCTCTCCATTTCGGTCTTCCTTGCTTGCCAAATAACCCTCTTGCAATTAGTTTGCACATTGTTCCATATATGAAACGAGCAAAGATGGTGACGTGCGTCGGGAAAAACACGTGGTATAGCCCACATCAATGATTTGTCCTTATCTGTAATCAATACCCTAGGAGTATAACCTTCTTGATACAATAGCTTGACCTTTTGAAATGCCCATTCATAACTTTCCTTCGACTCGTCTTTCAAGAAACATAACACAACGGTAAATGTCGAGTTGGTGGATGTTTTCCCAACAAAGCATGTTGTACTTGTTCGTTTTATACGTGCAATCCATAAAGAGAATTTGATGGAAGAACCTTGTCAATTCTACACATTCCGGATTCGCGATGAAAAGATATTCCACTTCACCTAGGAGTATAACCTTCTTGATACAATAGCTTGAACTTTTGCAATGCCCATTCATAACTTTCCTTCGACTTGTCTTTCAAGAAACAAAACGCAACAGTAAATGTCGACTTGATAGATGTTTTCCCAACAAAGTTCAATATCGGCATGTTGTACTTGTTCATTTTATACGTGCAACCATAAAGAGAATTTGATGGAAGAATCTTGTCAATTCTACACATTCCGGATTCGCGATGAAAAGATATTCCACTTCACCTTCGTCATTCGTGTCGTGGGCAGTAGAATACTTTGCTTCTTCAAACAAAAATAATAATTTTTGCATAAGCACCCTATCTTACCATAACTCATTTCTAAATTTTTCTCGTTGTTTTTGGTTTATACTCACTACCCTTCTTCCAATGGCTCTCATACTTTCCACTACACTCGAAAACCATTTGAAAGCAAGTGGGAGTAACTTGTTTATTCTTGACTATGATGCACATATTTTTCAGCCCTTGTTCTTGAACCCACTTCTTTGCATCTTTCTTATGTTTCCACTCAAAGTTGTTTCCATAGTGAGCACTTGTGTCCTCGGAAAATTGCACCGGTGGCGGTTGGTCTTCTATAACCACCTCTTGGTCTTCCACCGGAATATACAGTATAATCTATAACAAAGTTAAATATGTCACATGATTTGTTAAAAAAAATACATAGAAATGCCTGGGTAGATATTGAATACCCAGCCGTCAGTAACTAAACGGCTAGGTGGAAAGGTAACGTTAGAGCCGTAATATTATTTACGTCTGGGTCGACTAGAGATACTCTAGCCGTCAAGAATTAAATGGCTAGGTCGACCTCCCATGGTCCCATCCATAAAAAGTTTACGGATAGGAGTTCTTGGCCGTTTATTTCCCTGTTTATGGATGAGTCTGATTACGACTTAGAAACCCAGCTGTAAAACTATAAACGGTTGGGTAACCCAACCGGCGCCGTCAGTATTGAATAGCATTTAATACTTTCGTCCAGGAATCTAACTGCCGCCGACAGTATTAAATGCTTCCCATGCACGTAGAAAAAAGTTGGCCGTAATTGACTAGTTACGGCCATGAACTTTTCATCGTCCCATCCGTAAGATTTCATAACGGATGGGAGTTCATGAACTGTGAGGTGTATAACATAATAACGACCATGAGTTCATTGTTTCCCAGCCGTGATTGTACCTGGCAGCTGGAGAACTAGGGTTTTCAGAAGGAAAAAATTGAAACTTCTAGCGACTCTGAGCTTAAGAAATGAAATTGGAGCTAGAATAGAGGTATACCTGGTAATCTTGAGCATTGGTTTCTTCGATTTCTTCTTCTTCTTGGGTTGGTCCTTCGAAATCATAGTAAGGTTTATAAGGGTTATTTTGAGTTTGAGAAAAAATTTCATGATTTTCTGAAAAGTCAGCAAAGAACTAATCGTTGTTGATGGGTAATAATATGTTATCATATTTTGAAGATGAAGGGTCACCTACATCAAAAGTTTTGCTTGAATCACTCATTTGCAAAAAAATCTCCAAATCTTCTTCTTCTTCTTCTCCTCCCTATGATTTTCTTTTGTTTTGATTTTCAGTTTCATCACTTCACTTAAAGATATGAATTAGTCTTAATTGATTTTCTAATCATGATTAATCATGTTTTATTATCTAAGATCATATGGGGTCATATTAGTCTTTATACAAATATATTATGAGGGGTGTCCCAATTGATATTTGGTGACCCTAAAAAACCCAAAAAGTTTTTGACTTTCTAAGCCCAATAATAGGATTCTAGATTAATTATTTTGGATAATATATATGCCTGTAGTCCGCGATAATGCGGGCGGGAGAAAAAGAGATCAATCCTAATCATATTTTCTCCTATCTTGTCTGTGGGTAGAGTTGAAGTTGAACTTTGGGTAGGGATGACCATTTTCCCCACCCAAACCCATCTCCGTGGGTACCCGCCCCTATTGGGTAGGGTTTTACCCGTACAAACGGGGTTGGGGTTGGGGTTGGGTAATACCCGAAATTAGTGAAGCGGGGATGGGATTCTAAGTCCCCGCCCCATACCTAGGGATGGCCATTTGCCCCACCCAAACCCATCCCCGTGGGTACCCGCCCCTATTGGGTAGGATTTTACCCGTACAAACGGGGTTGGGGTTGGGTATATGTAATATCCGAAATTAGTGAAGCGGGGATGGGATTCTAGGTCCCCGCCCCATACCCGCCCCGTACGTTCCCATTTTAGGATTTTATATTTTTATTAATTATTTATATTATATTTAAAATAAGATATTATATTATATTATATTATAAAAGAAAAGGTAAAAGTATAAGATATCATTATTATATTATATTTAAACTAAAAAATTATATTATATTATATTATATTATAAAAGAAAAAGGGAAAAGTATAAGATATTATTAATTATTTATATTATATTTAAACTATGAAATTATATTATAAAAGAAAACGTAAAAGTATAAGATATCATCAATTATTTATATTATATTTAAACTAAGAAATTATATTATATTATTTAATTATTGTATTGATTATATTATATTATTTAAGCTTTCTTTATTATATATATTATATTATTTTATGTGTATATTACACAGTGATCCCAAAACGACAACTATATCCACACGAGGTGAATCCGAACAGTCTGAACACCATGTCGAGACAATTCCAAGTTCTCCAATGGATGATGACCATGGTGAAACTGCTGAGGCAAACATTACAGGTGATTGTGATAATGCCGAAGGTGAAATTGCTATAGTTTCAGGGAAGAAAAGATTCATAGTGTGGAACCACTTTGAAAAAAAAAAAGATAAAAGGGGAAGACAAAGCAGTTTGCAAATATTGTCATAAACCATTAGGAGGAAAAAGCACAAAAGGGACTAAGCATCTACACGCACACATGAAAAGATGTCCTCGACGTAAACAACAAGACATAAGACAATCAATAATCACTCCGAGTAAAAAAAGTGACGGAAGAAGTCAGCTTAACACGTACAGTTTTGATCAATCGTTCGCTAGGAAGGAACTTGCTTATATGATAATCATACACGAGTATCCGCTTTCCATCGTTGAACATGCCGGATTTAGACGATATTCAAATGCGCTTCAACCGTTGTTTAAGGTGGTATCTCGGAGCACAATTACTGTAGATAATTGTTCCACTAATGATCTTATGATCCAACTTTTCCTAGAAAAATTATCAAGTAACTTACTGTCGGGTGGAGATATTTTTCATATGCGTTGTTGTGCACACATATTAGCTCTTATAGTCAAGAAAGGATTAGAGGGGATCAAAGGAGCAATCGAATTGATTCGTAATAGTGTTGCTTACTGGAAAGCAACACCAAAACGAGTTGAGAAATTTGAAGAGGCCGCCCGTCAACTAAATATTTCGAGTATAAATAAGTTAGTTCTTGATTGTGAGACAAGATGGAACTCAACATACCTGATGCTTAATACTGCTATTAAGTATCAGAAGGTTTTTGCTCGACTAAAGCAACGTGAGCCACAGTATGATTGTTTGCCAGATGATGAAGATTGGTTGTTGGCAAAGGAAATGTCCGACAAACTTAAGATATTTTATACCTTCACAGAGAAGTTTTCCGGAGTAAAATATCCTACCACCAACCTTTTCTTTCCAAGTTTTTGTGATATTAGATTGTCATTAAATGAGTGGAAAAAATCTAAAGTTGGTGTGATTAAGGAAATGGCATATGAAATGATAGAGAAGTTTGAAGAGTATTGGTTTGTGATTAATGGAGTAATGGCCGTAGAAATTATGTTAGATCCAAGGTTTAAGATGAAATTGATTGAGTTTTATTTTCCACAAATTTATGGTCAAGCTTTTTCAAAAATCGAAATTGATCGAGTACGCGATTTATGCGTTGATTTGGCGACGGAGTATGAACTGAAAGTAAAATTTGCTGAAACATCTGTTAGCCAAAATGATTTGTCTTTCACTTCAGAGATGCATGGTTTTAACGATGACGTAGATCCTTTGGAAAAGTTTGATATGTTTGTCTCTAATACTGCTCCTACTAGTACTGTTAAGTCAGAATTAACCAATTACTTAGAAGAAGATGTTTTACCTAGGATTGGTAATTTTGACATACTAGCATGGTGGAAGAAAAATGGGATTAAATATCCAGTCTTGCAGTGTATGACTAGAGATATTTTAGCGATTCCAGTTTCAACGGTAGCTTCCGAATCAGCTTTTAGTACCGGAGGTAGATTTGTGAGTGTCCAACGTAATAGACTTCATCCAAAAACGTTGGAAGCTTTGATGTGCGCTCAAGACTGGCTACGGGATATGCTGAATGGTAATGAAATTCTCTTTTTATTGAAATGTTTTTTTTTTTACATTTAATATATCATTATGGTTATATGATACACTTTCTTATTTTGGCTAGGTGGATCAAAATTCGATGGTGAAACATTTTGGGAAGAAACTGAAGCAGACGATGAGGTGATCAACATGGAGGAAGATACTTGATAAGAAATAATTAAGAACTAAAATGAGTGATGCTCGTTTATAGACCAATTTGTTTTTCTTTTGCTTGTTTTACTATGAATTTATGAGTTTGAAATTTTAAATTATTATTATTATTATTGGTTGAACTTAGGTATTGATTATTAAATTAACTCATCGTATTTGAGCTTAATGTTATGGATAATCCGTAAAAAACCCGCCCCGTCCCAGATCAAGCGGACAATGGGGAGGGCCTGGGTTTTTTTTTTTTTGAACGGGGCAGTGACTGGGATACAAGATCCCCGCCCCATACCGGCCCCATGACCATCCCTAACTTTGGGTATGTTCATAAAATTTGGATCCAACTATGGCTCATTGGCTTGTCAGAAAGTAAATAAGTAGTGATTTTAATGCAAACCAAAGTAGTAGCTAGTTGCCGATGGGGAAATGTATTATTTTCATCAAAATGTGTGGGCAGTGCACTGAATCATATGCTGATACTTGGTTGTTGAAATTGACGACAAACTTACAGCAGCTCTCTCTCTCTCTGTGCTCCAAGTAAAATTTGTGAATATGCGGATAAACTGTACTGCGCCATGGGGTAGGGGACCGCGTGATTGTCTCCAACAAATGAATTTTTTTTTGTTTTTTTTTGAAGGCAAGAAACTTCATTAATTATTTATCGTTACAACACGTCCCGTAGGAACTTGTGCTTGACCTAGTACAAAAAAAAAAAAGGAAATCTGGAACAGAATTGGACCATGTCTCTGTTTCTGGTAGATGAGTTTGAGAAGCCGACAAACCCGCTCCCCTATCTGCCGAGGCATCAGCAGTTTGGTTGCCTTCCCTGTATTGGTGAGAGATCATAGGCTGAGGTATTTGCTGGAGCATGGCGATTGATTCTATGCCTGTAAATCCAAAGGTTTGGACAACCAACAAATGAAATTAGTAAGAGGCCAGAGATAAAAAAAAACACAAAAAGACCTAATTTTTAATCCCGGGCATATGCTGACTCCTGCTAGACACTTGGCATGCACCCAAAGCCTGTAATGTGCACCTTTCGGTTCAAGGATAGAATCGGTGGTGCCTAAACTTCAAACATAAGTAAAGTATTCACCGGTTCATACGATATTGCTACATTTTCCCTATTCCATCTAAAACATTGAGCCCTTTGGACAATGGTGGATCCCTGACAGAATGCCGCCATATAGTGGAAAAATGACCCGTCATAGGAAAAAGTTTTGGGTATTCACAGTGGGGGACATAGAACATGCATCATTTTCGTTTCTAACCCAGACACCAGGCAGGAGTTTCAATTGAAGGTTTGATGCATCAACTAACCAAAAACAGCCGTTGGATATTATTTATAGTTCTATTCATCTTCTTGCATTTTCAATTTAAGCCAAACTGAACCACCCAGTGTGTAATGGTAATTGGGGCAAAAAAACATTCATGCTTTTTTCCCACCTACCGGGTCCTAGTCCCCTAAATTAAACCACTTCCGTTTTTTACCTAAACATAGGCCAAACTGAAAAAAAATTAAAGTTCATTTTTTCTGAAACGAGACCGATTCCAGGGATTAAAAATCCTATTTTCTCCATCAGCAATGAAATTGGTCCTGGGGCTTGGGTTTGTTCAGCAGTTCAGGAAAGTTGGATCCAGTTGTGCCGAAACAAAAAGAAAATGAAGGCTTCGAGTCTCTTAAAAGAACTTTTTGAGTGAGTGATTCAATACAAAACCGAAGTAACAGTTGCGGATGTAAAAAGTCTAATGATTACCGTTATTGAATAGGAAATGCATCACTTTCATCAAAAGCTGTGTGCAGATTGCAAGAGTGCATTATCCCTGAGCTAGTATAACGCATGAGTTTTAACATATTTAGACTAGACTATCCTTAACAATGATTGCTTTTTGACACAGCCATTAAAGATAGAGCCAAATAAGGTTCTACATTTCTTAAAAGATCCATGTGTACCAAAAGTAGAGGTCATAGCTTCTATATCCCCCTTATTAGTTGTGTTATATGGAAGATTCACACCAAATCTTTACCCAAAATTAGATCTTCCGCCTGCTTTACATCCCTGGTCCTTGTTGAGATTTCTGAGCATTCGCCTGCGCAATTTAATAAAGTTAGACCCATGCCTGCAACATTAGCATTCGGGAAAGTATAAAACATTGCTCTATCATAGCTAAATGATTGTTGCTGAGAACAAGCAGTATTAACATAAAAAATGGAATGGTTGGGGAGCTCAAATTCATATCAATCCAAGGCAAAACAAAAAAATCCAACTTATTCACTTGAAATGGCAATGTACTCAACTAGATTGTTGTATGAGTCCCTTCCTTCTTACCAAATAAGAGTGAGCAAACCATTCATATTGATACAAACAACAATGATTGAATCGGGCCAGAGGAACAACATAGTCGTCAATCAAGATGAAACAATTTCATTTCGCACAAGTTATCCAAAAAGAAACAAAATTAAATAAGAGAAAATGCTACCATCTCTGCACTGCAAATTGTGCAAAAATGATAAACATGGACTTGGATAACATTTCATATAAGCACCACACTATTGACATCACTCGAATTACTAATCAAATTCATGGCTTGGGATACTCAATCTATCAAGTCTCCCCTAATTGTAATAAAACAGAAAAAGTACCTCAAAAGAAAACTTTCAAATCTCTATGACATGATTACGAAAATTCCTCTTGAAGCTATCAAATCTAATCTAACAACATCAACTCTATGGTCTGGGTTGGAAAACAACATTAATGACATTCTCCTTCTTAAGAAAAAAACAAGGTAATATTGTTGTCAGACTCGATGACATCCCAGCAACTCCTGTGAAAACGAAGGATGTGAAATGATGCAAAATGGAATATAACTGACGCAGGGTTAAGCAATACGAAAATTGATGAAACTGAGGATATAAGCAGGAAATGTATGGATAACTACAATTATAAGAAAACTCATCCATCCATAAGAAGATACTAAAATGCTTGTTGTCTGCTGAATCATTGTCCTGCATCCTAGTAGTAGTACAGTGTACGGTACCAGGCCAGAATTGAGCTTTCTAATGCATATGCAAAAATAGCATTCTTTTGAGACAAAAAAGTAGCTATTAACTGTATGAGTTTAGTTATGTGAACAACAAAACTCAGCAACCTTACTTATTAACTGTATGAGTTTAGTTATTATGTGAACAACAAAAAAGTAGCATGTTCCGCCACGTCATTTGGGCGTTGAGTGGGGCTTAGAATAGCATTTCCGTTTTTATTTTTCTTTAATAAAAGAAATAATATACTACTAAGCATTAAAGGAAAGCTACCTCATTAGCAAAAGTTACCATGAGAAAAGGGGGTGGTTCATTCCACCATTCTCCTGTGACACAAGATCTACGGACAATATTTGACTAGACAATCAGCCGTCTTATTACACTTTCTGGGAGTATAACTACATATTCAGTTACAGTGTAATTTACATAGATTAACACACAGTTAAAAGAAAAGAGGATTGCCAAAATGGAAGAGGCAAACCTGTGTTTACAGGCTTAACTAGGCTCTTATTACTTGATTTAAATATTACATGATTCCATCCTTGAGATTTTGCCCACTGCATGGCTTCAAGTAGATGCGACGTATTTCCTTGCAGAATTCATTATTATCAAAGCAATGCCACTTAAAATAGAACTTTTATGAAAAAATGCATCGATATTGATTTTCAAAACATTAGATGGTGGTGGAATCCATTGATTAGGATGTAATGTCTGTCTAATATATATGTAATGCATGTTGATGATAAACTGGTGCATGGCAATATTAGCTAAATACTTAAATAAAGGATTCATGGCAGACTTGGGTTAATATGATACTTCCAAAGATGTCATATTGTTGCAATAATTCCATCAATAAAAGGAGAATTCGTGTCAAAATTGATAATACAACCCGGAGAAGACCAAGAACTATTCCAATTTTGAATTTGGATATTGTTGTAAAAGAAGAAAATGCCGAGGAAGACATGTTTTCCATATGGCCGTTGCAAAAGGACATGTATATAGAAGATGATTTATATCTTCTATCTAATCAAGTGGTGCAGAGAGTAAATGTAATATCAGTGACAGATGGAACATGTTTCAAATTTGCCTTAACATGAAATGCCATTGTGAATCAGTTTCCACATAAATATTTGCAACTTATAAGGAATGAGCTTCTAAAATTTTAACCAACAATTATTCGAGTATAAAGAAAGTTGATTGGTTTGAGCATTAATATTAAAGAGGTGATGATAAATTGATTTAGTTGTGAAAATACTTGTTTTAGTAAGAAGCCAGATTAACTTATCTTGATTATGCAGCTGAAGAGGAATGGTTAAAATTGAATCCACCTGAAAAGGTGTAAAAAGATGTTGCAGAAGAGGGATATTCCATTGAGCAGTCTTCGTAACAATTAGTTGTGAAACCCATTGATATATTCATATGTATTTAAATCATCACAATTATGTAAAGCTAATGATTAACTTGGTGTCAAGTTATGAGGCCAAATATTAATGTTTTTGCCAAAACCAACTTGTCATTTACCAAATTTATGAACAATTTCTAATCCGTATGTTATACTTTGTCATATCTGGATGGTATTATAAAACTTAGGAGGTGGTTCATATTTCAAACCATGATAAGGAAAATGAATACTCTTAAGTACTTGAACCCAAAGTTTTGTTGAGTTGTGAATCATAGTTCATGCGAGTTTAGCTAGCATTTGTTCTGATTTAATTATTTCAGACCCAAATCTCAATATCTTTTAGGTGTTTTGAACTTATTCCAAGAGTATTGTTATGATCAGATGAGCTATTCCACCAGTTATTTCGCTGAAATTGATCAATTTTCTTAATAATGGAGTCTGGCAAGTTGAGAAATTGCATACGATATGTAATCATAGTACTTAGAACTAAATTGAGCTGAGTAGTCTTACCAGCTTGGGGAATTGGTTTTCTTTACCACTTTGTAACTTAAAGTTCATATTGTCCAGAATTAGTAGAAAATTTTAAACTCTAAATCTCTTCATCAATAAGGGAATGCCCAAACACTTTCTCTTAAACCCCTAATCTGCATATGAAGAATATTCAAAATTTTGTTTCTTAGAGAATGAGGGATAATTGCTGCTGAAGGACAGTGTTGACTTCTGAAGATTGATAACCTGACTAGGAGCAGAACTGAATTGTTGAATGATATGTTATAGATGTCTCAGTTTTTTCGGAGAAGCTTCTAAGAAAAGTACACAATCGTAGGCGAGGAATAAATGACTTATTTCTGGGTTCCTTATTTTTGTAACTTTGGTTCCTTTTAGATGACCTTGTAGAATCTAGGTTTGAAGTATTCTGAAAAAGGCCTCCATAGCAATGAGGAAAAGATAAGGTGATAATAAATTACATTGTCGAATTCCTCTAGATGGAGTGGGAGAAGCAAATGGACTACCATTAATCAGAAGTGAAACATTATTAGTTTTAGTAATACACTTTCAACCAAGTGTATCCATTCATGATAAAAACCAAGTTTAAGAAGAATATCAAGCAATAAGTTCCACCCCAATCTGTCGAAATCCTTGGACAAGTCCAATTTCAGGGCAATGTAAGAGATTTTAACTTTTTTTTTTTCTTCATTAAATGAATCATCTCATTGGAAATTATAACATTGTTCTGAACGTGTCTTCCAAGAACATAAGCACATTGAGTTTGAGCTATAAGTTTATCTAATAAATTTTTCAATCTGTTGAAAATAATCTTTAAGATAATTTTGTAACTAACATTGCATAAGCTTATAGGATGATAATCACTAGGTGTTTGAGGATGAATAGTTTAATTAGGTATCAACACTTGATAGGTATGCTTGCTTGATTTAAGCATATATATATGAGTGAAGAAATGTTAAACCATAGAAGTTAGATTGTTGCCGATAGTTGACCAACAATGTTGGTAGAAGGCTGCTTGAAAACCATCATTGCCTGGAGAAGCCCACAGTTTTATTTGAAATACAACATCTTTGATTTCTTGTTCAGACGGAAGCCGAAGAAGCATATAATTCTTTTTTTCTGAAATATAACTCTGAAATTCTGATAAAATGGAAGTATTACTGACAGGTTTTGTGTCGTTGAGATTGCAGTGAAATTGTATTCAATTTATCCCTTGAATCATGCCAGATGCCAAGTGAATCTTGAGTTGCAGAAATATGATTCCTTCTTTTGTTGAAATTTTTCCTTGGTGTGAAAGTAAGAAGTATTTATGTCAATGAGCACCAGCTTTTTGCGAAGCTATCCAATGTTTTAAGGATTTAGTTAAACTGCAACTACTGGGTCGGTAATTGGTATATTTATGTTATGACAATGTTGAAACTCTTGTTGAATAAAATATATATGAGATTTTATGTTTCCCAAATGTTTTTTCTTCCAATGTTGAAGATCATGCTTTGCATATTTGAGCTTAGATGAAAATTGATATGAAGGAGACCCTAAGGAATCTCGAGACCAACCATTATTAATAATTTCAGAACATGAGGCTATAGAGAAATCTTTGAAGGCTAAAAGGGGTTTGTTTAGTTTACATTGAATAAGTGGTAGATATAAGTACTGGAGAATGATATGATGCTACTGGAAACAAATGCTGGAGATGAGCTGACGAATACGAGTTTAACCAATAAGCATTCACAAGTGTTATGTCTAGGTTGATGATGAAGATAAACTTCCAAACTTTTATCAATATAGTCATTAACACTACGGTCAGCAAAAATATGTTCTGCAACACCTCAAACTGACTACTGAGTAATGGTAAATATTGTAGGGCCTTGGGCCCACATGCGTGCAGCCGATGTAACAAGAGTTTTTTTTTTGAAATAGGAAGGATATATTGAAAGAAAAAAAAAAGAGTTTATGTACAGGGAATTTACAAGGTCATAAGACCAACACAAACTAAAAAGAGTAGTAAGCTACCACCAGTTAACAATATCCTCCCATTGATGCAATATCTGCGAAGCAGAATAAGGCTTGAAAATATCCGTATTAGATCTCCACAGGTGTATGCATTGCTTTATAGCAATCTGTAACTCATAATTTGTTTTAGCTCTCCCTCCATGAACTCTCTTGTTGCGCTCGTTCTAAACTTCCCAACATATCGCAAATGGAAACAATTGCCACACCATTCTTACCCTTGCAGTTACTCCTCCCAATCTCCAACAAAGCATCAAAGAGTTAAACTGAAATGGCATTGCCCAACACACCTTCAAAGAAGCCATAAAATACTGCCATAGCTCTATGATCATAGGGCAATGGATGAATAAATGTTCCATGGTATCCACTTCCGTATTACAAAATAAGTAAATATTCGATTGAATAAAAACTCGCCGCTACTGCAACATATACCTGGTTGGAATTGAGTTATGAAGACAAGCCCGACATAAAAACAGAATTTTAGGCGGCACATGTTTACTTGCCAAAATACGATGTCCTTCCCAGTCAAGTTCTACATCGGTTAGGCTTCTGTAGATAGACTTTGCAGAAACTTCACTCCGGTGTCAGTGTAACATTCCTTAAATCAAACTTCAATTCCAGGAGATCAATAATTTCTTCCGGATTTAAAGCCCTGCTGAATAGAAAAATCCATCCATCATCGTATAATTCACCCACCGAAGCCATTTTCTGTGTACTGATCTTGTATAATCTCGAGTACTTTTCTCTGAAAGTCTTCTTTTCATGCCAACAATCCTGCCAGAACCTAATTGATAATCCATTCTTTACCTGCACGTTCACAGAACCGATAAAAAATTTATTCTCTCTAAGTATATCAAACCACATACTTCTCCTAACCGGATCTTTAACTTTCAAAGGAAGAATTTCATTTTCTTCTGCATTAGTTTTTTCATAAACGATTCTCCTCCATAGAGCCGTCTTCTCCTGCAGTATCTAATATGCCACTTAGCTAACAGAGACTTATTCACCAGCCTCAAACTGCGAATACCTAATCCACACTTCTTCTTTGGTTTACAGATACGTTTGAAAGAGATCCAACTCATCTTCTTATTTTCCCCATCTTCCCCCCCATAGAAAACGTCTCATTATCGTATTTAACATTTTTTCAACTGAAACCGGAAGGTGATGCAGGGACATAAAGTACACAGTCAAATTCTCAAGATAACTTCTAATTAAAACAACCCTACCTGCTTTGTTCAAATACCTTCTTTTCTACGGAGCCCGCTTTTTCTGCATCCTTTGAACAATGACTTCCCAGATAATCTCGCTTCTTCTATTTGATCCAATGGGCATTCCTAAATAAGTAATAGGTATGGACTCAACTCTGCAACCTAGTTCCAACGCTAACTCATTCACCAGATGGTCTGCACCAATGCTCACCATTGTGCTCTTCTCTAGATTCAGTCGAAGGCCTGTTAAACCTCAAAATAACTAGAATCACCAGCAGTCGTCTCACCTCCACTGTTGTTGCGTCTAAGAAAATAATTATATCATCCGCGAACTGTAGATGAGACAGAACTGTCCTCCCTCCTTCACCCAAAAAACATTGAGCTTACCTTGTGCTACTTCATTGTTGATAAGTAAAGATAAAACCTCTACTACCAAAGGAAAAAGAAAGGGAGATAAAGGATCACCCTGCAAATTCTTTTTGATGGTTTAATCAACTGATTTGCTTCTCCATTAACAAGTATTGAAAACTGTGCTTCAGTCACACACGACTTCATCCACCGAATCCACTTCAACCCAAAACCGTTCTTTGCCAAAATAGAAAAGAGTGATGGCCAGCTTACATTATCAAAGGCCTTTTGCATATCAATCTTACACATAACCCCTGGATTTTGCTTCCTCAGCCTACTATCGATTAACTCATTAGCAATCAAGATAATGTCTAGTATTTGTCTATCTTTAACAAACCCTCCTTGTGCATTAGAAATTAACCCTGACATGACTACTTTCAATCTTTCAGCTAGTAGTTTACAAAGAATCTTGTAAAAACTACTAATCAAGCTCAGTGGCCGAAAATCTCTTACCGTAGCAGAATCCTATTTTTTTGGAATAAGTTTCAAAAAAGAGATATTCAGTCTTCTATCTAGATTCCCAGTGGCGTGAAATTCATTTACAGCATCCAGAACGTCTTTTTTCAGAACTTCCCAACACTCTTTGAAGAACTCCAAATTATAACCGTCCTTCCTTGGGGCCTTGTTTGCACCACACAACTTTATAGATTTAAAAACCTCCTCTTCTTCAAACTTCCTTTCAAGCCAACCCTGCTGCACTGAATCGATAGTCCTAAACTCCATATTATCAAAAGAGGGGTTTACAGGCGAATTAGCCGTGAACAAACCTGTATAGTATTCATGTATTTCTCTTTTGATGACTTCAGGGTTAAACACGTCCGCACTATTCACCTCCAGCTTTGTTATACAGTTCCTCTTCCTTTTACCATTTGCAATTTTATGGAAATAATTAGTATTCTTATCCCCATATTTGAAGCCTTTAACCTTCGCCCTTTGATACACCATTATATCTCTCGTACACTTTACATTGTTCAACGACTTCAGCAATTCAGCTCTTTCACCAAGCTGAGAAGAAGTTAAAGCTGAAGACTCCTCTGCAAGATTCAAATCATTTATTTTCTTCTTAATATCCTCCTCCTCCTTTCTCACACACCCAAAAGTAATTCTGCTCTAACTTTTAATGAAAAATTTCAAGTTTTGTAGCTTTTTAAAAAGAACATAACCAGGAGCGCACACAAAAGCCAGAGAATTCCACCACATCTCCACCAGTTTTACAAAATAAGGATGTTCTAGCCAGTAATTCTCAATCTTAAAGAAAGAATGAGTTTTTGTTGAAGGGATTACATCCAGAATTAAAGCATTATGGTCTGATATGGTACGAATCAATACTGTTTGAGTGACATTGTTAAACCTAGCATCAAACACATGACATATCAAACATCTATCCAGTCTACATAACAATGGATCATCTTGCTTATTACTCCAAGTATACGCTCCACCATTCAATGGAAGATCAATTAGATCTTGCTAATAAATAAAATCATTGAGAAACTTCATATTTCTCACTTCCCCACCAGGTTTGTTCCTCTCCGAGATATTCCTTACTGCATTCACATTGCCAATGAAACACCAAGCTTCTGCCGACCACTCTCTAACCTCAGCCAGATCTTCCCAAAAAACCTCTCTTCTACTCTGATCGCATGGAGAATATGCATTTGTCAGTAAGAAATTGAAACCTGAATTTCGAAAACATAAAATACAAGTTATATAACTTAACCCAGTTTTCTTATCCAGCAATTTCAGCTGAGAGTTGTCCCAGATTGTTACAAGACCTCCACTGTTGCCAACAGACCCTTGAGAAGGTAAAAATTCCATCCAAAAATCAGAGTCGTACCACAATTTCTGAACAAACCAATGAGACATAGACGCCATCTTAGTTTCCTGAATACAACATACGACACATTTATGCTCAGCAATTATGTCTCTCACTGTAATTTGTTTGCCATAATCATCCATGCCTCTTAAGTTCCAAGATACAATCTTAGTTCCTATCAATAAAAATGTTTTCCCTAGAGCTAACCTCATCATTATCATCCTCATCATTAGTGGATTTAGAGCCAAACGAATCGCAACTATCAACTATTCTCTGGCCTTCAGTGATAGCTTTATACCTGTCCCTATACTTGAACAAAATCTCATCTATGACTGCTTTAGCCTGTACTTCATCATTAGATGAGATACCACCCATTCTGCAACATAATTCCATTACTAGTTTTGAAGTAGAAAAAATTACCTCATTCGAATCAATATTCGCATTCTGAATATCACCTAGCTTGATGACAATTTGATCATCAACCACATTAAAAAGTTCCCTCCTGTGGTATGCCTGTGAATTCTGTACTAGTAACGGAGTTGCTGAACCATGATTCTCTTCCATCTGACTAGAGTGCAAGACCAATTGAAGGTCGTCAGCCCGAGCTGAGGAATCAAACCTTCTATCTGCATTCAGTTCAAAATTTGGAACATTAGCACCTGGAATGGTAGGCACTCCCACACCCCCACCACTTCCATTGACAAATGTCCGATCACAAACTGAGTCCTTATATGACACAGGAATGACGGGTACTACACCTTCACTTCCAAGCATTCCTTGTGTACCAAGTACCTCAACAATAATTGCACTATCAATAATATCAAGTCTATCTGAGGTGGGAACATCCCCTTCACTTCCACACTTATCTAGAGCTTGAAACTTATTGATAGTGATGATTTTGAAATTTCTTTGAGAATTAAACCCTACATCGTTATTCTCAAAAGAAGAATTCAACATCATTCTCGCAGCAGGTTGAATGACTTCAACATCTCCTTGAGAATCAGTCCCACCCCTTGAGATTGAGCCAAAAAGATCAACTCCCTGATCTTCCTCTCCATTTGATGGGCTACCAGATAAGCCGAGATTGGGTTGTAATATGGAGTTGTTACCCAAGCCAGAGTTCGTACCAACACCTTGCTGACTCGGCTCAACCACATTCAATCTACCAGTTGACTTATTTGAAAGCGTTGATTTAGATCCCAAATTAACGGGAGAAAAATCTTTTGCTTTTGAAATTCTGTTATCAAAGTCATAAATAGCCTACTATACTCCTCCAATGATGCCCTGATTTTTGGATCAAATTTGAAGTCCCACTCTACTGTAACTTCCCATTGACGGTCTTCGTCTTCTACCATGAACATCGCCAGAATTATAGTGAAATCTCCCTTGACCTTGATTTTGAAAAAATTGTGATTCCCCATTTTCAGAGATCTTGTGGCAATCTCAATAAGGCCTCCTAGATTATCACCTACCTCTTAAACAAACTCGAGCTCCAGAACTTACGAGGAATGCCCCTAATTTTCAGCCATTTTCCAAAATTTGACAACGCCTGAAAAGGAATAAAGTTATCAGTAACAACTTTCTCCACCTCCTTTTCCTTGATAGGATTAGCAAGGTTATTGTTAATTCGAACCTCCCCCTTCTGTTTTGCTTGTGAAAGATGTACCACTGTCATATCTATGAAAATCTTTTGCGGTTTCCAAAGATCAAGCCAATAATCCTTATCTAGAACAGTTCTAGCAGTAAAATCATCCACAATCTCCATATCTATAAAGGAATCCCACTCCATTTTCCTTCTAATCTCTCTTGCAACTCGTTGCCATCGAACAAAACCTTCCACACGAACAATACCTTCGTATGATTGTTGAGTAGAGACTCTCCTGGGTAATTCTGCTGAAAACTCTAAACTTGCAGGAACCTGTTGAACCTTCTTCTGGAACAAATTATTCTCCTTCATCAATCTTATGATTTCCTTGCAAAGAACTGCCCAATAATAACCACTGTCTCCTCGTGAGAAACAGAGAGCATAAGATCTGTTAGCATCACCCCTTCTTGTTTTTGAAATTCTAAAGTATTTCCCTGCATCATTCTCTCTTATCTCACACAAGAAAGCTGATTCTCCATCCCTTCTGGGCCACTTCTTCTTCATACCTTCCATTCCTATAGCTTCCTCCAGCACTGTCACCAACCAATTTGTAATCTCAATAGAAAAATCCATCCAAGATTTGAATCCTCCTCGTTTCCGTTCCTCCAATCGCATACCTTGAGCATCCATTGAAACAAAAATAATTTTCCTCTCCAGATACAACGATTTTTCCGCTGCTTCTCTCTCCATTGAGCCAAAAATTCCGATGTAACCGGAGTTTACCACATAGCATATACATAAACTTATATACCTATGTAATATGTATAATTCATACCTAATGAATAAGAAGTCTCCTTTATTTTTCCAACCTAAAATTATTATTAGGTTGTAAAAATAATTACAAAAAAGTATTTGTAATTATTACTACACATAAGAAAAGTTTTTGTTTCAAGGATGAACAAGGATGTAAAAATAATTGCAAATAAATTGTGTAAGAACCGTTAAGTTTTTCTGAAACATAAATCGAGTGAAAAATTGGCTTGCAACTGCTGCGACCATTTTAAATGCACAAAACAACTTAATAGAGAAACGATTATGCGCTTTCACACTTGTACTACTAGATGACTGCTACAACAGTGCAGGGACGACCAAACTCAGGGAGCCTGTTTTTGTGACGCAATTTGTTACAGATTTTGCAACAAAATATGTAACAATAATTTTATAACATTTATAAGCGTTATATTTATCTAACACTTATATTGTAACAATTTTGTAACATATTTGTAACATTTCAGTAACAGTTTTAAATCTGATGGCTGAATTTTGTTGGCAACCAAGGATCAAGATTAAAATTAAAAGTTTAGGTGACGGTTTTTTGACCATTTTCATGCCTAATTAGCCGTCAATCGGGTCGACTTCCAACTTTTCATTGCTCCTAACCATAGTCGGGGACGATAACTCTCCGATTGTTGATTCAATTTCGAGAGAAAAAGACCAATACCCATTCAATTGGATCGATTAAAAATGAAAAAAAGCGTTACAAGCGATGCATTTTTAGCCCCCATATTGACAGTATAGAAGGGACTCCCTTCGGTCGTCCTGATGAAGTGATCATAATAGTCTAAATTCGAAAACCTTCAAAATCTGAGACAAAGAACAAGAATTTCACATCCTAGGGGCCTTAAAAGACTATATTCTAATGGAATTAACTGCTTGAAATACTACAAGGAATTATAATATGTTTACTCCACTTCAGACTCCAACATAACTAGACTTTGAGCTTGTTGGGAGTTTACTGCGTCTGCATGCAAGCTCCTGACTCTGCTTACCTATTTTGACTGCTGCTATAGCTTCTTCCAAACAGGCAAAATACTTTCGACGAAAGATGAACATTTAGTTCTGCTACCTTCTGGGATGAGGGAATTCCCCTCGATTTCCAACTTCCTTAATGTCTGCTTTATAGGATCGTAATAATGAAAATTGGCATCTTTTATATTCCTCTTATCATAACCTGCCTTAGATTGTCTATAGGCTTCCAAGATTATCTGGTCTGTTCGTACAGAATGGACATAAATAACCGACCAATGATAAGGAAGTTTGATGGTCAATCGATTCCAATCTTTTTCACTACCGGTAATAGAAATTCCATTCTCCTTATTATGATCACGAAAAATACATATTTGGAGTTTCAGGTCAGTTCCACATAGTATGGCTAGACACCCATTTACTACCGAGAATCCAGCTTTAAAGGTAAAAGATTCAGATTTGGGGACTGTGGGGGACTGGGATCATCCTAAACTTATCACTTCCGATATCAAATGCCATTAGCCATTCAGTGCATTCCTCTTCTTCATCAGACTCCGTCTCGTCACTATCAGAAAACTTGGTAGAGGTTTGTCCGAAGGGCGAACTAGATACCAAGCGTCTTCGATGCCATTCTTTTCTTTTTCTACATTCATAAATACTGTTGAATTGATCAATGGTGTTACTTCTCTGGTGCTGACATTGTATATCCGAACGGCAAAGATGCCAACGAAACAGATCAAACCGCCAATAGGTCCTAGAATTTTACGGAATGAGAATGATTGTGTTTTGCATTGGGTGTTAATATTAGCATCTTTACCGTTATTATTAAAGTGAAACACAAAAGTCTCGTAATACCTTGTGAGTTCCCCAACTGGACTCTCTTGAAGGAGTATAAAAAGACTCGGACGCGTTTCCGAATGGCTAAGATGTAAACTGATGAAGTGCGAGTCTTCTTCCATGATCAATTTCCAGCGTTTACAGACGCACTTGAACCGCATAAGTGATTTCACAGGGAGTCTGCTCAGTATCTGACAAACCACCACATCATCATCCAGATCATTATGAACACTAATACACCTTCTCTTCATCTCCGTTGTCCTCGTCTTGTTTTTCTTCATCATCACCTCATACTTATTGTTGTCCCTGCAAGCAGCTTGCTATGAGCTCCTGGTTCGACATTAGGGTTTTCAAGAGCTTCCTCCTCTCCTATCTATAGAAAAAGAAAATCAGAACCGACAACAAAGCATCTCAGTGGGTTTGGAGGATACAGATATAACGAACCATGAGGGAAACTATTCGAGTTTTAGTTCCATATCGACCAAGGAAAAAGCCTCAGTTTTTCTTTCCTTGCCGAAGATAATTTAAAAAGAAAAACATACTGTCGTGTGCAAACAATTGCAACTATAGAAGAGCATTTAGCCCAAAGTAAGAAACAGCCTAAAGCAAAAAAGCCTCCTTAGTTCCTGCATTACAAACAAGGTTGTGAAATCGTGAATCACGAAGCGAATCGAATCGTTTTTCAATTTTTGGAATCGAATCATATATTAAAGCGTGAATCTAAGATTCACGGTTGATTTTTGAATCGTATGTCTTCTTATAAACAATACTGAATTGTGCTGAGTATTTAAGAAATCATATATTTTTTTGCCTAGTTTTAGTTTTTTGTCTGAATATATACTTATAAAATTCGTTACAGATCAAAAACATTTAAGGCGGAACACTGGCAGGGCACCACACATTGACTCAGGAGGTCTCGAGTTCGAAACACCAATTCATGTGTGCGATTCAAATCGATTGTGAGAAATTTGTATCGAATCGTGCGATTCAAATCGTGAATCGCACGGTTTTAAAAACCATAATTACAAATTTAAGAACCATTTCTGGGGCACCATCTCCTTTTAGAAGAATAATTATTGAGAGAGAAGAGGGTTTTGAATTACTATTTCTTTTGAGATGGTTCATTTTGTAACGGGGTTTTGGGTATATAGGCATACTTCAAATTTAATTAATATTGTTTGAATCGGCCAAAACTTTTGAAGAAAATGAAAAAAATTATGAACTGATTTCGGCTATGACATCTGAAGAACATGTAGCGGAACTCATCTGCAAGTGTAGTTCGGTTAATGTTTCTGAAGATACATGTGTAGCCGAACTCAACTTTAATGGAGTTTGTTTTTTCAGAGAAAAATTTGGTCAGGAGAAAAAAATGGTTTTCCCTATTTCTTATCCCCACTTTCCAATTTCCTATCCACATTAATTCTTATTCCCAATAATCCTAAGTACCACTCACAAGTATTCTCACGTATTCTAAATACCATCTGTTTAACATTTTATTTGCACCCAATATGGAGAAAAACCTAATTAAGTTACGACACAACTTCTTCTTCTCCATCTCCAACCACTTCTTCTATCCACCTCCACGATCACCGCCACCTTCAATTCCATTTTTTCAAAATTTTGTTTTTAGTTTTTGGTTTTGTCCCTAAAAATGCCGAAAACGAGGTCAAGACTAATCCTAATTTTAATTTTCTAAGTGTATGATTATATGTTGGAATTAAGTTAAAATATCGTTTGGTCTTTTTTTAGGTGGTCCCATGTATGTTTAGTCCTTTGGGAAAACGCCTTTACTGTTTGGTCCATAATAATTTAAAAATACAAAAACAGACAAAATTACCCTTCCGTGTTAATTTTTACTTATTTTCTTGTAGCAGTTCATTCGTCAAAATGAACTCCTGTTAATTTCTAATTATTTTTTCAGAAAACATAAAAAAAAAAACAGAGTTCATTCCAGAAATGTACTCCATATAAAAACCTAAAAAAAACAGAGTTCATTCCAGAAATGAACTCCATATAAAAACCTAAAAAACCAGAGTTCATTCCAGAAATGAACTCCATATAAAAACCTAAAAAAAACAGAGTTCATTCCAGAAATGAACTCCATATAAAAACCTAAAAAAACAGAGTTCATTCCAGAAATGAACTCCATATAAAAACCTAAACACACAAATCTTCATCTTCTTCATCATCTTCATCGATTTCATCTTATGTAGCAGCAACAACAAAACACATAAATCTGCATCTTCAAACAGCAGCAGCAGATTTCTAGGGTTTGACGAGTTCATCTTCAACATCAACATATTTCTAGGGTTCATCTTCAACAACAAACACCAGCAGAGAATCATATTTTACGAGTTCATCTTCAACATCACACAAAGTTCATCGTCGTCTTCATCAGCATATTTGAGTTTGTCATCTTCAAACATCGTCTTCATCTTCAACAACAAACAAACACGAGTTCAGATCTAAAAAATCTTCAAACAAACGTCGTCTTCGCCGTCTTCATCTTTAACAACGACGACTTCATCTTCAACATCTTTAAAAGATGCAGCAGCAGATCAAATCTTCAAAAAAAATGTTTACATCTTCAAACAGTAGCAGAAAGAAAAAAAAGAAAAAAAAAGGGAGAAATTCTAGATCTGAAAATATATGAGAGCAAAAGTAAATCTGAGAATGATTTATTCTCTCTTACTTTTTGACTATATATATGGTCCTAATCTAGAAGGGTATTTCTGCCACTACAAGATGACAATTACATCATCGATGACATCACCCTAGGACCAAACCATAATTTATAGGACCAAACTATAATATATTTTTCCAAAAAGGACCAAACAGACAGTTGACTTTGTCAACTGGACCAAACTCTCTCTAATAATATATTATTTCTATGACCATATCATATTTCCTACTTAAGTTAAATTGGGTACTCCTTGATTGTGTAAAGTTTGGAATACAAGGAGAGTTTGGAAATCCCGAGAGTTTGGAAGTCTCGTCATGCGGTGGCTTTTATGTGAGATAAAGATTGTTTGAGAGTAGTGATACACATACCGGGAGATAATCATGTGATTCTCCGAGTAGAGAAAAACTTTGGGTGGAGCCCACCAGGGAGTTAACAGTGGACAGTTTTTAGGGTGGGATCCACCGCACTTTTCTCTCTACCGGGAGAATCCACGGAATTATCTCCCGGTATGCGTAGTATTGATTGTTTGATAGCTAAACAATGATAATGGTCAGTGATAAACTGTTTATCAATATATATATATATATATATATAATTTTCCTGAATTGTATTACGATACATTCATATATACACAAGTGATTAGTGAGTTTAACCGGAGGATTGAAATCATGAACCGTCGTCTGCAGCTGGATGACTAGTTTTTCTGATATCTTTATAAGGAAGTTACAGATCGAACATCGCTGATGAAAAATGGGTTACGTATTAATCACCGATTTAGAAAATAAAAAGATAGGTATGTTATGATAATGATTGGTAGGGAGACAACCCAGTATTTTAACTTGATAGAATTCTGTTTTGTTAGATGTAAACGTGAGATTGATGAACAAGAAAGATAAATACAAAATGGTAACACTCTAGTCAAAGTCTATTGACTATTATAGGTCGTACATAGGAAAAACAAGATTTGAAAAGTAAAATGATTTTCGATATTGTGAAAGGGATGGGAAATAGGAAAAAGAGGGATGGGAAATAGGGAATACCAAAAAAATTGCGACGTAACCGAACTCAATATATAGGTTTTCATAGAAAATTTTAGTTAGGAGAAAAATATTGTGTTGGAACAATTGCTGAATTATGCCTGCAAAATAATCACAAAAAACAAACAAAACATTGTTATGGCTGAGTCTCGGACTAGGTCGCTTTCTTTAAGACGTTTCGCAGCTCTGCCCAAGATTGTGCAAGCAGTTCTTCAATGGCGCGTCGTCCCCAGGATAAAACATCCGAGTTCAATCTCTTACACAATCACTCTTGCACGATGAGAGGATGGGAAACTTCTACACTTCATTCTTGCTCAGAAACACTTTTACAAAAATCAAGGATGATCACACACTTGTTTTTCTATCTCACAAAAATTCATTTTTCTTTGAAAACACAAGAGACATAAAAGAGAAAAACTCTCTATAGAAATGTTTCAATGACTCTTATAAAAATCCTGATTTTTTATTTTTAAAGCCAAGAATAAATAAATATGGATTAAATGAAAGACATTATTAAGATGTTAATTAGCATTATTAATTCCTTCAACAAAAAACGGTTTTTGACATTAACACAAAATATTTATTCTTTAAGAGAGAGAATAATTATCACATTTACAGCATTTAAATGAGACACTTATTTTTGGAAATTAATAATGTTTTTAAAACATATATTCCATCCCCCACTTATATTTTTCAAAACATTGAGCAAGAACGTATAGATTTGTGCATAAGCAAAGGTGTCTCGCGACTTGAACCTTTACATAGTGTTAATAGGCTCTCATAAAATCTTACCATAGAGTGAACATAAGTCTTGAACTCTATGAGATAAAAAGATTGCTTAACACACACGAGTACACTAGTGTAAAGTCTAAAGCCAGCGCATTACGTCCCTGCGCTTGTATCCCAGTTAAATTAATGATCTAGAGAACTGCCCGTATTCTCATAGAAAGCGGCCACACTTTCACATTCACATAGGTGAGTTTATCAAGAGCACTCCTGAAAGTACCCCGCTCTAAATAGAGATATAAACATCATTAACAGTTTAAAAATTAGAAATTAAAAAGTAAACTCAACCTCTACTCACTTCAGGATATCATGCCGTGGGATGAATTCTTCAAAAGCATGATTCTCGCATCTCTATATTATCTATGACTTAGTGTCCCATTTGAACCTATATTTTGGGATCTCACTCCATAGGTAAGGGTTACCCTTTTGAACCTACTTTTGAGATCTTGAGTTATAGGTTGGTACTGCATCATAAATAACTCAATCTCAATGATGCTATCATCTATGACTTCGTCTGGTCCCTTTGAACCTATTTCTAGGTTGGGTATCCATCACAGATGACTCAATCTCAATGGGCATCAACCTCATTCCCAAGATGTATTAACACCTTCTTATCAATCCTTTCGTCAAAGGACTAATGAAAACTCTTTCCAGACACTATATTATCCATATTCTCATAAAATCAACTTTTATAGTTGTCGTTTCATTCTCAATTCATGCAATAGCCGCGGTACTATCACATTGGATTAATATGTCTAATCTTCTATCCATTAGAGGATCGAATCGCTCCATCCCTTAAAAGAATCAATTGAAAGGATGTCCAATCAGCTTCGCAATATCCTTAAAGGATTGCGGTAACCATTTAGAAAGTATATTTCTAGGTTTAAGGTGTGTTTGAGACACCTTATAACTTTCTCAAAATTTTACCAATTTTCCATACTAGGATTGGTAAATCTAAATATAAAACCCCCACTACAAAAAATACTTATATATAGTCAATCATGTAGCAAAGAAACATACTAAGCTAGCGTACTCATGTCAAGTGCAATCACACACAATCTCAAAAGCATTAGCACTGAACAACATGAGTGAAAACTAGTTTACGGTCAGACTATAAATATTTATATCTCTTTTTAAAATTCTATATTCATTGAAATGAAATATATCCAAAGAAAGAAAAAATTCATTTCATAAATATATATCATCTTCACTCAGTCTTTCATGTCAAATAGAAGACTAAGCATGTTCTGAATTTCATTTTCATCCTATAAGTTAGAATAAAAATTCAACAAATCACTTATGCATACAAAACAAAAAGTATTGTGCATTTCACTTTCATCAATTCTGAAATCATTCCAATGAATCAAGTAAACAATTCCTTTTTAAAAATTGTTTTAGAGTTGTTTTCAGAATATAAATGATAACTTATATCTAACTTATATGCTTTCTTTTATTGTAGAAAATACACAGTTTTCTATTCTTGATTTACATAGATTCTCATCTTTAACTTACATATTTCTACTATTGACTATTACAAATCATACATCGTAGAAACAACATCAATAAAACAAGCATGTAAGTTAGCGACATGGATGCACGTGTCAACGATTTTATGTTTTCTTGTCTAAAAACAATAGGCTCATAAATTTAATTTTCCAAAAAATAACTTTTTAAAGAACAAAGTTACCTTTTATGAGAAGTTATCTTTCAAATTATAAGCAACAAAATATTCATGACTAACTTTTAGTCTCACCATATTTATGCATTTCTAGGTTCATTCTTAGTGAATTACTTGTCATCTTCATTTTCCAAGTTCCTCTAATTTAAATCAAAGTTAGTAAAACATAGGGTATGGAACCCCCACTATTTTTTAACTCAAACAAGAATTTCAAAACAATATCAAAAGACTCCAAAAATTGTGAAAAACTAATGAACTAATGATTTAAACCCAAAACGTGTTGCACAATATAGAGAATAAAAATTCAAACAATTTTCGTAAAGTCAATATCGCCTAAGTCACGACTCAAATGATAATATTTTCTATCAAGACAAGCTACTAGAAGCATCAAGCAAGTATTTATAAATTTCTCCAACATTTTATTTCATTCAATATCATTTCAACTTGCCCAAGATTACAACATGTTATTCAAAAAATTCACCAAGTTTAAAGGAAAACATAACACGCTCATACTCATCACTAACTTATCAACTTCATTAAGTTATGATAAGGTCTCATGTCTCAAGCATTCAAGGTTCATTTCATGTGATGATAAAATTACAATATTTTATACAAACATTTTATCCATTACATATCATTTGTGGTAGTGCAATGATCAAATTCAAAAAAATTCTAATCTCACTCTTGTTTATAACAAGATATGAACATCTTGGAAACTAGATACATCTTTAACAAGATTGTTCTACCGAAAGTGAACTTTTAGGCTATACCAATACCGAAAGTCCTAGTGATGTGAGTATATCTGACGCCACTTTCTTTCAAAACGATTTGGTTCAACTTTTGAACCATAACCTATCAAAACAAATATGGTGTAAAACACCAATATATATCAACCTCTCACCGTATCCATAGTTCACATTAACTAAGCTTAAAAAGCGTTGTTAATAACATTTGATATCCTTGCAATGTTGTGCAAGAATAGAAAATAATATCATAATCAATATTATGTTCAATTTTTATTTTATTTTTGGTGAGAGTTGATATTCACATTTGTTTTGATTAGGTTTCTAATTATTTCGGTTTTGGGTTCTTATAAAGTTCAATCTCATAAGTTCCAAACTTATATGAGTCACATGTTTATTGTCATACACAATAATTCTTAATATTTTGTTTCCCTAAATTTTATTCTAAGATTGAACAATAAATTTGTTCAATTTAGAATGCCAATTTTTTTTATCACTACAATAACTACAAATAGTTCATCAAACATACCTCAATTGCTTTTAAAGCTCAATTGGTTATAAACCATTGTCCATTCTTTGCGCACCAACAAAGAAATCAGCAACCCCATCGCTCCTCACACCGATTAATCTCCCGCAATTTTTATTTCATAGGAAAATAAAAACTTGCTCAAGTAAGTGAATTTTCACCTGTCACAATAATGTACATGTGAGCATTTGAAAACAAAAATAAGCAAGGTATGCACTTACATAATTATTTGAAGACCATTCACAAAATTAGTACTCCAAGCTGCACTTAAATATCAAACAAAGATACAAAGTTCTTTAGTTATAACATCATGTATTTACAACTTTCTAATAAGCATTTTATCAAACATATGTGGTGTGTTAGTTTGATTGCTAACAATGATCTTCTTTTTCTTTATCAAAACAAGAATACGAAGTACTAGAATCAAAACACGATTTTTATAATCTTACATCTCTAATCTCTAATCTCAAGTATCACGTCCCCTATTTTAGATAGACATACACAACGATTTTAAAATCACCAAACTTCTCAAGCCAAAAATCTAAATGGGAAATTTCAAAATTAATTTTGAAGATAAAATCATGATCCAAAATTTTCATGTTCCACAAATTCAAAATAGCTATACCAAGATTGTGACAAACGAATTCAATTAGGGATAAATATCTTCCCATCAAAAATTTTAGAAACATTATGTGGTTTTATAAAATACCTTAAAAATACTTTTTGGTATCTAAAAATTGTGAAATTTAACATGGATTATCCTCGTGACGTCTAGTATATCTAGTAAAGATTTCCAGACCCAATTCATTTTCATGTAGGAGGTAAAAATAAAACTCTTACAACATGTTAAAAAACATTTGTTTATCTTCAACAAAATGTTTCTATGTCAAATATTCACAAAGAAAAATATTTAACCATGTTATTCCTAGTTTATCAAAACCAGACATAACATTTAACTCTAGGTAATCAATAACCTAAAATGTCCAAGTATCATATAAAATCGTTAAACAAAAATTATACCGTTAATAATTCAATAAACAAAATTAACAATGATACTTATCGCGTTTCAGCCATCGTTTTTATTTTGGTTCGTATGCAGAATAGAACGTCTTAAAATTGTTGGAACAATTGCTGAATTATGCCTGCAAAATAATCACAAAAAACAAACAAAACATTTTTATGGCTGAGTCGCGGACTAGGTCGCTTTCTTTAAGACGTTTCGCGGCTCTGCCCAAGATTGTGCAAGCAGTTCTTCAATGGCGCGTCGTCCCCAGGATAAAACAGCGGAGTTCAATCTCTTACACAATCACTCTTGCACGATGAGAGGATGTGAAACTTCTACACTTCATTCTTGCTCAGAAACACTTTTACAAAAATCAAGGATGATCACACACTTGTTTTTCTATCTCACAAAAATTCATTTTTCTTTGAAAACCCAAGAGACATAAAAGAGAAAAACTCTCTATAGAAATGTTTCAACGACTCTTATAAAAATCCTGATTTTTTATTTTTAAAGCCAAGAATAAATAAATATGGATTAAATGAAAGACATTATTAAGATGTTAATTAGCATCATTAATTCGTTCGACAAAAAACGGTTTTTGACATTAACACAAAATATTTATTCTTTGAGAGAGAGAATAATTATCACATTTACACCATTTAAATGAGACACTAATTTTTGGAAATTAATAATATTTTTAAAACATATATTCCCAAAAAATTGTGACACGACCGGACTCAATATATAGGTTTTCAGAAAAGAAAAAAAAAGCTCAGTTAGGAGAGAAAATTGCGGCGTGACCGAACTAAAATTTCGGCTAGGAGAGAAAAACTGCGACGTAAAAGAACTTTTATCTGAAATAAAAAAACTCTATTAAAGCCGAGTTCGGCTAGCTCGATAAAATTTTTCACATAATTCATAGCCGAACTTCTCTCTATAATTTCCATTTTCAAATTGCACAGTTATTCTGTTTTAGTTGTTTCAGACCCAAACCTCACTATCTTTTAGGAATTTTGAACTAATTCCAAGAAACGAAATGCCTATTGTTATGATCATATGAGCTATTCCACCATTAGTTTTGTTGAAGTTGATCCATTTGCTGATTAATGAAGTCTGGCAATTTCAGAAATTGCATATGACATGTAATCGTAGTATTGAGAACTAAGTTGAGTTGAGTAGTCTTACCAGCTTGGTGAATTAGTTTGGTTTACCACATTGTAACTTAAAGTTCATATTGT
The DNA here is from genome assembly GCF_003573695.1 of Papaver somniferum. Taxonomy (NCBI): domain Eukaryota; kingdom Viridiplantae; phylum Streptophyta; class Magnoliopsida; order Ranunculales; family Papaveraceae; genus Papaver; species Papaver somniferum. The sequence goes on from NW_020625486.1 coordinate 2,867,308, forward strand.
CCAAAATTAGTAGACAATTTTAAACTCTAGATCTTTTCATCAATAAGGGAATGCCGAAACACTTTCCCTTTTACCTGTAATCTGCATATGAAGAATTTTCAAAATTTTGTTTCTTAGAGAATGAGTGACAATTGCTGCTGAAGGACATTGTTGACTTCTGAAGATTGATAACTCCGTTCGTCCTAAAATAATTGTTCGCTAGATTTGTGCCCTTGTTATGTAGCATACCTGTAGTTGTATTTGTGCTCGAGCGTGCATATGACAACAATAGTATGTGAGATTTCTTTACTTAACATTTGGCTTATTAAAACTACAATACTCCTTTCAGGACTTTTTCCATATGGCCTATTTTTAGGAAAAAATAAAAAGTGTCATTTTTCCTGCAACGAGGTAGTATTACTTTAGTATCCAACTTAGTGTGCTTAATTTGGTTCATCAAATTAATGCAACTTATTTGGCTCAATGAGTGCTATGGTTTTTTTCTATTGTTGTTTCTATTGAGAAAATAAAATATCGTTCTCTTCCGAGTAATAACACACTTGTTTGAACTAACACCAAACCACATTATTGCACCAGCTTCAATGACTGACACAGTTCAATTATCATTTAGATGTACATGGGAAGGACCCTGAAACAAAGATTATTTTGACTGGGATAACTATAATAACCGGGCGAGAAAAATTGTGATTTTTTTTCTAGCACTGATGGGTTCGAGGGCTACCCAGGCTGAAGCCCAGGTTAGCCCTCTCACCGGTCCTCCTACAAAGGTTGTAGTATCTTATTATATCAATGTGATAAAATCTCTTCCTAAGGTTTGCACAATATCTTCGGCGAGTGCCTTAAGTATTGGCATGGATCTCATGTTGTGATTGTTTGTGCTTCGATAAATTCTTGTAGGTACCACATGATATCCTTAAACATGGGAGAAGTAGCTTCCATATTTCTGGTAACCTGTTATAGGGATGATAAAATCATTAGAGGGGATGAACCATGATAATGATGTCTATCTAGTTGGTTAGGGGTGTCCAAATGGTATTGTAAATTGTCTAGATTACCCTCCCACTTTTTAACCTAAATGAAAGCTAAATTGTAAATCTGTTTTCTTTCTTCTACTTTCATCTTCTCTTCTCCAAAGGAGCTCAGCATTACTTCAATGATGGTAGTGGATTATAATAAATCACATCCTCTAATAGTTGAAGAACTAAAATTTCACATCCCTAATCCTTCGGATAAATTAGAGGGAAATGACTTATATGAGATACGTTTTGAGAAACCCACTTAGGATTTTGTTTATTTTGTGTTCGATTTAGGTTAGAAAACTTAAATTTCAATTGAAAATTAGTGTTGGAGATGAAAGTTGAAGTTCTAAATTAGGGTTCATGTGTGTTACGGTTGGTTATAATTCAATTACCAACCGTAATTTTAGTTTTTGATACGGTTACAGTTTGTAAGTGATGAAACGGTAGACAAGAAAATCTAAGAAAGAATGTCCAGTTACGATTTGTATTTGCAATCGTAACTTCACTTACGGTTGGTGTCGACACCATTAAGAAACGTAAATTTTACTGTATGTCTCACAAAAATTCTACGGCTAATACCTATCAACCGTAATTTAGTTACGGTTTGTAATTTTACCACCATTACCAACCGTAGAATTTCCCTGAATTTTGTTCTCAAAAAGCATTTTACGGTTCAAAATTTTAGTTGATACACCAATATAAACTAGTTACAGTTGGTCTCGATACTCTATTTACAAACCGTAATTGGCTACAGTTGGAATGAAGGTTACGAACAAATCAACCTTAACTAGATTATGGTCCATCTTGAGTAACACCAACCGTAACTGGTTTTACGATTGGATTTTCCCCAAATTCAACCAGTTACGGTTGGTAGTTCATCAATTACGAACCGTAACTCACACTTACAGTTGGTTACGTGAGAAACACCAACTGTAAGTCTCTCTGAAAATCTAAAAGTTTTGATCTTTTTATGTATTTTAGATAATTTTGAGACACAAAAAGCTAATTGGATCTAAGTTAGAGGTATACATGGTCATATAAAGATTCACCCATCTCACATTTGTCACTTGAATCACTCATTTTGGTTAACTGAATCAAAACCTAGGGTTTCAAAAATATCACAAAAGTTTTAATTTTTTTCTTAAGCATATGAATCACTCCTTCATTGCTTTAATTCCTAAATTTAATAGTCCATCTGCCCTAAATGATTTTATACCTATTAGTTTATCTAACACAATTTATAAAATTATTTCAAAAATTCTAACTAATCGTTTAAAACCTCTTTTGGACTCCCGTGTCTCTGCTTTTCAGTCTGCTTTCATAGCACATAGGCAAATTCAGGATATCATTATAATTAGTCATGAAATTTTGTATTCTTTCAAAAACAGTAAGAAAAGGAGCAATAAAAATGGTTTCATGGCTATCAAGTTAGACCTTTCAAAAGCTTTCGATAGATTAGAGTCGCCTTTTATTATCTATGTTTTCAGGAAATTGGATTTCTCCAATGATTGGTGCCATTTGGTCTTTCAATGTATCAGCACTGTGTTTTATTCAGTTTTGGTGAATGGCTCGCCAGGTGAGGTCTTTCTCCCTACTAGAGGTATTAGACATGGAGATCGTATATCACCTTATATCTTTATTATTTGTATGGAGATTTTATCATACCTTCTGCTAAAGGGTGAGTCAGATAATAAGATTCAGGGATTCATATTTTAAAAAAAAAAAAGTCCTTCGATTTCGCACTTGTTTTTTGCTGATGATTGCATGCTATTTTCAAAAGCTTCTTTGACATACGCTAGAAATCTAATGAATATTATAAATGCTTTTTCCAAGGACTCTGGTCAAGACATAAATTTTGAGAAATTTGGTTTCTTCACTAGTGCAAAAATGCATCATAAGCATATTAAGTTGCTTTCAAAAAATCTTGGGATAAAATTTTTAAGTAGTTGTGAGAAGTACCTTGGTACTCCTCTCTTTATAAATAGGGATAAAACCAAATCTTTCCATCTTCTAATTGATAGGTTCCATTCTAGGTTGAGTAACTGTAAGAGAACAAATCTTAATGTTGCTGGCAGAACTGTGGTTACTAAGTATGTGCTCCATATCTAGTTTGGTTGTGTATCATATGACATGTTTTCCTTTTCCTAAGAATATAACTTTTAAAACGAACTCCATACAGAGAACTTTTTGGTGGTAAAAAAAAAATCCTAGACATGCTGCTTATTTTCGCTCTTGGAATGATATTGGTAAGTCTAAAAGATGTGGTGATCTAGGAATTAGAAATTCTTATGCTGCTAACAGAGTTTTTATAGCTAAACTGGGTTGGATCATTTGTCAAACTCTTGATCAACTGATCTCTAGATTTTTAAAAGATAATCATTTTCCTAATTAATATTTATTGGAAATAGATAAGGTTGTTGATTCTTCTTCTTGGATTTGGAAAGGTATTGTTAATAGTTTAGTATTCTTAAGATCGAATATTGTGAATAAAGTAAATGATGGTACTTCTACAAAAATTTGTTCTTCAAACTGGTTACCTCTCTGTAATTCGCCTTCGGTTTCTATTAGTCCTAATTTTAATGATTATACTTTTGTTAGTGAACTTACAGATGTGTAGAATAACTGTTGGAATATTGGGTCGTTAAATTCGTTGTTCTCTCCTAATGATGTTTATAAAAATTAGTTCTTTAAGGTTTAATCTTAGTCAAAAAGATAAAATTATATGGCCTCATACAAAAAACGGTATTTACTCTATCAAGACAGCTTATAGTGTTCATATGAATGACATTAGACGGTGATATCTGTTTTCTCCCCTTTCTCTTTATGTTTTGGTTGTCGATTGAGATGGTAATCCATGTGTTATACTCTGTTGTATCCAGCTGGTATTAATTATGAAGCTTAGGAGGTGGTTCATATTTCAAATCATAATAAGGAAAATGAATACTCTTAAATACCTAAACCCAAAGTTTTGTTGAGTTGTAAATCATATTCCATGAAAGTTTAACTTGCAATGAAGTGTTGTAGTGATTTAGTTGTTTCAGATCCTAACATCCCTGTCTTTTAGGCATTTTGAACTTATTCCAAGAAATGAAATGTCTATTGTTATGATCAGATGAACTATTCCAACACTAGTTTCATTGAAGTTGATTCATTTGCTGAATAATGGAGTCTAGCAATTTGAGAAGTTGTATATGATACATACTCATAGTACTTATAATTGAGTTGAGTTGAGTAGTCTTACCATATGGATGAATTAATTTGCTTTGGAACCTTATAACCTATAGTTCATATTGTCCAGTATGGGTTGAAAATTTTGAACTATAGATCTCTTCATTAATAAGGAAATTCCCAAACTCATATCTGTATATGAAGAATATTCAAAATTTTGTTTCTTAGACTTAGAGTGACATTTCTGCTAAAGAACATTATTGACTTCTGAAGATTGATAACTTGATTAGAAGAAGAACTGAATTGCTGAATGATATGCTGTCAATGTCTCAGTTGTGACGGAGAAGCTTCTAAGAAAAGTAAACAATCATCAGCGAAGAACAAGTGACTTATTTCTGGGCTTGTTTTTGTAACTTTGATGCATTTTAAATGACATTGTAGAATATGAGTTTGAAGTATTTTAGAAAAGGATTCCATAACAATGAGGAAAAGATAAGGTGATAATGGATCACCTTGTCGAATTCCTCTAGCAGATGGACTACCATTAATTAAAAGTGAAACATCAGTTGTACTAAAACACTACTGAACCAAGTGTACCCGGTTATGATGAAAACCAAGTTTAAGAAGAATATCCAACAAAAATTTCTACTCTAATATTTCGAAATCCTTCCACATGTACAAATCAGGGAAATATGTAGAGATTTTACCTTTTTTTTTCTTCATAAAATGAATCATCTCATTGGAAATTATAACATTGTTCTGAACGTTTTTTCCAAGAACATAAGCATATTGAGTTGGAGATATAATTTTATCTAATAAAATTTTCAATCTGTTGGCAATAATATTTGAAATAATTTTGTAACTAGCATTGCATAATCTTATAGGACGATAATCACTAGGTGCTTGAGGACGAAGAGTTTTAAGTATCAACAATTGAAAGGTATGACTGATTGATTTAAGCATATGTTTATGAGTGAAAAAATGTTGAACTATAGAAGTTACCTCGTTGCATATAGTTTAATAACAATGTTGATAGAAGGCTTCTTGAAAACCATTTTATTTGAAATACAAAATCTTTAATTTCTAGTTCGGACGGAAGCCAGAGAAGCATATAATTCTTTGTTTGAAATTCTGATAAAATGGAAGTATTAGTGACAGGTTTTTTATTCATCGAGATTGCAAAGAAATGATTAAGAAATTATCTTCAATTTCATCCCTTGAATCATGCCAGGTACTAAATGAATCTTAAATTGCAGAAATATGATTCCTTATTTTGTTGAAATTTGTCTTAGTGTGAAAGTAAGAAGTATTTCTGTCGATTTCAAGTGAATGGGCACCAGCTTTTTGCATAAAATAATCTTTCTGCAAAGTTAATCAATGTTGTATGGATTTGGTTAAACTGAAAACTGCGGGGTCAATAGTTGGTATATTTGTGTTATGACAATGTTGAAGCTCTTATTGAATATAATATATTCGAGATTCTATATTTCCCACAGAAATTTTCTTCCAAAGTTGAAGTTTATTCTTTGTATATATGAGCTTAGATAAAAACTGACACGAAGGAGATCCTAAGAAATCGTGAGACCAATAAATGTTAATAACTTCATAACAAGAGGCTGTAGAGAACCAATATTTTTGAAGTCTAAAAGGGGTTTATTTAGTTTCCATTGTAGAAGTGTAGAGAGAAGTATTGGAGAATGATCTGATGCTAATGGAAACAAATGTTTAAGATGAGCTGATGAATAAGAGTTTAACCAATAAGGATTCACAAGTGCTCTGTCTAGTCCTACTGTTGTATACTCATTACCATTTTCTATGATTATACCATGTTGTAAAAGATCCCGAATATCCCAAATCAATGAGACATAATTGTTGAATAATTGGCCTAATCCATCTAGAATGCTGATGAGAATATTTCGTGTAGTTGTACTACTCAGAGTCTAAGCAAAGAATATTTATATATGGAAGTACGTCCAAAAGATATTACCACTGATCTTTATTCTCTTGTAAATTGTTAGATCCATACATATATGTTAGAAGAAAATCGAGTTGATGGTTCTGAGTATGAATAGTGGTATGCACATCATTTCTAGTAGTATGCATTATTTATAAATCTATGCCATCCTTCCATGCAATAGAAGTACCCCCACCCCCCACCCCCAACACACACACACACACAGATAAGTCAACTGATAGAGCAAACCAAAAACTAAGGTAATTATGTTGTTGAAGATGTAAATGCATTTTAGAATTTTGTGTTTGGTTTCAGACGAAAATAAGATATCTGGATCATATCTACTAATGCAGATAATCCCGAGTAGAAGGATCACCAAAACCTTGGAAATTCCAATATAAAAGTTTCATTTTGAAAATAAAAGAAAAGACAAAAACATAAAGGAAAATAAAAGAGAAGTAGAAAGGAGATGAAAACAGAGATGCTAAAAACATGCTGTGCAGCATCAGGATGGTTCTGATTAAGGAACTTAGTTCTAGCATAATGTCCATTATTGTAGAAGGCATAGCAGAAACAAATTGATGCTGACTTGTAGAAGCATGCGCTGAATCATCTTGGTCATAAGATATTACTACAGTGTGATATCTGAGTTCTCTTACAACAAGATAATTCTGATTAAGGAACCTAGTTCTAGCATCAATGTCCCTTGTTATAGAATGATAGCAGAAACAACTTGATGCTGACTTGTAGAAGCATGAGATGAACCATCTTGATCATCAGATATTACCGTAGTGTTTATTTGAGTTCTGAACGAAAGTTCTATGTCTTAAACTAATACTTGCAACAGACTCTTGAGGAGCAACATCTCTATCATCATGAGGTATAGAAAAATCATACCGAGAATCTGTAATTGAAAAGTGCGATGTATGCATTCCATCTAAAGTCCTAGAAGGATGAGAAAAATATGGTTCTCTCAAATTAGACCTTCTTTAGTGACCATGTTGCAAGAATATATTAGCCAATTCTTCTGGATTTTTTCAGGTGGAACAACTTGTTCAACTTCATCTAGACCAGAATGTCGCAAAGTGTTTTCCATTTTCAGTCTTATAGTCTTTCTGTTATTACACAAATTTGTGTCATGATCTGGAACTTTACACTCAGGACAGACCTTGTATAGATATTTCTCAAAGAAGTAACCAACATATCTTGAAACTCCAGCAGCATTGGCAGAATAAATACCAGACATCATAGGAGTCGTTACATTCATCATGATCAAGGCTCTAAATTTAATAGAAGTAAAAGCATGGATTCCATCAGGTTCAACTACTAAATTTTCTCCAACTATATTACCAAAATGTTTGAGCATATCTGGGTAAGTAAATTCAGGAAGTGGATATTTATATTCAAGCCAGATATGAAAGGTATTGAAGTTCAGTTTTTGGTATGGGAAATTTGGATGCCAATCACGCATGACAATAAGATTACCATCAAAGTTCCAAGACCCAGCAAACAATATAGTTTTTTTTTTTTAAAGAGGAAAGGATTATTAGATTAAACATTAAGCCTCTTGTATATATATATAGTTTCTCTTTAATAAGAGAGTCGAGCCACATATGGGCTTCATCAACCCAACAAGAACTAGATGCATACTTGATGCGTGTCGTAACCACAACAAATTAATTAATATTTTTCCACCTTATTAACAAGTAATATAATGTATTCAAGTTCGTTCCCACGAGGAGCAAGAGGTTTTAGTTGTTTAGTTGCCACAAAAGGGGGGATTGGTTTTAGATTTTAAAAAACAAAAGAAAATAAACAAAGAAATTAAAAGTGTATGCTGAAACCAATAAGAGAGATCAGATCAAGGAATCCTTCTTCGTTGCAAGACAATGATTCAAGTTATGTTCTTTTCCACTTTTTATTAGTCACAGATTATCACCAACCGTAGGATAGCAGGTTCGCTTAGCTAACCCCAAAACTCCTTATTTCACTGAGTTACAGGTCCGCTTAGTTATCAGATTCTATTCAAAAGAACCACCTTGAGGTTCGCTTACAAGATGTAATTCCCCGAACGCATTAAGATTTAAGAATTTAGGTTTAGTACTAGTATTTAAACTCGGTTCGCTTGGTCCACTTTCTAGCATTTTTTTCACACACAATTGCTCCACGAAATCCCTCCGCAAGGTCTCTTGTTTGCTACTTGTGTAAAGAGTCAAGAAACGATTAGTTATCCCCTAACTTTCACTAGATTTAGATCAAATTAACAAATAAATTTAGCGTGCACTCTAAACAATCTATCAATCAACCATGAATGTATAAACATTCCTATTAGTAAAAACAAACGATAATCATGTGAAGAAAACTTCAAGGTAGATTTTAAAACAAAAACTCAAATCATGTTAAGAACTAGGAATTCATCCTCAATCAATAAGAAAATTAGCTACTCATGCTAAGGAGTTCACACAAAGAATAAAGAAAAGAGAAGTGTTGTGTGTGTAGAGGTGTGTAAAAGTTGTGTAGAGAACTTCTCTATTTATAGGCTTCAATTTCCTAGCAACCCTCTTAGGAATAGAATCCTTATTCCATAATAACACCACTTTCCCTTTGTAGCTCAACTTCCAAATCCAAGTCTTTCTCAAATCTTCCATCTTCTCTTTCCAAATCCAAGCCCAATTCTTCAAACCCATGAGTCTAGATGAGTATAGAAAATTCTTCATTAATTGAGTCGACGGAACTTCACTGATACCACCGGAATACGGTACTGGAAATCTCCCTTCCGGTCGCTGGAATCTTCATCGCCGCTGACAGAATATTCCTTCCGGTACCTTTATATTTAACCATCAATCTAACGGTCTTCTGTTAGTCAGCTGGGTCAAGGAAGGGAGTTATCCGAGTCAGCTCAATCATACTGGCTCTGAATTTTGTTCGCCTCTGAAATGACTAGTTTGCCCTTGTTGCTCAATTTGGATGATTTATTCTTCTTTTCTTCCGCATGACTCCAAAGTAGCTATAAAATTCAAAACACGCGTAAAATACATAATTTACAAGAAAAATAGCAGAGAAAGCATAAACAATAGATAATAAATAGGATGTATTCTACACCCTATCAATACTAACTGCATCTTCTGCTAAAAAATCTCCTGTGTAGTTTGTTTCCCTCGATACATAAGTAATGGTCCATGTATTAAAAAATGATAACAACTCACCACAATCCCTAATAATTGAATTTTTTTTCCATTTGACAGCGCCAATATTCTCATTCATTGCATTGAAAACATTGATGCAATCTCTTTCAAGATGAACATTTTTTATTCCACTTCTCATTTCCATTTGAATTGCTTCCAATAGAGCCAATGCTTTTGACTGTTCTGCATCATCTGCTGTTAGAGCATAGCTCGGTTGAACTCACTAAGCGTTGGTATGTCAAGTTTAGTTTTCATATTTTAGTGAGCCAAAACTCATTTAAAGAGTCGCTTGATTATGTAATAGAGTCAACTTCGTATAGGTTAGCATGAAAGTATTAGGATATGAGACATTACAAGTATTGCGAAGACTTGAAGAAGTAAGGAGCTACAACGACAACATCATCCTTCCACTTGAGGTTAGTGATATTTGACTTGAACTGTTTCATTCCCTAACGTATCTTTCAAGTCGTGCATATTGAAAACAAAAATGCGAAGCATGAATGATTATACTCTAGTTATACATAGTATTGAGGAATACAATACGAGGTTTGTTGGTTAACCATTAAACTTTGTAGATAAGACATCGACATAATCGTTTGAATGTTATTGTGATTATGTATGCGTATAAGGTGAAGATTTCATCCTAGGAAATAATGTTTTACATTTATTTTATGAATCGAAAGACAAATTGCCAAACGTTATTGGCATTGTTATTCAATGCATATCTTTTGAACTACCAATATGTGTGATTAGTACAACCGCTCATGACTTGTTTATGTTCTTGGTAAAACTATTCACAAAGGCCTGAATTTTGTATTGGTATGACTTTTATTAGTGAACCCGATCTTAAGTAATCACCTGAGACGGTATGATCGATTTAGTATTATTGGTATGACCGACTCTGGGTAAAGGGGAACCGATCCTAGTAAGAGGTGCAACCTATCACAAAGGGGAATCGATCCTTGTATGAAGTGAAGCAAGTTTTTAGTAGAAAGGGGAACCGATCCTATGGACATGTGCAACACATTTTTAGGCAAAGGGGAACCGATCCTATGGACATGTGCAACAAGTACAAGTTAGATACCATATATATGTGGGGAACCGATCCTAGTACCTAGTCAACCGAATTTTTGTAACTAGCGTGACTATGTAAAGTACTCACATGGAGGTAAAACCGAAACTTGTTTTGCTCGAACCGTGAAACCCATGTTTAGTGATTGAGTGTTCTTGATCAATCACGTAGTTCTTGAAAGTCATATGAACCAATTCTAAACCTGTTTGGAAGTGTGGAAAATCGGTTTCAAGATTGTAAGTATGAAAGAGGACTTACAAAGTAAAGATGTCGACATACTTTGAACATGTGCAATAACGCTTATATTTAATTGTTCAAAGTTATTCCTTAATAGCTAAAGAAAGAAAATCTCGGATCGAATAAAATAAATTGAGAATATTTTATTTAAGTTTTTTAATTTTAATTTAGGAAAATGAAAATTAGTAATTATTTGAGGGTGAAAACAGTTTCTGCTGATTTTGGTAATTTCGAGTGTGTGGGTGAGAAACGAGTCTAAACCCTAAATAATGTACTGCAAGGGAGTACTTTGATTCCAGAGATCAATCTGTACAAATCCGGCCTAAACCAAGAAATGGCCGTTCCAGAATTGCTTCGGTCACAAAGTGAAGGAGAAGGGTTGGTCTAGGGACGGAAGCGAGGAGAGTGTTGAGACCAGAATAGTTGATTCGGGAAGAGTAGTTTTTTGACGACTTGTATCAGAAAGTGGAAAGCTAACAGATGGGAAAGCTAACAAGTGATTTTTGAGTGTGGTGTATTCTCCTGACCAAAACTAGTCTTTGGAGGAAATAAGTGAGACCTATTTATACAAGTCTCAACGAAACGTACCCTGGTCTCGTAAGAGGGGGAAACGGTTGAGTAAATGGAAGAAAATGGTAACTTTTAATGCCTGGAATTGATATTTCCATAATGAAGGAAACGTTAAATACAAACTGCCTCACCCTTATGACACTTTCCTGTAACGGGCGTAGTGTACGCCGCACGCTGTAAACCGTCAGACCAATACCCTGATGAGCATCCCCCAGTTTGTGACATGTTTTGATGTCTCGAGTTTTTTCGTGGAAAACGTGTAGCATGTTGCTACGTGTGGTGTGGCCAAAGGATTTGGCGTTTGTAGCCAAGTTGGTGTCGTGACCAAAGAATAGACATCGTAGCCAGGTTGGTTCCGTGACCAGAGAGTTAGCATTGCAGCCAAGTTGGTGTCGTGACCAAGAGTTAGCATCGCAGCCAAGTTGGTGCAGTGACCAAGAGTTAGTGTCGCAGCCAAGACATTGCCACGAGTCGTTTGGTGGCAGGTTTGTACGGATGAGATCTACATCTCAGGAGGAAGGGTAGCCGTACATTGTTGCAACCATTCGTTTGGCAACCAGCGACATGGTTGTAGCGCTTGCATGCTCTTGGCACGGCCAAATTAGGGTTTTGGCGTCGTGGCCAAGAATTGGCGCCACAACCAAGAGATTTCCATAAATTATTTGGTGGCAAGTTTGTATGGCTGAGATTCGTATCTCAGGAGGAAGGGTGTCCGCTGATCGTTGCAACCCTTCGTTTGCATCCAATGGCATGGTTTAGGCGCGGCCGAGCTAGGATTTTGGCGTTGTTTAGGCGCGGCCAAAACTAGGGTTTTGGGATAGTTTAGGTGCGGACAAAATTAGAGCTTGGCATTGGGCCAAAAGTTGTCATGTGTTTGATGGAAATCTTGTACGACTGAGATTTGCATCTCAAGAGGAAGTGAGGCCGTTGATTGTTGCAACCCTTCGTTTGGCATCCAGAGGCATGTGGTAGGGCCGGCATGGCTTTGGCATATTTTAGGCGCTGCCAAAATTAAGGTTTTGGCAAAACCATGATGTTTGGCCTTGGGCCGGAAGTTGCCATGCGTTAGGTGGCGAACTTGGACGGCTGAGATCTCCATCTCAGATGGAAGGTAGCCGTTGATTGTTGCAACCCTTCGTTTGGCATCCAGAAGCATGGTGGTAGGGCAGCATGGCTTAGGCATGTTTTAGGCGCGGCCAAAATTAGGGTTTTGGCATAAACCGTGATGTTTGGCCTCGGGACGGAAGTTTCCATGCGTTAGGTGGAGAACTAGTACGGCTGAGATCTGCATATCAGATGGAAGGGTAGCCGTTGATTGTTGCAATCCTTCGTTTGGCAGCCAGCAGTATGGTAGTAGGGACGCATGGCTTTGGCATGTTTTAGGCGCGGCCAAAATTAGGGTTTTGGCATAAACCGTGATGTTTGGCCTTGGACCGGAAGTTTCCATGCGTTAGGTGGCGAACTTGCACGGCTGAGATCTACATCTCAGATGGAAGGGTAGCCGTTGATTGTTGCAACCCTTTGTTTGGCATCCAGCGGCATGGTGGTAGGGCCGCATGGCTTTGGCATGTTTTAGGCGCGGCCAAAATTAGGGTTTTGGCAAACCGTGATGTTTGGCCTTGGGCCGGAAGTTTCCATGCGTTAAGTGGCGAACTAGTACGGCTGAGATCTGCATCTCAGATGGAAGGGTAGCCGTTGATTATTGCAATCCTTCGTTTGGCAGCCATCGGTATGGTGGTAGGGACGCATGGCTTTGGCATGTTTTAGGCGCGTCCAAAATTAGGGTTTTGGCATAAACCGTGATGTTTGGCCTTGGACCGGAAGTTTCCATGCGTTAGGTGGAGAACTTGCACGGCTGAGATCTTCATCTCAGATGGAAGGGTAGTCGTTGATTGTTGCAATCCTTCATTTGGCAGCCAGCGACATGGTGGTAGGGACGCATGGCTTTGGCATGTTTTAGGCGCGGCCAAAATTGGAGTTTTGGCATAGACCATGATGTTTGGCCTTGGGCCGGAAGTTTCCATGCGTTAGGTGGCGAACTTGCACGGCTGAGATCTGCATCTCAGATGGAAGGGTAGCCGTTGATTGTTGCAACCCTTCGTTTGGCAGCCAGCGGCACGGTGGTAGGGCCGCATGGCTTTGGCATGTTTTAGGCGCGGCCAAAATTAGGGTTTTGGCATAAACTGTGAAGTTTGGCCTTGGGCCAAAAGTTTCCATGAGTTAAGTGGCGAACTTGTACGACTGAGATATGCATATCAGATGGAAGGGTAGTCGTTGATTGTTGCAACCCTTCGTTTGGCATCCGACGGTATGGTGGTAGGACCGTATGGCTTTGGCACAGTGGTGCAGCTGGAATGGTCGGCATGCCTTCGCACGGAGATGTGGCAGGCATGGCATGCATTTGGCAAAGTGTTGAGGCTGGCATGGCATGCATTTGGCACAGTGGTGAGGCTGGCATGCCTTGGGGCGGAGATGTGGCTGGCATGGCATACCTTTGGCACAGTGGTGCGGCTGGCATGGTGGGCATGCCTTGGCGCGGAAATGTGGATGGTATGGCATGCCTTTGGCACAGTAGTGCAGCTGGCATGGTCGGAATGCCATGGCGCGGAGATGTGGCTGGCATGGCATGCCTTTGGCACAGTGGTGCGGCTGGCATGGTCGGCATGCCTTAGTGCGGAGATGTGGCTGGCATGGCATGCCTTGGCGCGGAGATGTGGTTGGCATGTCATGACTTTGGCACAATGGTGCGGCTGGCATGGTTGGCATTCCTTGGCGCGGAGATGTGGCAGGCATGGCATGCCTTTGGCACAGTGGTGCGGCTGGCATGGTTGGCATGCCTTGGCGCGGAGATGTGGCTGGCATGGAATGCCATTGGAAAGGTGGTGCGTCTGGCATGGTTGTCATGCCTTTGGCACGGAGATGTGGCTAGCATGGCATGCCATTGGCACGGTGGTGCGGCTGGCATGGTTGGCATGCCTTTGGCACGAAGATATGGCTGGCATGGCATGCCATTGGCACGGTGGTGCGGCTGGCATGGTTGGAATGCCTTTGGCGCGGAGATGTGGCTGGCATGGCATGCCATTGGTACGGTGGTGCGGCTGCCATGGTCGGCATGCCTTTGGCACGGAGATGTGGCTGGCATGGCATGCCATTGGCACGGTGGTGCGGCTGGCATGGTCGACATGCCTTTGGCGCGGATATGTGTCATGGCATGGCATTCCATTAGCACGTTTGGCTAGCATGCGCGACTGGCATGTGTAGAGATGATGTCGGTCAGTACCGAGGGCTCTGCCGTGGAGCATGACATATACATAAAAACGGTACCCCGGTAAATTTACGCAGTCATGTTGAACGGTTCAATTAATGTTCTAGTGACGACATCATTACTCAAGTGTGACGTCACCGTTTGACTAAGGTTTTACGATTCTAACCCTAAGCTAAAAACTACCATCAACATTAAGTCCCCTGCTTAGCTCGGAACAGGAGCATTATTGTGAGGTAAGCATAAGATGTTGACAGGCAAGGAAAAAATCGAAATGGAAAGTCATGAAAAGATGATCAGGAAGATCCGTCTAACCTTTTTCGGGAGTGTTCTGAGAATCCGTGATTCTTGCGTTGACGGCTTTGCGTAAATCCTTCCCGTGGTGTTGCTGGCTAGACCGTGAGAATGGTAGGGGCGGTTGTTGGTTGAGATGCAGAATGTTGGCTTGGTATGACGCTCGCTCGGCATGGCACGGTGCCAGCATGGCATGGCGCAGACTGTTAGGCACCGTGAGGCAAGGCATGCTGCCGACTGTTGGGCAATGATAGACACATTTTTGTGTCCGATTTGTCTCGATTCTATATATTGTTAGGGCTCATTTTTGTACTTATTATGGTGTTTTATTTATTTGTAGGTATTTTTGGAAAAATAAAATTTTGCGGCGAAATTGGCTCGAAAAGTGATGTTTGCACTCTCCGGAGGAATCACTAAATACGCCCCGAAGAAATGTTGTTGGCACCCGGACGAAGTGTTAGAAGCACCCAGGAAAAGTATTAAAAATACCCCAGAAAATCGCTAAAGGGACCCCTAGCAATGAATAAGGGGTACCCAAATTACTAAGGGGAACCCAACCAGCTATTCCCACCCCAGCCATTGTTAGGGGGACACCATCTTTATGGTTTAAACGCACTGAATTTTGGCTGGAAAATTATTATCAACAGCGAACTCCCTGAATTGGATTTGGACGTGATATTCTCGTGGATTTTCAGCAGACCAAGTTGGTTTGGGCTTGGTTTGATCATATATGCAAGGTACGTGGATTAAAATCGAAAATAAAGGGAGATATGGGAAGATTTCCTAAAACAGGCGAAACAGGGCCTGTATGGGTGTTCAATTCAGTTGTATTGGGCTTCATAATCGAGATTTGATGAAACACATGAGGATTAATACTCGGGTCTTTGTGGTTTGAGTTTGGGCGAGATTTAGTCGGATTTCTTCTCGAATTTTGATTTGCATTAACCTGTTTCACAGGATCACCAATGAACTTATTTACGTAAAGAAAAAGATTGTCATTTATAAATACGGTGAAACAAGGGAGTAGTTGTTCACGGATTTTATGTTCGGCTAAATTTGGTAATACGTGGGGAATGGGATAGTGAATATCTCCTTATGGAATCGAATCTATCAACAAAGGAGAGTTTGGACTAAACAGGGATACGTGTGAAGAAAATATGAAAATTATATCTGTAACTTTTGGAAAAGGTAAAGAAAGAAAATCAGAGATTTTCTTGGAGACTTGATCGTGCTGTGGCATATATATATATATATGTTGCTTGGAGTTCCAAAAGGATCTATCGAGTAGTTTGGGGCCTTTACGTACACTTTGGGGAAGTTTAGAACATAACAGAGCACAAAAACACCAAGTTGCAGAGATACACGCGAGAGGAAGAAGAAGAACTCAGAACAGCAGTAAGGGACAGTCGCAGAATCCGTGGCCTTTTCTTTCAAATTCAATCAGTTTGTCACAATTTCTGTAATAATTATTCAGAGTTCGCAACAGTTTTGTGTTAGGGTACTTCGTAACGGTGGTTCGTAACAATTATATCCGTTACAAACACGCTGTTTTATACCTTCTCTTCTTTTTAATCAACTTTTGAGCAACAAACATGTATTTTGAGCAAGTGATTAATATGAGGAGCTAAACCCCATTGCTGAGGCGATAGAGGAAGCTATTTTTTCCAACAAAAAGTGGTATATTCTTACTTATTCATTTATTGTAATTATTTTTATGATTTTTTTTCCTTGAGTGAAAATTGTTTGAATGATTCTTGTTAAGCAATTGTTATTTCTTTTGATAGAGCATGCTTGGACCTAGGTTTTTGATGTTCTATGCTTCAGATCTACACTTGTTATTTTGAGAATCTACTTGTTGCAATAGTTTAGAATCAAACTGAACGAAAAACATTGGATGAATATAAATATTGGATTAAATCACTTTGAACTTGGAAAATAGTGGAATCTTAGCCTCAATGTTCTTTTAATATTAATATCAACTTTGATTGAGTTTGCTATAATTCTTAGTGAGTTTTCTATTTTAATATTAGAATTTAAGTATAATTAATATCCTTCACAAGTCTGAGAATCGAACCACTTTTACCACTATCTACAAATCACATCAACTTTTGGCGCCGCCGACGCAGACTTGTTTTTAGGGTTTTAGATTTATTTTTTTTATTTTTTTGTTTTTATTATTTTTGTCTTTTTTTATGTTTTTGGGTATTTATCTTGTGTCTACAGGTTCTGGATCATAAAGAAAATTGAGCCAAGGAGTTTGGTGATTTCATAAAGACTTGGAGCTAAAGATTAAAGCAAAAAGAACAGAAAAGAAGACAATTTTATTTTTTTATTTTTTTAGACGATTTTAGTTTAGGGTTTGTATATTTTATTTTTTTTTAAAAAGAAAAAACTGTATTAGGGTTTATTATTTTTGTAATTTTTCTTTATTTTTTTTGGACTTTTGGACTTTAGGACATTATTTTTTTTATTACCCTACGGAAGGGTACTTTAAATATAAACTGTTTGCAGAGAAGGAGGACAATTACGATATTGTCTCTGCACCTTGGGTTCGTACACTAGACATCGGAGTCAGTGGCCCGAGTCGACTACAACCGATTCATCCCCCGTATGGAACGGGAGGTAAGATTCTAAACACTCGCGAATCCCCTGTCAGCGAGTTACTGGACTCCTTCGTATGCATATATGTTGAGAACTGAATACGGACATTTATTTTTCTAGTAAAGAGCAAGGCCTGGCCATACAAGATAAGGGTTCGGATTTCATCACCGTTCTCTTCTTGCCCACTTTAAGAACACGTAACCTACGCAAACCTAAGCCTAAAATTTTTACTAGAACGAGACCGATAGGGTAATGAGCTTAACAGGAAAGTCATTCGAAAAATATTGGTTACTCTTTTAAGCATACTTAGAAGTTATTGACGGTTTCTGTAAGTTGAATGCGTGACTGCGCCGCCTTGTAATACCGGCGAGGCCTTGGGTATCAAAGCTCCACCGAGCTTCCCTCGCCTCTATTCAACTTACGTTAACTCGGATTGATTCCAGAGGGGTTTGCTTAAATTGTAACGAATTCCCGTTCGAAGGATTAGAAGCTGGTCTATAAACAATCTAAGTGGAGCCATCATGC
This sequence comes from Papaver somniferum, assembly GCF_003573695.1. Lineage (NCBI taxonomy): Eukaryota > Viridiplantae > Streptophyta > Magnoliopsida > Ranunculales > Papaveraceae > Papaver > Papaver somniferum. Next base: position 2,885,195 of record NW_020625486.1, read on the forward strand.
TTTTTGTTTGCTAGAAATCAATAGGTTTGATTTGGTTGAGTCGGCCTTGATCTGTGTTTGGTTACCCTTCCAATTTAGAAAATTCTATTGTATGCCTGAACGTAAACGAGACTCACTAGGTAGATTTTTTAAAGAGAAACCTAGTAGTTCGAAGCGTCTCGATTACCTTAATCTAGAAAGTACGGTTTTTGAAGAGTCTGTTTTTGAACGTTCTTTGACGGAGGAGAGAATCCCTGTTGCTCCGATAGCGCCAGAAATGGCAACTTTGAAAGCTTTGTTGAATCCAACTAGGACTACCCGTCCTTCGTGTATTAAGTTAGCTGAAACGGAGGCACCCTATGAACTGAAACCTGGGACCTTACAGATGCTCCCAATCTTTTTAGAGAAAGAAGATGAAAACCCTTATTACCATGTTAGGGATTTTGATGACATTTGTAGTACTTTAGGAATTAGAGACTTAGATGATGATGCTTTGAAACTTAAGTTATTCCCATTTTCCCTGAAAGATAAGGCTAAGTCGTGGCTGTATAGTTTGGACTCCGAGACAAATGAGACATATGAACAACTTACATCTGCATTTTTCAATAAGTTTTTCCCTAGGCACAAAACATCGTCTATTAGGACGCAAATATGCACATTTTCACAACAAGAGGGAGAATCTTTATATAGGTATTTGGAAAGGTTCAATGATTTATTATCCCAGTGTCCTCATCATGGTTTAGAAAAGGTTAGGCTAGTTCAGATCCTTTATGAGGGTTTAGATTATTCCACAACGACCATGGTTGAGTCTCTATGCACTGGTAGATTTGAAAACCAAACTGTTGATGCGGCGATGGAATTTTTTAATGAAATCACCGAAAAAACCCAGCAATGGGAAAATAATAGGGCACCCTAGAAAGCAATTCTTTGAAGTAGAGGAAACGTTAATAGGGTAGAAGGAGGCTATGAATCAGATGCCAAAATTGCTGCTATAGCAAAAAGGTTAGAAGCCTTAGAAGTGGACCAGACTAGTGGTAGAGTGGAGCCTTTTTGGGAAGGCCAGAATATTGAAGAGCAGGCCAATGCTCTTTATAATAACAATAGATTTGATAACCGTCAAAAGATTGACCCATATTCAGTAACCTATAATCCTGGTTGGAGAAACCATCCGAACCTTTGATGGTCTAAGGGCCAAAGTCAAGGTCATTTTAGTAATTCTAATGCTCCCCCAGGTTTTGGCTATACTAAGAATCCTTCAGGACTAGCTCAGTTTCAGAATCAGTCAGATAAGAAAATCCTAAGTTTAGAGGAATCTCTCGCCTTGTTAACTCAGCAAACTGCAAAATTCCAGTTATCCGTAGAACAGAGTCTACAAGCTAGTAACAGGATAGGACAAGAAAATAGTCAGGCTATTTCCGAGTTAAAAACCCAGGTTGGTCTGATAAGTGATTCTTTGAGAGAAAAAGGTAAGTTTCCTAGTCAAACACAACCCAACCCTAGAGGAGTTCATGAATTAGGTGCAAAACCATCGAATCAATTGAATGTTGTTAGAACCCTTAGAAGTGGTAGAGTTGTAGACAATAAGGTAACCATGCCCGATAGTGAACATATGTAGTTCACCCCAGGATCTCACCTCTCAGGACCAGTAGCTGAAGAGACTGATAAAGTTTCTAATGATGTGAATTCGGTTCCTGAAAGGTCTGATTTTAGGCCTAGAGCCCCATTTCCTCACTATTAGTACCAACAAAGAAGGAATCGAACTTTAATGACATAGTGGAGGTTTTTAAGCAAGTTACCATAAACCTTCCCTTATTAGATGCAATTAGGCAAATTCCTGCTTATGCCAAGTTCCTTAAGGATATGTGTACGCGAAAGCGAAAACTTAGCGTCCATAAGAAAGCCTTTTTAGCTAGTCACGTAATTCAATCATTCAGAACACCACAACTCCAAAGTACAAAGACCCAGGTTCTCCTACCATTGCTTGCACAATAGGTAACTTCCGGGTAGAAAAAGCTTTACTTGACTTAGGAGCCAGTGTGAACTTACTGCCATTCCATGTATACTTACAGCTAGGACTTGGTGAAATGAAACCTACTCAGATGACACTGCAGTTAGCTGATAGGTCTGTTAAAATCCCTCGAGGTGTTATCGAGGATGTTCTTATTGAGGTCGACAAGTTTATTTATCCAGTGGATTTCGTGGTCCTAGATACCCAACTGTCCCTGACCCAGAGAACCAGATACCTGTGATTTTAGGTCGCCCATTTTTAGCTACGTCTAATGCGATCATTAACTGTCGAAATGGTGTGATGAGTTTATTTTTGGCAATATGACTATGGAGATGAACATTTTTAATGTCAGTAAGCAACCTCATGAGCTAGATGACACATGTGTTGAGGAGGTGAACATGATAGAAGCCTTAGTTCAGGAGTCATTACCAAACATCTTGTCTGAAGACCCATTAGAAAGTTGTCTATCCCATTTTGGTTTAGATTTTGACGACGATAAACTATGAACAGGTGAATGCTCTATAGATTCTAACCCTATGTTAGACATGATATGGAAAGCTAGGTTCGAACCGTTACCATTTTCTGAGACTACCCTAATTCCTTCTTTAGAAAAGCCCCCAAAGTTGGACCTTAAACCACTACCCGATACTCTAAAGTATGTGTTTTTAGGCCCATCTGAGACTTTACCTGTGATTGTAGCTTCCAATTTGGATAGTGATCAGGAAAGTAGGCTAGTAAATGTACTTCAAGACAATAAGGAAGCTTTAGGGTGGACTATAGCAGAATTAAGGGTATAATCCTACTGTGTGTATGCATCAGATTCATTTAGAGGAAGACTCCAAACCTTCTAGGGATGCAACGTCGACTGAACCCTAACATGAAAGAGGTAGTTCGAAAATATGCTTAAGTTGTTAGATGCGGGTATTATTTACCCAATTTCAGACAGTAAGTGGGTGCCCTGTTCAGGTTGTCCCCAAGAAATCAGGTATCACTGTAGTCCTGAATGATAATAATGAATTAATCCCAACCCGAGTGACCACGGGATGGCGTGTGTGTATTGACTATAGGAAATTGAACAAGGTCACAAGGAAGGATCACTTTCCCCTTCCTTTTATCGACCAAATGCTAGAGCGATTAGCTGGACATAGTCACTATTGCTTCTTAGATGGATACTCCGGTTATAATCAGATCGTTATTGCCCCAAGACCAAGAGAAAACCACTTTTACCTGTCCCTTTGGTACCTTTGCGTATAGACGCATGCCTTTCGGGCTATGTAATGCCCCTGCAACTTTTCAGCGTTGTATGATGAGCATATTTTCTGATATGGTAGAACGGTTCTTAGAGGTCTTTATGGATGATTTTTCAGTGTTTGGTTCATCTTTCGATGAGTGCTTGCATCATTTGACATAGTTGTTGACTAGGTGTAGGAAAAAAATTTTAGTGCTAATGGGAAAATGCCATTTTCATGGTTAAATCAGGAATTGTATTAGGGCACATCGTCTCTTTCACAATATATATAGAGGTAGACAAAGCCAAAATTGACCTTATTAAGACATTACAGGTCCAAAAAACCGTAAAATATATTAGGTCATTCCTAAGGCAGCAGGTTTTACCGTCGATTCATTAGGATTTAGCTTTATTTTCTAGACCTCTTTGCAATTTGCTTGCAAAATGTTAAGTTTGTCCATTTAGATGCTTTTTAAAGGCTTTGAGAAGCTGAAAACTTTACTCACTAACTGCCCCGAGTCCAGGCACCTAACTGGAACCTACCCTTTGAGATTATGGTGATTCTTCAGATTATGCGATAGGCGTCGTTTTAGGACAACGAGAAAACAAATTACTTCATGTGATTATTATGCTAGCAAAACTCTGAATAATGATGCCCAAAAGAACTACACAACTACCGAGAAGGAACTTTTAGCCATCGTGTTTGCCTTGGATAAGTTTTAGGTCCTACCTATTAGGTTCTAAGATCATAATCTATACAGATCATGCTGCTTTAAAATACCTTTTATCTGAAAGGATACCAAACCTAGATTGATTAGATGGATCCTATTGTTTCAGGAATTTCCCCAGACATTAGAGACAAAAAGGGTGCAGAAAATGTAGTAGCATATCACTTGTCTAGGCTAGTTGTTAGTTCCCCTAGTGATTCCCTTCCTATAAGGGATAGCTTTCCTGATTCTCTTGTTCTCGTTCCCACACCTTGGTATGCAAATATAATGAATTATCTTGTTACTGGTCGAACCCCTCAACATTGGGGTAAGCAGTATCGTTCTAGGTTTTTAGACGAGGTTAAGCATTTCTTTTGGGACGATCCTTATCTGTTTAAGTATTGTCCGGACCAGATTATTAGGAGATGTGTATCTGAGAGTGACCAGTCTAGTATTATCTCCTTTTGTCATGAACATGCATGTGGGGGTCATTTTAGTGCTAAAAGGACTGCTGGTAAGATTTTGCAGTGTGGATTTTACTGGCCTTCGTTGTTTAAAGATTCCCATAGTCATTGTGTTTCTTGTGAGCGTTGCCAGAAGTTAGGAACCATTTCCTGTAGAAATGTGATGCCTTTGAACCCTATTTTAGTGATTGAGGTCTTTGATGTGTGGGGCATTGATTTTATGGGTCCATTTCCTATTTCATTTGGTTATCTTTACATACTTGTCGTTGTAGACTATGTGTCTAAGTGGGTTGAGGCGGTTCCGTATAGAACGAATGACCACAGGGTCGTAGTCCAGTTTTTGAAAGAGAATATACTTACACGTTTTGGTACGCCGCGAGCTATAATTAGTGATGGAGGTTCACACTTTTGTAATAGACCGTTTTCTCTTTTAATTAAACAATACGGTATACCCATAAAGTAGCAACCCCATATCACCCTCAGACTAGTGGTCAGGTAGAGGTTTCCAATAGGGAAATTAAACGTATTCTAGAGAAAACAGTTAATCCAAATAGGAAAGACTGGTCGTTGAGGCATACTTATGCCTTATGGGCTTACTGTACCGCGTTTAAGACACCCACTGGAATGTCACCTTATCGTTTAGTGTTTGGCAAGGCATGTCACCTGCCTGTTGAGTTAGAGCATCGATCCTATTGGGCTATTAAGAACTTAAAACTTTTCACTTGACAAGGCAGGCGCTCAAAGAAAGCTCCAGCTCAATGAGTTGGACGAGATTCCTAGAGATGCATACGATAGTGCTAAGGAGTATAAGAACAAAATGAAACTTGTGCATGATATGAATATTTTACGAAAGTCATTTTCTCCAGGTCAAAAAGTTCTTCTGTATGACACTCGTTTGCATATATTCCCCGGGAAATTGCGCTCTCGGTGGACCGGTCCTTTTGTGGTCCGTACTGTTTTTCCTCATGGCGCTGTTGAGATTGAGACACTAGATGGTAGTAGTTCTTCGAAAGTTAACAGTCAGCGCTTGAAGCCCTTTTTAGAGCCTTTTCCTACAGGTGATGTTGAGGAGGTCCCTCTGGAGGACCCTGTTTACCTTGATTGACCGTCGAGGCGATTTTATATGTTGTATAATATTTTTGTAGGTTTTTGGTTACACTTCACCCAGGTATTATCTTTCCGACTTGTCTCTTTACTATTTCCTCATGTTACTTATATTTTTGGTACTGTTCTTTGATTAGAAACATTGAGGACAATGTTATATTTAAATTTGGGGGTGGGGTAGAACTTTTTGTTACCTTTTCGTTGCAATAATTAAACTCCAAAGCCTAGAAATTTATGCTTATTAAGGATGGCACTAACCAATCTAAGTGGATGGAAGCATTTTGGTTGTAGGAGTTGAGGAACCAATCTGACTAGATGGAAACATCTAAAGAGTCTATTCATAAAAGCACAGAGCTCAGGTGTTAGAAATAACATGATAGTTTCACCATATCTTGTTGATTCCTTTTCACTTCTGTTTTTATTTTGTTTTGTTTTTAAACTATGTTTCTCTAAGTGATTAGGTGGGGCTCACGATTCAAGTTGTTACCAATGCTAGGGTGAATTAGAGTGATTGAGATAAAAAAAAAAGTTGAAAAAGGAAAGAAAAAAAGAGTTGAAAAAAAAAGAGACCAGACCATCAGACCAACTGGAATAAATTCAATAAAGTCGACCACTGGAACCCTTGTATATGCCAGTTGTGTTGACATAGAGTTAGGATTATCAAGCACTGTTTCCCTTGTATATGCCAGTGTGTTGATATTAGTCAGACTAGTATCTCAGTCCATTAGGATAGGTTCATTTTGGCGGAGGCCTTCAGACAGATATGAAAAACACCGTTCACCTAGTAAACATCAAAACCATCTATGTTTTTCTATATACATCTTCTTGATCTACCCATGTGATTAGTTTTGACTCCGGATATTGATGTCCATAGTGCGACTATCTGAGTAGAGCTATGTCACTTCATATTAATTTTAGTATGCTTGAGTGCAAACTCGTGTACAATAATTGGAATTTCGCATCAGGGTACTTCCTCCTGTAGTCAATAAGTATGCCAACAAGGGAGATTCTTTAGTGCCTTCCAAGGTTCTGTGTAGATAGCTAGGGTCTGGAGTAAAAAGTTTTTGTGGGTATACCTCTGGTAAGCTCTCCGGAGATAACACTCCGCCACTAGGGACACCTAGGGGTTTAAAGGCTTATTGCATACGCTAAATGCAATCGACGATGCCTACGACAGTGAGTTAGGATTTTATTTATATTTTATTTTTGCTCGAGGACTAGCAAATAATAGGTTTGGGGGTATTTGATAGACACATTTTTGTGTCCGATTTGTCTCGATTCTATATATTGTTAGGGCTCATTTTTGTACTTATTATGGTGTTTTATTTATTTGTAGGTATTTTTGGAAAAATAAACTTTTGCGGCGAAATTGGCTCGAAAAGTGATGTTTGCACTCTCCGGAGGAATCACTAAATCACCCCGAAGAAATGTTGTTGGCACCCGGACGAAGTGTTAGACGCACCCAGGAAAAGTATTAAAAATACCCCAGAAAATCGCTAAAGGGACCCCTAGCAATGGATAAGGGGTACCCAAATTACTAAGGGGAACCCAAACAGCTATTCCCACCCCATCCATTGTTAGGGGGACACCATCTTTATGGTTTAAACGCACTGAATTTTGGATGGAAAATTATTATCAACAGCGAACTCCCTGAATTGGATTTGGACGTGATATTCTCGTGGATTTTCAGCAGACCAAGTTGGTTTGGGCTTGGTTTGATCATACATGCAAGGTACGTGGATTAAAGTCGAAAATAAAGGGAGATATGGCAAGATTTCCTAAAACAGGCGAAACAGGGCCTGTATGGTGTTCAATTCAGTTGTATTGGGTTTGATAATCGAGATTTGATAAAACACAGGAGGAGTAATACTCGGGTCTTTGTGGATTGAGTTTGGGCGAGATTTAGTCGGATTTCTTCTCGGATTTTGATTTGCATTACCTTTTTTCCTAGGATCAACAATGAACTTATTTACGTAAAGAAAAAGATTGTAATTTATAAACACGGTGAAACAAAGGAGTAGTTGTTCACGGATTTTATGTTCGGCTAAATTTGGTAATACGTGGGGAATGGGATAGTGAATATCTCCTTATGGATTCGAATCTATCAACAAAGGAGAGTTTGGACTAAACAGGGAGACGTGTGAAGAAAATATGAAAATTATATCCGTAACTTTTGGAAAAAGTAAAGGAAGAAAATCAGAGATTTTCTTGGAGACTTGATCGTGCTGTGGCATATATATATATATGTTGCTTGGAGTTCCAAAAGGATCTATCGAGTAGTTTGGGGCCTTTACGTACACTTTGGGGAAGTTTAGAACATAACAGAGCACAAAAACACCAAGTTGCAGAGATACACGCGAGAGGAAGAAGAAGAACTCAGAACAGCAGTAAGAGACAGTCGCAGAATCCGTGGCCTTTTCTTTCAAATTCAATCAGTTTGTCACAATTTCTGTAACAATTATTCAGAGTTCGCAACAGTTTTGTGTTAGGGTACTTCGTAACAGTGGTTGGTAACAATTATATCCGTTACAAACACGCTGTTTTATACGTTCTCTTCTTTTTAATCAACTTTTGAGCAACAAACGTGTATTTTGAGCAAGTGATTAATATGAGGAGCTAAACCCCATTGCTGAGGCGATAGAGGAAGCTATTTTTTCCAACAAAAAGTGGTATATTCTTACTTATTTATTTATTGTAATTATTTTTATGATTGTTTTGCCTTGAGTGAAAATTGTTTGAATGATTCTTGTTAAGCAATTGTTATTTCTTTTGATAGAGCAGGCTTGGACCTTGGTTTTTGATGTTCTATGCTTCGAATTTACACTTGTTATTTTGAAAATCTACTTGTTGCAATAGTTTAGAATCAAACTGAATGAAAAACATTGCATGAATATAAATATTGGATTAAATCACTTTGAAGTTGGAAAATAGTGGAATCTTAGCCTCAGTGTTCTTTTAATATTAATATCAACTTTGATTGAGTTTGCTATAATTCTTAGTGAGTTTTCTATTTTAATATTAGAATTTAAGTCTAATTAATATCCTTCACAAGTATGAGAATCGAACCACTTTTACCACTATCTACAAATCACATCAGGCACCGTGAGACTTGCTCTTGCGGGCCCAATTGCTTTTTTCCATTCGTGGCTCAAATAGGGAATCCTTTCCTTATTCAAATTCCAAAAGTGTCACGCCTATAAAAGGGGTTGCTTTCCCTTTTATTTTGTGTCGTTGTTCTCATGTCCTTGTGCTAGCGGCAGAGTGGTAGCAATAAAGCGAGCAAGCATTCCAGGTAAGTACTCCAGGGTTTCTCCTTCAATCTATTTCCACTTTTTTTTTATTGGCGCAAACCCTAGCCATAGGTATATCTTCTATGAACTTGTAGAAATATTTTAGCGTGAACACCGCAATAGTGTTAAACACCTCAATTGTTATGCAATAGTAGGCATGCACGGGAAGGTGACCCCCACCAATTCCTTTCCCATGAAAACCTAGCTTTTAGGGTTTCCTTTTTTCTTGGTGTAGCCGTGTGTATAATTTCCGCGGTGTAGCGTGCTTTCTTGGTTGGGCGCGTACTTTCCGCTACGAGGTACAGTTTTGGCAAGGAGTGTGCATTCCGTGGCTACGTAGGGTTCACTAGTTTCTATTTCTTCGGTCATGTGTGTTATGACTTGTGGTTGAAAATAGAGTGGCTTGCAACCGAAATGAATTCGTCATTGCTGGTAAAGTAATCTTCGTGCACCCTCCTTTTTTTTATATCCCTTTATTTTGTTGTAGTTGAAAGCGTACGTAGCTTAAGAAGGTTTCGTTAGGATGTCACCTGAGAAAATCCCTACCGCGGCTTCGAAAAATATCGACAGCTCTAAGCCAAACATGGATGATGAATTTTTCACAACGTCCGCCACAGCTAGGAGAAATCATCCTAAGTTCGTGCCCTCCTCCTGACCGGTTCAGAGGGTGAAGGACACACCCAGTCGGTTCGACCAGGTTGTGTGTAATACGATTTTGCCTTCAGAGGCAAGAGTATCCTGCTTCTTCCATTGACTTTATAATATGTCAGAGTCCGTTGCGCTCTTTCGACAAGTGGATGCAATTCATGATAAGTCAGGACCGCGTAAAAGCAAATTTGATCAAAGCGCAAATCCTTGGATCTGTCTTCTGGAAAGATATCCCGAGCTTAGTTGCTTTCGTCTCTCGGTGGTGTCCAGACACTCACACATCCATATGCAGGTGGGGTGAAATGACTGTCTCTTTGGAAAGCGTGGTTATCTTGCTGAAAATTCCCGTAATAGGGAATCTTGATATCACCTTGTATGAAGATGAAGAACAAATGCACACTTCTCTCGCTGAGAAGTCAAAAGGTTTTGTTCTGAAGGAAAATGAGACGAGGTGATTCTATAGCTGGTGGGTGTCTCAATGGTTCCCAGATGAGTCGGATCCAGATCAAAAGAATAGAACGCTTCATGTCGCGGAATTCTTGGTTCTTTGGTTATCCAGGGACATTTTTGACGATGGCTCTGGTAAGAAGGAAATAAGACAGGGTCTCATTAAGTTTGCCATCAGATTAGAGAAAGGTGTTGTTCTCCCCATTGGCGGCTTGTTTCTCGGTTCTCTGTACACACATTTGGATCATCTAGTTGTGGACGTGCATGCTTCCAACGGCTACATGAAAGTGGACTCGTACGTCCATGTTGCTTTTCTTCAAGAGTGGTTGTGGGAGCATTTCGAGAAGTGCGCTCCCAAACCGCTGGCTTTACTTCCTTGAGTCTTGGGGTGGTTCTAGGATACTTCGCTGGGTGAACAGGCGCCCAAGATATGGCTCGAACCTGGTTGACTTCCTTGACAACTCCTACACAATCAAATTTAGTCCATGGGATCCGGTGCACGGCTCCAAAATTCAAATAGACATTTTTGTCTCTGTTCCGAATACTTTTTTGCTTTTTGAAAAGAATACGAGCATTGGCGAGGTTGTGTTCATGCGAAGTTGCACGCCTGGTTATGTACCGTATTTCTTTCTAGGATCTTGTCAGGCAGTCTCTTACAACATTAACAGGGCGACTCGACATATGGGATTTGACCAAGGGGTCCCTCTCTCTCGTCAGTCGGCTGTTCCAGAAAACTTGTTGCCAGCTTTTCTTGATGCTAGTGCTCTTGCTCAGGGTATAAGTCTTCCCTTTTTGCTCTAGGCACGAAATCCGACAACAACTTCCAAGTATAACATATTCTGGCAGGACGAGTTCCTTGACATTCATGGATTCGTGAATGACGTAGTGAAGAATACCTGTGGTAAGCCTTCCGCTGCAACTTTAGAAAGACACCCATTGTTAAGGGATCCTTCCTCGCCCAAAAGGAAATCTCTTAATACGTACACGGACAGTCCCCAAAAGAAGGAGCGAAGGTCGAAAGATCGCGCGGGTGGTTTTCGACCAGATTCAATGGCCCTTGTGACTTTCAGTTCTTCCAACGTTTGGGTATGTATTCTTTTTCTTGCCCACTCAGTCGGATTGTACAGTTTTTTTTCGTTACTGAAAATCTTTCCTTATTTCTTAACCAGGGCGTGAACGCCTTTGCGCGGCTTGCACGTAGTCGGAAAACGGCGGCTCTCGCAACAGAGGGTGGAAATGCTGAGCCTCAGAGAACGGCGGAAGAAGGTGACAATGCCGATCCTTCTTGCGGTGAAGAAGAGCTCCAAAACAAGGAAATCTCGGCATCTAGTGATGATGAAAATAACTCTTCCAACAGAAGCTCCGCTTCTTCTCCTATACCAAGATATGGGAAAGGTATGGACACATCGCCACAACCAAAAAGTTACTAGTCAGTTTGCGCTGGTCAAGCGTGTTGAGGAAGCTTTATCTTATATTGACGACATGTGCAAAGTGACTGACCATACTATTTTTGAAGATGTGGTCTCAAGCTGGAAGTTCCATCGTGATGTGTGCGTAGACCACGGGTTCAACGTTCCCTGGTTTTTTGAAGGTTTCTCTGAGATCGAAAGGTTGTCCATGGAGCTGAAGCTGAAACGGGCGACTCTCGAAAGCACGAAGAAGGCTTTCTCCAAGAAGAGCAAGCCATTACTAGATGGTTTTCCTTGAATGTACTCCTGTCTTGTGAACTTCTTTATTTAGGATTTTTTATTTTGAAAGGCGAACAGAGCGCCTAGTTTATGGTTTGGTTTTCTGGATTTTCGGGTTCATAGATAATTGTTACCTATGAGGGTTTTGGATTACTCTTTTGGGATGAATTGTTTTTTTTTTTGTTTTTTAGAATAATGCTGCTTTTTGGCTATGACTATATGCGGCATAAATACCCCAGGAGAGTAATGGAGTTGTGAATGTTGTGTTGTCAGTAGATAGCATGGGATGAAACATGGGGATAGCATGGATGTCGGTTTCTACCATCTTATGTGAAAATTCTAGGTAATAGAACATGCAACTCGTCTGACGAGACTTACTTGCTTTTTAGAGTCTCCCAACAAAATGGATCTTCCGGATGTAAATCTGAGTTTTTGTGGGCGCCGATGCTTTGATGGCCAGGAAAAGTTTTCCCTTTCCGGTCGGCCGTGGAGTTCGGTCAACCGGCAAGTTCCAAATCCTCCGAGCTGTCATTTGGGGTGAAAACAGTTTGTAAACAAGTGTAAGATTATGATTTACTAATCAATACACGAAAACTTTATTCTAATTATCAAACAGTTAACCAAAAAGTGTGGAATAAAAATATCAACATGAAACCATTTTAAACATGACCCACACTTATCTAATTACAATACTCTTTTTAGAAACAACAACCTTAAGAAGAAAAGATAACTCTTTTGCAATTCAAAAAGAATGAAACTACAACATTAAGAAATATAGAACCATTTCTCTTAAACCAACCCAGATGACATGAATCTATATCAACACAAAGTGATGTACTCACTTTAACCCCAAAGCTCAATGCAATAAGATTAAGCAAGCTTACTACATCAAGCGACCTTAACCTCTGTGGAAAACAAAAAAAAACAAAAGGGTGAGCCACAGCCCAGTTGAGAGTTAACGATACGATAACACGAGTATAAAGAATGCCCAAAAACAGATAACGATAAGATATCAAATCGAATAAAGCATAAGTAATGCGTTAAGTTCTTGAGCACATCCAAATCGAAGTATCAAAGGCCTTGTAAGAAAATACACAATCGAAACCGTCTTAAAACCCAGTGAGTTCGCAATAATCTACTATGAGGGTCCGAATAACCAATTGTCGAGGTTTATCAGAAAACCACCCTATCGTCCCGGACGATCTTCCGCAGGTCACCAATAGTATGGATTGCCCCTTATGGTCCCGACAAACTCATCAGTAATGTTTACAATCAAAAGGATGCTCAACGCATTTCACAAATAGTTCACAAACATCGTTAAATACGAGTATTGAACAAATCATCAACAAGTTTTTATTCATAAACCATGAAAGCAACTTACCTTTGCTTACCATGTATAAGACAAGATCATAAAATCCAAGGATGTATCAAAACATAAAGTTGGGAAAAACTCAGAATTTTGATAATTGCATCAAATCAATGAATTTGTGCAACAAAATCCGTTCTAAACCAAATGCGTTTTAAACCATTAAAACTCGTAAATATCCATGGGCTTTAATGCAAGTTAAAATACAACCAATCTTATCAATTCAAAGACTACACAAGGTATCAAATCATGAAAAGATTACCAGCAAAAGAATAACTTCAGTAGTTCAAATAACTAGAGACGCAAGTATAAAACAACAACAAAAAATTTCAGAAATTGCAGCTCGCATAGCCTGTTTTAAAATAATTCTGTAGAATTTGTTACTAAATGAAATCGAGTGTTTCTTAGCTAGTTTTGAAAAGTAAAAGATAATATTTTACATAAAAATTTAGTGAGTTTATAGCTGTGTCAAAGTACCTCAGAGAAACTGGACAAAACTTACATTTTCAGAAACAACAGTTTCAGCAGTCGACATTTAAAAATTCGTGCAAAATTCATTACACAATGAAATTAAGTGAATTTGGTATCCTTAGAAATCTAAGAAACTCAAATTTAACATAAAAATGATAAAAAAAAAAAGTTTAATGAGGTACATAACTATGTATGAATCTTTCAACAAAACAAGACAGAAGTGCTGTCCTTCAGAAACTTCAGTTTTGATAGTCTGAAATCAACAATTCGTGGAAAATTCATCTTAAGGCGGAATTTAGAAAACTTGGTATCGTTAAAAAGCTGGGAGAGCAATCTTCAATATAAAAATAATAAGAGAAGGTGTTAAGTTACATATCCACGTTGAAAAACTCTCGTCAAAACAAGACAGCAGCAGCAGTTCAGAAATTTCAGAACATGAACAAATTTTGGGATTGTTTGGAAGAAAAATAGAAGTCTCAAGATAATTACCAACAACCAAATTTAACAAGTTCAAGGAACAACAGCTTCATATAAAAGTTGAACTAATTATAAAAATTCGGACAAGTTAGGTTCAAATTGGAACCATGAAATCAAAACTATAAGAATTGAAATCAAATCAAAGCAAACCCAAATCAGTTTCAAGGAAAATTCAATCATCAACATGACTAAATTATAAAAACTAAAAGGAAACAATATTTGATGAGAAAGAAACTGAAAAGAGGAAGAAATCCCCTACTTAATTCATAAACCCTAAATTCGAAATTTAATAAGAACAAGTATGCAATAGCTTACATAACAAACTCATCTTATAAAGAATAACAAGAACATGAATTCAATTAAACTGAAATCAAAGAATTAAAACTCATGAAAGAGATTTTAAAACAGTTTTAAAAGAGAAATTCCCCCTACCTTTTGTGTAACAAGAGCCTCCAAAGCAACCCAATCAACTTAAAGACCAAAAGATTGTAAATCAAGCTTCAAATTCAAGTTTTTGTGATAAAATTTTATGTTCTTTTGCTATGAGAAGAAAGAGAATTCAAGAGTGAAGAAAGGGTTGTATTTTGATAGAAGTTCACCCACAAAAGCTTATTAAAGAAGCTGAAATGTCCAAAATTCCCTTATTTCGACTCAAACGCGACACATACCCTAGGCAAGTGTCACTTTGTCGTAAATTCGAGTATACAAACTCTATTAACGTCCGAACACGCTACGGGAAAGATAACACAAAGAGAAATATATTTTCTCAGTAAAAAGTCAACTAGGTTCACGCTCCACATTGCGCTAATCCTAGTCTTCCAATCCAAATGGATTGGGCTCGCACTCTAATATTTTAAGAAAAAGAACACGGGTATTACATCATTACCCACTTAAAAGAATTTCGTCCCGAAATTCAAAACAAAGAAAGAGACTAACGAACGTCACCTACTAGTAACTCCATACGTTTCTTCCGGACCTCGGGTTCTTGCTCTCGAGTTGTCTCTTCTAAGTTGTGACGTTGACAAGTCACTTCCATAAATCTGTTCGTCTGTTTTAGTTCTTGAATCTCAATTCTCTTATTGAGACCCTTCACTTCTTAGCTGAAGAAGAAAGCGACGAATTTGCACTAATCGAAATACACAAAACAAATTTTAAAAAGGGTAACCTTGTTAGTAACTACTCATTACTAACAACCCAATCATATACGTATCACGGTATCTGGTTGTTTTTTTCTAAAATTTCAGAAAATAAAGAGTTCCTTTAAACTTTTTTCAAAAACCTGCAATGAAATCAATGTTTCAATAGAAAAATTTTCAAACAAAAGAAAGTAAAAGTATGGAAAACAATTGTGAAAACATCGAAAATCCCAAAGAAATCGAAACGTATGCTCTGATACCAACTGTGACGGCCCGGAAAAATTTTCCCTTCCGCTCGGCAATGGAGTTTGGTCAACCGGCAAGTCCCAAATCCTCTGAGCTGTCATTTGGGGTGAAAACAGTTTGTAACAAGAGTAAGATTATGATTTACTAATCAATACACGAAAACTTTATTCCAATTATCAAACAGTTAACCAAAAAGTGTGGAATAAAAATATCAACATGAAACCATTTTAAACATGATCCGCACTTATCTAATTACAATACTCTTTTTACAAACAACAACCTTAAGAAGAGAAGATAACTCTTTTACAATTCAAAATAGAATGAAACTACAACATTAAGAAATATAGAACCATTTTTCTTAAACCAACCAAAATAACATGAATATATATGAACACAAAGTGATGTACTCACTTTAACCCCAAAGATCAATGCACTAAGCTTAAGAAAGCTTACTGCCTCAAGCCGACCTTAACCTCTGTGGAAAACAAAACAAAACAAAAGGGTGAGCCACAGCCCAGTAGAGAGTTAATGATACGATAACACGAGTATAAAGAATGCCCAAAAACAGATAAAGATAAGATATCAAATTGAATAAAGCATAAATAATGCGTTAAGTTGTTGAGCATATCCAAATCTAAGTATCAAAGGCCTTGTAATCCAATACACAATCGAAACCATCTTAAAACCCAGTGAGTTCGCAACAATCTACTATGAGGGTCCGAATAACCAATTATCGAGGTTTATCAGAAAACCACTCTATCGTCCCGAACGATCTTCCGCAGGTCACCATTAGTATGGATTGCCCCTTGTGGGCCCGACAAACTCATCAGTAGTGTTCACAATCAAAATGATGCTCAACGCATTTCACAAATAGTTCACAAACATCGTTAAATACGAGTATTGAACAAATCATCAACAAGTTTTTATTCATAAACCATGAAATCAACTTACCTTAGCTTACCATGTATAAGACAAGATCATAAAATCCAAGGATGTATCAAAACATAAAGTTTGGAAAAACTCAGAATCGATATTGCATCAAATCAATGAATTTGTGCGACAAAATCCGTTCTAAACCAAATGTGTTTCAAACCATCCAATGAAATCTCAAACAAGTTAAACTCAATGTTAGAAGCAAGTAGAAATCATCGTGATACACGAGGAATGGGCTATAAGGGAATATATGCTTCAAATATTATCAAAGAGGTAAAATTTGTTAAAGCTACAAATTCTTCTCAACCAGAGGCTTCCACTGGTGTCAAAGATGCTCCTATCTCTTGTAAAGAAGAAAAGCCTGTCATTCCTAAGAATTATGATCAACCATACTCGTCAAGTAAAACATCAAAGAGAGCACTTCTGCTAATGTCAAGAAAGCAACAATGTTGAACAAATATAAGAAGAAGAAGAAAACTCGTCGAGCTCCAATACAAGAGGATCCACAAAAATATAACATTGAAACTCATACTTCGTATGTTACTAATCACTGTTGTTATTGTGGTAATAAAGGGCATGTGGAATGGGGATGCAATATTCGTAAGATAGAAGATACGCTTTCTTTTGTATCAAACAAATTGGCTAAGATTTTTCTTGAAAGACTAAAGAAAGACATTGTAGAGCCCCAAAAGCTAGCATCTGACTAATCCAAGAGATTAACTAAATAAAGAGGCACTAACGATATAAATCATAAACTTAAGCATTGAATAAAGAAATATGCTACAAGACTTTACCCAAAAACTAGCCCCGCTCTTATATATATATATATATATATACACAAAAACTTCTCTCAAATGATACATATATAATAGTCATTTAGTTTACAAATAGAATATTCAACATAATAAACATAGCAGAAGTTAACCAACTAACGGACTCGACTCCTTGAAGCTTCCGTTGCACAACTCTGATCTGTCTCTGAAACTGAAAGTGGGAATGGGTGAGCACATCATCCCTAAAAGGGGTGCCCAGTAGGAATAAAATTTAACTTTCAAGTAATCATTGAAAATGATTTGAAAACAATTCATGTTTTCCCTAAACACTAAAACGTAACCAATTTCACTGAGGTAAACAATAATGTGTATGGAATTAACTCCTTCCAAACAATATATAACATGGTGACTCGTCCCGCACCTAAATAGATATATGGTGACTCGTCCTGCACCTAGTGATTGCATAAAAGCTCGAAAGTAAATAGGTATAAATGAAGGAGTAGTATCTTATATACCACAGATGGAAATTCTCATTTCCAAACAATCAAATGGAAGTTCTTATTTCCCAAACAAATCATAAAGACGAAGAAAGCATTAAAATTCCTTTCCAAGCAATAGAAAGGTTAAAAGAAATAACATAACTTTCATAATTTAAAATTAAACAATGCATGGAATGCACAACCATAGAATGCATGAATTTTTTAAACATAAACTTTGGTAAAACAAAACAACAATAATCACAAAAGATTTAAATATAAATTCCCACCTATTTTGATGACAAGCCACGCCTACCTTGAGATCCATGATCCATTGGTTCATCCTTTGAATCGATCGTTGTTAATAACGACTAACTGTTAATCACACAAGAATTCTAAGAATCTAGCCAAAATGGCTCACACAAGAATCATACAAGTCCATCTAATGTTTCTAAATCCATTTATGACTTTACACCTTTTGATTCTCTATTTTTAGCATAACTAAGGTTTACTAATTCAATTAGATAGATTCTATATATAGTTCACTAGATATGTCTTATGAATAGCTACAACTTTGTAGAAGGAACCAAAAACTATTTCGGACCATACGGGGTCCAAACATCAATCTAGGATAACTAGCCTTAAGCCCATCAAGTCCACTTAAACAAACCCATTACACAGGGCCTGGCCCAACTGGGTCAATCTAACGGTCACTGACGGTCAAATGGGTCAACTAACAGTCCACGTCCAGTCAAGGTCAAGTCCAGGGTAATCAATCGGTCAAACAGAGTCAACTCAGTCACCTAGACTGAATCAGAAGAATAGACTCAGTCAGACAAACTGAGTCATACGAGTAAGGAAACTAACTGGTTACATCTTAGCTAAAACATAGTCACTCAGCTAAACTGAATGCAATCTGGCCTAGGCCATTGCACGGGCCAAAAACTGAGATGCACCATAATGGTGTATCACCAATACCTTACACTAACTAAGCATAGTTCTCCTCATCTTAAATTTTAACAATTCAACATCAATATATTTATCTTAAACAAACTTCAAAATTAAATTACAAACACAATTACAGCTCAATTACCTGCAGTTGCAGCTTTTAGTAACACATCCACTAAACTGAATCACCACTAGTTTTAGATTAAGTACAACTTCAATTTAACACCATCACTACTTGTAATTCAGTACAATCATCTACAAGTGCAATTACACTTCAAATGTGTTACTTCAATCCTACATTAAAGTTATGTAATCTTCATAACTAATTCACAACCATAAACTCGGATTACCTGCAATAGCAGTGGCAATCCCCAAATGAAACATTAGTAAACCCCATCACCCCATTCATTTCATACTCCATTCACAGTTCAGCAGTATCAACATAACTACAATCTTATCATCTGCATTTCATTTAATCAAGATATCACTAACACCCAATTGCTTCATCTCAAGTAACCCTATATAACCCAACTGAGTCTCTACCAGTTAATTTAACTTCAACTGCATCTCAATACAGCCAACTGAAATTCCATTACATGGTTAATTTAGTTCCACAACCTCTCTGCGGATACTACCAACACCAATCACTCTTATACTTCTTAAGTTAAAAATCATGTAACTTAAGTTCACCAATATCAAGCTTGTTCCATCTGCAATAACAATTCAGTTCTAACTTTAAACATAATCTCTTCACAGTCACCACCTTCATCATCTCTGTAAAATCCTAACATTCATCTAATCTAATCACACACAACCAGAACCTCCATTAGCTCAATTAAACTTATCCAATCTCAGTTCTTATTCATAAATCCAATAACTTATAAACTCAATAATGGAATTAAATCTCTTTACTATGTTTACTGAGAAAAGCAGTAACCTCAATTCACTAGCACGTTCAGCTTCTACCAGTCAAATTCTTCTTCAATCCACGCCTTACAGTCTTCATCGGCTTCAATTTCTTCTTCTAACACATCTCTGAACATTTACACAAAAAACTAATTTGCATAATCTTCAACAGAAACGCCTCACCTCACCAATTCAATAATAACCCATTTATCCTTCATCTATGAACAACTCAATCAACTGAATAATTTCATTCAAAGTTCGATTCAATAAGAAACCCTAATTATCTTCAATCTCGAATTCAATCTCAAAACATCAATCAAACTCTCCAATTAAGCAAACCCATCTTGTAATTCCGTCTAACTCTTCTTAATCCTTACTCAAATCGAATTCCAATCCAACTCAGGAAACCCTAATTCTTGATTCAATCAACAGAACAAATTCAAAGCCTCAATCAAACACCAACCCATGATTCCTCATCTAACAATGGTTCCAGAATTCATCTTTTAAATCTTTAGAACATCAATCAACACTATAAACCTTAATTCTGATTACAAAAACATCATTTCCTTCTTTTCCCGAAACCAATAAATATCAACAACACCCTCATACCTTCATGAACATCTTCTAATTCATCCACTCTAACTCATTGATTGTCTTTCTCTCTCAAACCAACTCTCAATCACACGCAGAGAAAGAAGAGCAGGGGAAGAAGGAAAGAGAAGAAGAAACAGAAAGAAGAATGAAGAATACAATAAGAAAGAAGAAGAATGATCAATCGAGTTTATCTTAACGGTCTGGGGATAAGGCCGACCAAAACTACTGAGGCACCACATCTTGGATAACGGATGACATTGAGTCCATCAACGAAATTGTTATTTTACCTTCCGTAAACAAACTGATAAATCTTCTTCATCCGGTATCCGATTAACACGTTTGAGTAGTCCATTCCGCGTAACTTTTCGAGATCTATCCTGTGATACTAGTTTCGTATCTAAATCGTTGTTAGATTAATTTCTATTAATTAACATTCGTGTTAGACTAATCGAGTTATTATCGTCTAATTCGTCACTTGACCGGTCTAATAACGTTGACGAGCTTGAGGGTCCTTACAGAAATCGTGTCTGAAATATCTTGTACTGGTAAACATTGTGATAATGACACTCTTCATCACAAGTCAAAGAAGAAAAACAAGAGATGGAACAAGATAAAACAAACCAAGCAAGAGGTTAAGAATGATGATTTTGTCTTAGTCACTCATGACGAACAAGACAAGGCTCAACTCAACACAACCTAGTTGTGTTTGAATATGCATCCTCACCTTGGTGATCAATCTTTTGAAAGGCGAGGAAGCACATGAAACTGAACACATGATCTCTCGGTTATTATATGACTAATTAACATCTTTAGGGAAATTTCTTTTCTTCTATACTCATACTTTCTCTATCTATAATTGAGTTTTTGATAGAAACGGTAAGTTTGAGTTTATGATGTTGATATGTACTGATCATATATGTGTATCTCTTGTTTATACGGTTAAAAGGAGCCAAAAATCACTGAATTCGGACATCGTATGCAAAAGTTATGCCAAAAACAGTTTAGTATTGTGATCCTTGATCCTTCACTAGTAACATATGGTAACCGATCCTAGTGAGCGGTGCAGGAGTGTAAAATTGTTTTGCCTATAACTTCTTCGTCCGAACTCGGAATTAACTCATTCTTTTTGCGTTAGTTTCGTAATTTAATTCCCTGAAAGATTGAGGTAATTGAAATACGTGATTTTCTGTTGAATATTTATGGTGTATTGCAAATTGGATTTATGGGATGTATGATTTCGGTTTTCTAACCTTGATATTCGATCTCATATGTTGTGAACCCTTATGGTTTGGGTGACTTTTTGGTTTAGCGGGATTAAGTTCTAGCCCATGTTGGTAGGCTTTATCAAAGGATCATGAGGGGTTCTGGTAGAAACAATATGTGAAAAAGTCACAATATGTTGAATCGTTTGGTTTAGCATAAAAGCATATGTGTTTCGGGATTTTCAACTTTTGCTTGCAATAGTTAAAAACAGGTTTTCAACCTGTCTCTAGTAAAGGTTGGTTGTTGTTATTCTTTTGTTTTGCATAAGGATGACAACATAATGATATTTCGATATCAATTCTCCCTGGAAGAAGATGCAAACATATTGTAGAATAGGATGCGAAATTTGAGGTAACGAGTTTGTTAGTTAATCGTATTCCTGTTTAAGAAAAGCCTGATTTTATTGCGTATATTTATTGCTTTTGTTTAACAAAATTCTGGTATAATTGATGTTTTATTCCATTATTTGCGTATGGATGTGTGTGTGATTTAATTGGTTCCGGTTAAGAAAAACTATTGTTATCTTGCTTTATTGTTTGGTATCAATCGTTTAGGCTTACAAAATTTCGGTGCAATTGCGGTGCTTTCATGTCTATGTTGTTTCAATTGCTTCTGGTTGAGGTAAATAATTATGCAAGTTGATTTATTTGGTTTTTATGAATTGTTTATGGCTTAACCAAAGAAAAGGTTTACGGGATGAATTTTTTGGTCCAATTAGATTCCGGATAAGAGAAACTAAGTTAATTTTGATCTCAGTTAGACTTATCAAAGAGGAGGTTTCGGTTATTCAAGTCTAATTGAATGCCTTAACAAGAAAATCTAGTTAACTAACCTAGTACTTGTCTTGTTTAAAATTTAAAGGTCTAAGCTATATGGATAATTAGAACCTGATGAGAAAAATAGAGTTATCTTTATTTTGGTCTTATCAAACAATCGATTGTATTTATACAATCGGTTTAGCAAAGGAACTAAGGTATTTAGTCGATTTTTGGTTTGCTAAACTATTAGGAAAAATTGATTCGGGCAATTGTTTTCTTGGTAACATATCAAAATAAAATTACTTTATAGTTTCGGTTTTGATATTGGTTATCAAAAATGGTGTGTGGAACCCTCGTGCTTAACTCTATAGGTTGCACGTCTTGTGAGATCTATAAGATCATTTCCGTTTGTCCTTTATTTTTTTTCGTTTTTTGTCATTTTGTGACAAAAGGGGGGAGAAATATATAGAGTAAACAAGTGATACTGGTATTGACTTATATTGACTGGTATCACTAAGGGAAAGGAAATTGCTGCTTAAACGCTTATCTAACGAAAGAGTAAAAGCATAGACTAAGGGTGAGTAGCATATCATATGATACTTGTAGTTATATGGACTACAAAGGAATAACAAAGACGTGCGGATTGAAAATATACTTATCTTACCTTTAGGGGGAGTATTAGCTTTGTTATTATAACGTCAACAACGGCATTTATGGATTGAATATATACAGGTTATTGTGTTGTTGAATTCGGGAATCAAGCGTATGTGTAATGAATTCTTGTAATTTGTTTATCCATATGATGTAAGAATTTTGTCACTAAATTTGACAAAGGGGGAGATTGTTAGCGCATAGCTCGGTTGAACCCTTCAAGCATTGGTATGTAAAGTTTGGTTGTCATATTTTGGTTAGCCAAAACTCATTTAAAGAGTCGCTTGATTATGTACTAGAGTCAAATTCGTATAGGTTAGCTTGAAATTATTAGGATATGAGACATTACAAGTATTGCGAAGACTTGAAGAAGTGAAGAAGTAAGGAGCTACAACGACAACATCATCCTTCCACTTGAGGTTAGTGATATTTGACTTGAACTGTTTCATTCCCTAACGTATCTTTCAAGTCGTGCATATTGAAAACAAAACTGTGAAGCATGAATGATTATACTCTAGTTAGACATAGTATTAAGGAATACAATACGAGGTTTATTGGTTAACCATTAAAATTTGTAGATAAGACATCGACATAATCGCTTGAATGTTATTGTGAATATGTATGCGTATAAGGTGAAGATTCCATCCTAGGAAACAATGTTTTACATTTGTTTTAAGGAAGTAAATTCAAGAACTTGTTTTATGAATCGAAAGAGAAATCGCCAGGCATTATTGGTATTGTTATTCATTGCATATCTTTTGAACTACCAATATGTGTGATTAGTATAACCACTCATGACTTTTTTATGTTCTTGGTAAAACTATTCACAAAGGTCTGGATTTTGTATTGGTATGACTTTTATTAGTGAAACCGACCTTAAGTAATCACCTGAGACGGTATGATCGATTTAGTTTTATTGGTATGACCGACTCTGGGTAAAGGGGAACCGATCCTAGTAAGAGGTGAAACCTATCACAAAGGAGAATCGATCCTTGTATGAAGTGCAGTAAGTTTTTAGTAGAAAGGGGAACCGATCCTATGGACATGTGCAATACGTTTTTAGGAAAAGGGGAACCGATCCTTTGGACATGTGCAACAAGTAAAAGTTAGATACCATATATATGTAGGGAACAGATCCTAGTACCTAGTCAACCAAATTTTGGTAACTAGCGTGACTATGCAAAGTACTCACATGGAGGTAGAACCGAAACTTGTTTTGGTAGAACCGTGAAACCCATGTTTAGTGATTGAGTGTTCTTGATCAATCACGTAGTTCTTGAAAGTCATATGAACCAATTCTAAACTTGTTTGGAAGTGTGGAAAATTGGTTTCAAGATTGTAAGTATGAAAGAGGACTTACAAAGTAAAGATGTCGACATACTTTGAACATGTGCAGTAACGCTTATCTTTAATTGTTCAAAGTTAATCCTTAATAGCTAAAGGAAGAAAATCCCGGATCGAATAAAATAAATTGAGGATCTTTTATTTAAGGTTTTTAATTTTATTTTTGGAAAATGAAAATTAGTAATGTGCATTTGCTAGTTGGAGATTTTCTAAGAGATTTTCGGTCATTATTTGGACAAAGCATTTCCAGAAATTATGGAAACCGAATTTGGAATATATTGCATATATTGAGAATATTTTCGGTTTTGGAAATTCCTTGGTGTCCAAACTTCCTTGGTCTATAAATATCAAAGTTTGCATTTCGAGCAAACTAATCCTCAGGACAGCAAAACTATCTCAGTTATGATGCTACTGGTGAAGCCGCCTATTCGGAGAGGAGAGTAACCTAATTACGCGAAATCTCTTACGGCCGCTCAGTTTAAAGACTTCTTTGGGATTGAGAAGCTCTATTAGTACCACTGGTGGGAAACTAGATAATTGCGGTTTTTCTTTTGTTTTCCATTGATTTGATTGACTAACGGTGGTTGAACTTTGATTGCACCTAGTTTGTTTATGCTTGAGAATCTTCTCTTCTGATATAAGATTCACTCAAACTAGATCGAAGTTTCGACGGGGATCTTTAGACTGTTTGTAGATCTAAAGACGTCTTTTGATGATCCATTGTTAACAGACTCCGTTCTGTGCATGATTGATCACAAGAGATTCAAGTTGATTGTGTGCAGGTGTTTATTGAAGATCTAAGAAGGTTTGAAGACAAAGAAGACTTTGAAGATTTCTGATTTGGGTTCATAATCTTTGGTATGCACAATAATTGTTTCGGTAAAATAGGATCCCATTATAATCGGTTTATCCTTGTGGTAGATTAGATTGATTAGTTATGTTGATCGACATCAATACAATTCTTTGTGATTAAAAGTATTGATTGCAAAATCTTAACAATTACTTTGGTAGTTGATAATAAGATAGATCTAAGAACCTGACAAAGGAGTTTATTGAGATAAACATAAGAGCCTTTTGTCGAACTCACATCACTTGGTTGAAAAGAGTTGATACCAAACAGATTTCTTGTTCCTTTACTGTTTGGAATACGAACCAAAGGAACTGTTCAAAGTACGTGACTTATTACAGGTCGGAGGTGTGGGAATATAGAAGGAACTAGGTGAACTATAGGTTTAGTTTCTTGGTCTCAACTATACGAAGTTTGTTTGATTTTATATAGCGGCTTAATCCTGAAAGTATTCAATTCTGGACAAGGTCCCGAGGTTTTTCTGCATTTGCGGTTTCCTCGTTAACAAAATCTTGCTGTGTCATTTACTTTTATTTTCCGCAATTATAATTGTTTTTATTATAATTTAAAGTAAATTACACAAACGTTAATTCATATTTACTTGATAAGTAATTCTATTGCGTTTGGTTAAGTCCGAACCTTTTATCAAGTAAACATACTTCATTATTGTATTGTCTTGATCTTGTTTCCATAGACGATCACATGAAGTGTTGTTTGAGCATAGCTTGGTTGAACCCACCAAGCGTTGGTTTTTCAAGTTTGGTTGTCATATTTTAGTGAATCAAAACTCATGTTAAGAGTCGCTTGATTATGTACTAGAGTCAACTTCCTATATGTTAGCTTGAAATTATTAGGATAATGAGACATTACAAGTATTGCAAAGTCTTGAAGATGTGAAGAAGCAAGGAGATACAACGACAACAATTATCCTTCCACTTGAGGTTAGTGATATTTGACTTGAACTGTTTCATTCCCTAACGTATCTTTCAAGTCGTGCATATTGAAAACATAATTGCGAAGCATATTCGAACTCTAGATAGACATAGTATTAAGGAATACAATACGAGGTTTATTGTTTAACCATTGAACTTTATAGATAAGACATCGCCATAATCATTTGAATGCTAATGTGATTATGTATGGGTATGAGGTGAGGATTTCATCATAGGGAACAATGTTTTACATGTGTTCTAAGGAAGTAAGTTCATAAACTTGTTTGTGAATCGAAAAGGAAATCGCCAGGCGTTATTGGTTTTGTTATTCATTGCATATCTTATGAACAATCAATATGTGTGATTGAGTATAACCGTTCACGACTTGTTTGTATTCTTGTTATAACTATTCACAAAGGCCTGACTTATGTATTGGTATGACTTTTATTAGTGAAACCGATCTTAAGTAATCACCTGAGATTGTATTATCGGGTTTGTGTTTTGTCTGACCAAATTTGGGAAAGGGAAACCGATCCTAGTAAGAGGTGCAGTACATCACAAAGGGGAACCGATCCTTGTATGAGGTGCATCAAGGTTTATAGCAGAAAGGGGAACCGATCCTATGGATATGTGCAACACATATAAGTTAGATACCATATATATGTGGGGAACCGATCCTAGTACCTAGTCAACCGAATTTTGGAAATCTAGTGTAACTATGCACAGTACTCACGTGGAAGGTAGAACCGAAACTTGTTTTGGTAGAACCGTTAAACCCATGATTGTGATTGAATGTTATTTGATAAATCGCATAGTTCTTGAAAGACTTCTAAACTTGTTTGGAAGTGTGGCAAATCGGTTTCAAGGTTGTAAGTGTGAAAGAAAACTTACAAAGTAAGGATGTCGACATACTTTGAACACATGTTGTGAATGTTTATTTCTTTAATTTTTCAAAGTTATTCCTTAATAGCTAAGGGAAGAGAATCCCAGGATCGAAACATAAATAATTTAAAAATCTTTTAATTAAGGTAATCAACTTCATTTTTAGGAAAATAATAATATTAGTAATCTGCATTTACTAATGAGAGATTTTCTGAGAGATTTCAATCATTATTTTTGGACAGAGCTTTTCCAGGAATTATGGAAACCGAATTTGTGTTTTAATGAATATCTTAAGAATATTTTCGGTTTTGGAAATTCCTTGGTGACCAAACTTCCTTGTCTATAAATACTTGAAGTAATCCTTTCTAGCAAACTAATCCTTCGTAAAAATAAGCTTCCTCTTTGTTGTGTTGTTACTGGTGTAGCCGCCTATTCGGAGAGGAGAGTAACCTAATTAGGCGAAATCTCTTTCGGCCGCTCAGTTTAAAGTCTTCTTTGGGATTGAGAAGCTCTAGCGTGTACCGTTGGTGGGAAACTAGATAATTGCATTTTATCTTTTGTTTTCATTGATTTGATTGACTAACGGTGGTTGAAATTTGATTGCACCTAGTTTGTTTATGCTGGAGAATATTCTCTTTTGATACAAGATTCACTCAAAATAGTTCAGAGTTTCGACATGGATCTTTAGGCTGTTGTTAGTTCTAAAGACGATCTTGTGATAATCCATTGTTAACAGACTCCGTTCTGTGCGTGATTGATCACAAGAGATTCAAGTGATTGTGTGAAGGTTCTTATTCAAGATCTAAGAAGATTTGAAGACGAAGAAGATATTGAAGATTTCTGATTTGTGGGTTCATAATCTTTGGTGTGCAAAATACTTGTTCGGTAAAATAGGATCCAATTAATAATCGGTTTATCCTTCTGATAGATTGGATTGATTAATTGAGTAGATCGGCATCAACATAATTCTTTGGATTAATAGTGTTGTTGGCTTAATATTAAACGATTACTTCGGCAATTGAACATAAGATAGATCTAAGGACCTGACGAAGGAGTTTATGTTAAGATAAATAGAAGAGCCTTTGTCCGACTCATATCACTTGGTTGAATAGAATTGATACCAACCAGATTTTTTGTTCCTTTACTGTTTGGAATACGAACCAAAGGAATTGTTCCAACACTACACCAGATTTAGTGATTAGCAACGGTAGCTGGAAGTTGCAAAGTGGGGTCGCAACAGTTTAGCTCTGTTACGAAAGTCTATTTTGCAAATTTTCGCAACGGCTCATAAGCAGATGCGAATTTTCGGTCGCAACAGTTACACTGGAATATTGCAACAACCAAATGCAGTTGCGAAATTTTTGTAACACCAAAAAAATAGTGGTTTTGACCAATCAAAACCAGGTTCAAAACTAGAATTCCCTGTACTAAAATGAAGTTGACCCTGTTCATTCATAATCAAATTAATCCAACAAAATCAAGTTACCCCTGTTTTAGAACCAAAACTACCTAATTAATGAACTTAACAACAAACTCAAAAGAAAAAGAAAAAAAACAAAGCTTTCAGTTGCTTGTACACCTTCCATAGTGTGTTCCTTCTCCAATTCCTAGAAAAATATTCAGAAGGATAGTCAATTCCAAATAACAATGAAGACAATTAGGAAGGAAACTTTTCAATTCAACCAGGCCAAACATCAAGCTTCAACCAAGAATGTAACAATAAGTATAAAAAAAGGGTACTGAGACTACTAGGACAAAAGAAATCAAGCATGCACAAAACAAAGGTTGTGTGGTGGGAATATGAAGAGGCAATCCATATTAAGTATCCAACACCAATGTTTTCTTGGGTACTGAAAAAATAGGAATCTCCGCTACTTATATGCAACAATAAGCTAACTGAAGAAATAAAAATAGATTCTCGCTCACCTGATCGAAGGAGATAAGAGATCAAAAATTATTTTTCTTTGATGACCGCATTTGCTTGTCTATATCTCTATTCTAGATCGAAAAGTGAGTGTTCAGCATTCTCGAGTTTATTCTGCAGGCGAAAAGTAACAGAAAATACAATAAGTTTTTGCACAGCAGAGAAAAAGATTAAAAAAAAAAAGGTTTCGAGCATAACCACTCCAATAGTAAATTACCTGAGTCTTTTCGAGTTTTTCACTCATTTCTGCTGTCAACAATAACTGAGCATTATGAAGGTCCTGGACCCAGCAAGATCAACAAGTTTAACCATTCCACATTTGATTTACAACCCATCAAACAAGTAGCCCATCAACTTTATAAATTGGTGATCTTCCAACCTGAACCTGCACCAACAAAGATGATAATGATAAAGTTAGGATATGACTGAGGTCAGAGACAACATCAAAACCATAAAAAAAAAAAAAAAAAAAAAACTGTAGATAATAAGGATAGCAGTAGTTCAAAAATGACAATTATCCATATATCTCAACAGACAAACGACCCTATAGAGAAGACTCCCTGCAAAGTATAACAGAAATTATAAGCAAGTGGAAATCAACCAATCACTAGGTTCTGCACATTAATAAGACTTATAAATCACTCTATAATTTGAGTTTGAAATAATGTTAAGCTACCAAATATATGGTATACCACTTCCTAAACACAACAGTTCAGCAAACATACCTGTAAATGTGGCAACTTCGAAACAGCTTTAATGATTTCCCTGGATGCCGCATTCTCTGGGAAATTCAGTCTTCCCTTGTTTATGTATAATTGTATATTTCTCGGCATGATATTTGACAACGAAATGGACAAGTTACCAGATGGAAAATTTTAAAAATAACCACCAAGAGAAAACTTAAAAATATGAAATCACGTACCCAACTCTCTTCAACATGTGACTTGGTATTGACCTCAATATCCTCTCCATCATGGCCAGGTGCTATAAGTTATCGTGCATCTTAAACAATGTATCTCCCTTCAAAAAAATGTGTTTCAGCTTTTTCACGTAAAAAATTATGTAAACTGAAATAGTAGGTGGCAGTAAAGCGAAAACCTACCGAGCATAGCTCAATTAAGATACAACCAAGACTCCAAATATCACAAGGGTAACTCCATACAAGTCCTCCAAAAACCCAAATGAATATCACATAGTAAAAAAACAGAAGCTAGTGGCCAAACACAGGAACCTTAAATATCAGATACAAGATATGAATATGACTGGAAGTGTCAGTAACTTACCAAGAATAACCTCATGAGCACGGTAGTATCTTATTGATACAATGTAACTGTGATCACGACGATCATAAGTTGCACTAACCAGCGAGACTGCGAGAAAATATTCAACTCACGAACTTACAGCTTGCAGAAGCGTCTCATGTCGAACAATATCAATATATGTAACATCTCCAGATAAACCCTTTAAACTCATCTGCCGAAAATATGTATATACATAAAAGTTTACAAACTAATTACTAACTGGAAGAGAAATAAGGTTTATGCAAGATATCTTACCACAAGGGACGCCACTTGATCAGGAATCCTTCCGGGCTGGTTCAATTTCCGAACCAACTCCTGATACTCCTTATCACCCTACCCCAAGGAAAAACCCAAATGAACTTAGCATGAAAAAACAGGTATATTCAATTGTATCTTAACAAGCATAAGAAATACTATAATAAGAAATCCAGCATTACCTATTCAAATCCCAAGGACCAAAACAAAGATCAATAAAACACAAGCTTCCTTTCTCCGTCAATACAAGTAGGTTTCATACTATTAATATCCAAATACCCAGGACAGTGGCAATACATATGGGGGACAACATGCAGTTTAGATGCAAACTACAATTTGGTTGAGGAATTAGAATATGAAACAGAATAGCCGGCATGCTGAGTGTTGCACAACATAGAAGATCAAAAAATTGTATATTTCTTCATACTTGACATCACAACCAACAAGGCAACAACAAACCTCAAGCACTTGTCATCTCCTTGGTATCTGGCATCTGCCTGATCCAAACATTTACCAATATGGATCCAGCATCCTCCATGCCGCCTTTAATCTCAGGCAACGACCACCTGCACATGGAACCACCCCTATTTATGTATTTATCCTCTTAAGAGCAGGCATTCGACTATGAAAACAGAGGCTATTAAAGTCATCAACCAATTTTATTTTATTTTTGAGTTCTATCATATAAGAGAAAAGAAAAATCACTCCAGACAGTAGTTTACTAGTTTTAAAATACAATCTCAATAGGTTCTCTCCTTCCCACTTTGGAAAATAACAGTAACTCTCTGTCATTACTATGCTCCCATCACGAAGAACTCATATGACAAGCAACCAACTTGATTTTTTGGTTCATCTCGATAGGTTTCAAACCTGTAACTGCGCAAGGCATGTAATGTTTATTGGTAACTTAAATGAACGTCGGCTGTCTAGATATTATGAAGCTATTCAGCTTTCCTCTGTTTCTAGTCCCACCTAATGCAAGGTTTCCTGCCATTTCAGTAATTTATGATGATCTAACAATAATTTTGTGGGTCGAAAAGGCTATTCACCTTAACCATATGAAAAGTCGAATATGATCCAAATCACAAATTAAATCTAGCTCAAAAGATAGTTGATTACAAACTTACACTCTAAGTAAAAATTAGCATTTATTTCATGAAGGCACGCCTAATCCTTGTTCATGGATTTGATTTTTAGTTTTATTTCTCTCCATTTTCTTCTCTTGTATCCATATCATAGTATACGCTAGTTAACTACCTATTATGAGGATCCAAGCTGCACTGATTTTATATGAATTATCAAGTTTATTTATGAGCGTAAGACAACACAGAAATAAGCACACTATAAAAATTTCATAGAGCACACTGCCACTTCCATCCGGCATCAACAGAGCCAGAGGCCTTATATTAACTGAGCTTACAGGTATTTTAGTTTAACTACTGTAGGGAAATACATGGTTTCCTAGTTTATGATAACTTCCATATATAAGATGGTCTCCTAATAGAATAACAAATACTTATGCAGATCAATTGCAATCTTAATTAGTTCATTCTTATCATGAATCTTTTTCATATAAAAACCATTTGATTCCATACTTGTGCTAATACTTATGCACCAGCGAATGATCTAATACATCTACACTGTAAAATCAGTTCACATTCAATCCAGAAAACCTCCTGGCCGCAATATGTATTATGTTTTTCAACCTAAGATAACTAGCCATTTGAAAGCATAAAATAAAACATCGATCAGAAGAAGAAAATTTACAGTGTTATATGATTTCCTTTCGACCTCTTTTATTGGGAACAATGGGATCAAATGGTTTCTCTGGAGAAGATGCTAGATCAGAAAGATCATTTTAAAACTAAGTTAGGATCGCCCCTTGCTATGAAGAGTAAAATCAGAAAAAGAGTGTTAGAGCATTGCTCGGTCGAACTCGCATGCGTTGTTATCTCAAGCATGTTTGTCAATGTTAGTGATCAAACTATAAGTCTTGATTTCTAGTCTATTATAGCTAAGTCTCGGACTAGGATAGAAAGTGTAGTTGAGCTCAAGGACTTCATGGCGATTCATCGTACAAGTAGAAGAACTACTCAAGGAACCGGTGGAACTTCTCGACAAAAAGGTATGTGAAAAATTGAAATTATCTATCACTCAAAATCTATCTACTCAATCTCCTACTCTTTGAGACAAGAACTCGTATGTTATATATATATACTTTGATTATATATATTTGGTATTTCGAACCGAGTGATGTAATTTTAAAAGTGGTAAGTAGAGTGTCGTTCACTCGGACTTGTGTAGACTCGATTTTAGACTCAAAAATAGAAAACAAATAAAGAAAATATATTCACAAAAGGTTATCACAGTATCGAGAGGTACTGAGACTCAGGATTCCACCAAATTCCATTCATGTGACTCAAATAATAATTCCAATCAATTATAATAAAAATATGGACTCTTGTTCTTTGCCAAAAATAGATTTTAGAAAAGCAATGACTGTAAATCACAAGCATGATGTATCAAAAGTACATAGACCAAGCATACACCATCAAACAATATCACACCCATTCAATAAAAATCATAAATCAATTAAAAATCAATGCAAATAGTCATAAAAGAATTATTAGAATTACCACATGCGTGAAATCGGGCTTCCTCCATCATCCCAGTGTTGGGGTTTAGCTCATCATATTAATCACTTGCTCAAAATACATGTTTATAGCCCAAAAGTTGATTAAAAAGATGAAAAAGTATAAAACAGTGAATCTGCGACACATAGAAGGCGTCCAGAAATGAACGATAATAAACCACTGCTGCTGTACTACGACATTTGACTTCTACTGTTTACGCTGCTGGAAATAAGACTATCCTGGGAAGTCTGTTCTTCGTGTTCTTCAAGCTTCTTCAATGGCGGCAGCAGCAGCAGAAGAAATTCTGAAACTCTGATTTTTGCCTCCTGTGTAGTTATAAAATATTACCAACCTCTTGATATCACTTATAGGAACCCTAAGACATCTATTTATACACAACAGATCCCACGAATCCGATTTCTCATCAATTATCGTTTTTCTTTTCCTTCGCCGGAAGTCACGGAAATAAACTCTGTGTGCGGCTACTGTTGATTCCTGGCACATGTGATGCGGCTGGCATGGTTGGCATGCCTTGGCACGGAGACGTGGATAGCATGGTTTTCCATTGGGACGATAGTGCGGCTGGCATGGTTGGCATGCATTGGCGCGGAGACGTGGCTGGCATGGTTGGCATGCCTTGGCGCGGAGACGTGGATGGCATGGTTTTCCATTGGCACGGTGGTGCGGTTGGCATGCCTTGGCGCGGATACGTGGATGGCATGGTTTGCCATTGGCAGGGTGGTGCGGTTGGCATGGTTGGCATGCCTTTGCGCGGAGACGTGGCTGGCATGGCTTTCCATTGGCACGGTATTGCGGCTGGCATGGTTGGCATGCCTTGGCGCGGAGACGTGGCTGGCATGGTTTTCCATTGGCACGGTGGTGCGGCTGGCATGGTTGGCATGCCTTGGCGCGGCGACGTGGCTGGCATTATTTTCCATTGGCACGATGGCGTGAGAATTAGGGTTTGGTATGTACGAAGATGATGTCGGTCAATACTAAGGGTTCTTCCGTGGAACATGACACATGTATAAAAAAAAGGTACCTTGGCAATTCTTACGTAGGAATGTTGATTGATTCAATAAATGTGCTAGTGGTCGTAGTGACGTCATGTCAGATGTAAGGTTTTACGATTTTAACCCTAAGCTAAAAACCACCATCAACATTAAGTCCTCTGCTTAGATCGAAACACGAGCATTGTTGCGAGGTAAGCATAAGATGGTGACAGGCAAGGACTGAAACGAAATACAAGTCATGAAAGATGGTCAGGAAGATTCGTCTAACCTTTTTCGAGAAATAAGGAGAATCCGTGATCCTCGCATTTGACGGCTTTGCGTAAATTCTGCTCGTTGCACTGAAGGTTAGGCCGCGGAGTGGTAGAGACGATGGCTGGCTGGGATGCAGACTGTTGGCATCAGTTTGGAAGGGAGTCGTTAGCATTGGTCGGCTTGGAATGGAGCCTTCAGCATTGGTCGGCTTGGAATGGAGCCGTCAGCATTGGTCTCCTTGGAATGGAGCCGTCAGCATTGGTCATCTTGGAATGGGGGCGCTTGCATTGCGCGGCTTGGAGTTGAGCTATCTTGCGTTCCTCGGAAAGATGACGACTGGCTTCATTTCCGTGGAAGGATGACGACCGACTTCAGTTCCGTGGAATGATGGAAACTTTGTCTAAATTAGGGTTTGGCATGCTGAAACCCTAATTAGCGCCCTTTACTAGAATCGCTCTAGAATTCTCGTACGGACTCGTATTTTGACGGTCTGCCCCTCCATTCTGAACGGAAAAGAATTTCCTATCTTCTAGAGAGGGAATATTTAGGTTTTGAGCTCGTTCGGGAGGTGAAACTATCTCGACAGTAAAATTCAAGAAGAATTCAAGAGGAATTTTGCGGGCCCGAGGTGGCATAGTCGCGCTCAGTCACCTATTCCCGCTCATGGAGCAAGAAGGAATTTTCATTCTGTTCAAACTCTAGAAACTCCGTCCGCATGAAAAGAGGTATCAACCCTCTTCTGTTGCTCGTATGGATCTGTGCTTTCTTCTGCAGTGTCTCTCCAGTGGATTCCAAAATTTACTAAAACTCCACTGCATTCTTGGGATGGATGGATGAAATATATGCTCGGCAACGATCATGTCAGGGCTAATCTTGGAGATTGTTGTTGCGTTGTCGGTCCATCCTTGACTTTAGGTTGTTTGGTGTATGAACATTCTGATCGCGATGATTGATATGTTGTGGATGATTGTATGGTAGAAATCTTTCGAAGACACAGGATGAAATAGATGAGTTGGGAGACATTTTGTTGCCGATGTGCTTCTATCAAGTCTTCAAGGACTTTGTTCCAAGAGACATCCTTCGAATCAGCTTCTCAATCTTGGACTATCGTATGGAATGGGATGTGGTGAGCAGTCCTTAGTTATATTTCTGTTAGATCTGATGGCATGGCCGAATATATGAATGTATCTTTAAGGCGTGCTTTTGGAGTTTTCGATGCACATGTACGGCTTCATGTTGCGAAATTCCCGGGGCTCGTAAAACTTCGGAAGTGATGATGTTGAAATCAGAAATAACCAGGTTGAGGGGAGTGAAAGCGTCTCATGCTGGTAGTCCCCATGTGTAGCCTACTTTCATCGCACCGCCTTGAATCCATGTCCACGGGATTCGATACAAGCTTATTGTACTCTTCTGGATGTGACGCTAGGATGCACATGGACGAAATATTCGGGATAGCGAAGAGGCAGGAATGAGAGAGTTATGTTATTTATCGCGGCTCCCTCTGTTTCTTCAAGAAAATGTTTCAGCCGCGTCTCTGGAGTTATCTCATGAGTCTTTGATGGTCGTCGGGATGGACTGCAATGATCAGTCCCCAGTCGCATTTTTCTTTAGTTTTTGAAGTTGTTTTCCTATGAGTAAGCTTGGGATCCGCCGCGGTCTCGTAAAGTGTTGAAAGCGTCTTCTAGACAGAGAGGTGATGATATTCATGCGCTACACCCTTGAAGAGTAGATGAACTTGTTGTGGTTATGGCCTTTTGGTTGACTGCATCTTCTTTGTAGTGATTGTTGTTGCGGTGAAGCTCTGGCTGGTATCAAAAATTGAGCGGCAACAGTTCTTGGTAGCAGATGTAATCAGAAGAGACTACATTTTCGTGGGAACAAAGTAGGTTGGCTAGAATTGTATGGGCATCCATGGAAGTAAAAGTATTGGTTGGGTGCGTAAGCGAGCAAACTGTCCATGGTCACGAGTTTTTGCGGGATGGATGAAAAGGTAGACATGAATACGAAGATTAGGTGGCTTCGATCATGATCCTTGACATGGAGAGTGTGGTGACACGACCCTTTGAAGGAAGGAGTGGTGTTGAAGCGGCTTCGGCTCTTGGAGAGGACGTTGAAACTTAAGGAGCCAAATGATGTTTCGGATCCTGGAGCATCTTATGGAGATATCGCTGAAGCGGAGCGGCTGCTGGAGAGAACGTAGAAGCGGAGCGGTTGCTGAAGCGAATGTTGAAGCGGAGCCGCTGCTGGAGAACGTTGAAGCGGAGCCACTTCTGAAGAGAACGTCGAAACGGCGCCTTGAAACTCTTAGAGCCTTGACGGTTACAATGTTGAAGCCGGAGACTGCGTCACTCAGTGTTTTGTTCAAACTAGACATCCCTCAAGTGAACAGTGGTTAGGAGTCCCCAGTTCCAGCTATGGATCGTGCTTTCCAGGAGAGGTTGGGGTTTGCGAACGGCTTCCCTGGCTGCTTTCCTGATGCATTGCGGTTGAGGGATGCAAATATGTATTGACGCTACGCCTTGGAGAAATATAGAATCTCACATAACTGTTTCATCATAGACTGCACGATTTTATGGGCGAGGTCCCTAGAAACCATGCATCTCCTAACGGGAAGAGGGTCTTTTTGAATTCAGGAGGGTTGGTGATTTCCTTTGCCTCGATTTTGGAGAAGTCGTTACTGATCTTTACGTGTGATGAAATTGGATTGCTGATTCCCTTACACTGCGCATTCAAGAGCAACGCAATCCCCTTCATCTATAACTGCACGTCCTGCTGAATTGCCTGCGCC
Source organism: Papaver somniferum (assembly GCF_003573695.1). Taxonomy (NCBI): domain Eukaryota; kingdom Viridiplantae; phylum Streptophyta; class Magnoliopsida; order Ranunculales; family Papaveraceae; genus Papaver; species Papaver somniferum. The sequence continues at coordinate 2,921,927 of NW_020625486.1, forward strand.
AGATGTTAAAAGTATTCCTTGTCATCTCCCTCTTGGGTTGACGTGACTCTTATGGTGGCCGCTCCGTCAGTGTCTTGAGAAAATAGGTATCTCTTTCCAAGTTATAAACACGTCTTTCTGAGCCTTACGAGAACCTTTTGTCTTTCCATCAAATCAACAGTGATAAATGGAGGTGGGCTTCTTCCGGCTCTTCCAGTATATTGCCTTGATGGTGGAGTAGCAGCGTCTCTGGTGACGGTTAGAGCTGTCATACTTGAAGAAACGTTGGGGTGGCGGAAGCGGCTCTGGTTCTGGTGATTGTAGGTGTATCGTGTAGAGATAGCGCAGTTTTGATCACGGAGTGTTGGAGCCATGACGCTGTTTCGAAGGGTGAAGATGGCGCTGCTTTGGCTGGTTATGGAGCGGAGAAGATGGCGCTGGAAGGGTGCAAGTTGTTAGTGCTGGAAAGGATGCAAGTTGTTGGCGCTGGAAAGATGCAAGTTATTAGCGTTGGAAGGATGCAAGCTGCTGGCGCTGGAAGGATGCAAGCTGCTGGCCCTGGAAAGATGCAAGTTGTTAATGCTGAAAGGATGCAAGATATTAGCGCTGGAAGGCTGCAAGCTGTTAGCGCTGGATCGGCTTGGAATGGGCGCTGGCTTGGCGTGGGCGCTGTCTTGGTGTGGGCGCTGGCTTGGATTTGGTATGGCGCGTATTGTTGGCTGGGCATGGTGCGGATTGTTGGCTTCACACGGCGCTGGCTTTGCACGACGCTGGCTTGGCATGGGGCGGACTGTTGGGCACCGTGAGGCTTGTTCTTGCAGGCCCAGTTGTCTCTTTCCATACGTATCTCAAATAGGAAATCCTTTCCTTATTCAAATTCCAAAAGTGTTACGCCTATAAAAGGGGTTGGCTCTCCTATCTTTTTTTTGAAAGGCAAACAAAGTGCCAGGTTTATGGTTTTATTTGAATCGATAGATAACTGTTATCTACGAGGGTCTTGGATTATTCTGTTGGAATGAATTGTTTTAGAATAATGGTGTTTTGTTTATGATTGTAAGTAGCATAAGTACCCCGGGAAAGCTATGGATATAGGTTTTTATCATCTCTGTGAATATTTGAAGCAGTAGACCATGTATTTTTCCTCACAAGACTTACTCGGTTTTTTGGATCTCCTAACGGAACTGGATCTCCCGGGTGCAAGTCCAAGTTTTGTGGGAAGCGCCGCCGTGACCGCGAGAAGTCCCAATCACTCCTTGTCGTGCGATAGCTGATAATTGAGCCATTAATTACCGAGTGGATTTTTTTTTGCTTCTACCATCTTGAGATCGGCGTTTGAAAGATGAAATCAGGAATTGAAAGTTGATATTGTAACCGGGAGATTAATCTCCTACTGTGGTCGCCAATTGTTTGAGGGTAAAAACAGTTTCTGCTGGTTTCGGTAATTTCGTGTGTTGTGGGTGAGAAACGATTCTAAACCCTACACAATGTACTGCAAAAGAGTACTTTAGATTTGAGAGATCAATCTGTACAAATACGGACTAAACCAAGAAATGGTCGTTCCAGACTTGCTTCGGTCAAAAAGTGAAGGAGAAGGGTTGGTTTTGGGGAGGGAAGCGAAGAGAGTGTTTAGACCAGAATAGTTGATTATGGAAGAGTAGTTGCTTTGACTTGTATCAGAAAGCGTAAGCTAACAGGTGATTTCTGAGTGTTGTATGCTCCTGACCAAAACTTGTCGTTTGGTGGAAATAGGTGAGACCTATTTATACAAGTCGAACTGAAACGTACTCTGATCTCGTAAGAAATGGAAAAGGATGAGTAAATGGGAGGAGGTGGTAATCGGTAATGCATGGAATTGATGTTCCATAATGAAGGAAAGCGTTTCACCATTACTCCCGGTATTTACTAACCGCCTCATTCTTATGACACTATCTTGTAACGGGTGTAGTGTACGCCGCACGTTGTAAACCGCCAAACCAATACCCTAATGAGCATTCCCCTAGTTTGTGACATGTGTTGATGTATCGAGTATTTTCGTGGAAAGCATGTAGCAGGTTGCTGCTGTTTGGAAAGTTTAGCTTGGGAGCCTTGCCAGCTCGGTTATGACTCTCGACGGTCGAGATTTGCATCTTGAGAGGAAGGATGTCCGTTGATTATTGCAACACTTCGTTTGGTATCCAGCGGCATGAAAGCATGTCCGACATGGCTTGGACATGGTTAGGCATGGCCAAGATTGGATTCTGGCATAGTTTAGGCGCGGCCAAGAACTAGGGTTTTGGCATAGTTTAGGCGCGACCAAAATTAGGGCTTGGCGTTGTGCCAAAGGTTGCCACGCGTTAGCTGGTGACCTTGGACGGCTAAGATATGCATCTTAAATGGAAGGGTGGTCGTTGATTGTCGCAACCCTTCGTTTTGGCAGCCAACGGCGTGGATGAAAGGCTGGCATGGTTTTGGCACAGCGGTGCGGCTGGGATGGTTGGCATGCCTTGGCGCGGAGATGTGGCTGGCACGGCATGCCATTGGCACATGTGTAGCGCTGGCATGGTTGTTATGCTTTGGGCGCGGAGATGTGGCGCGGCATGCCATTGTCACATGCGGCATGGTTGGCATGCCTGGGCGTGGAGATGCGGCTGGCACGGCATGCCATTGGCACATGTGGCACGGTTGGCATGCCATGGCGCGGAAAGGTTGCACCGCATGCCATTGGCACATGTGGTGCGGCTGGCATGGTTTAGGCGTGGCCAAGCTAGGATTTTCGCATAGTTTAGGCGCGACCAAAAACTAGGGTTTTGGCATAGTTTGGGCGCGGCCAAAATTTTGGCCAAAGGCTACCACGCGTTAGCTGGTGACCTTGGATGCCTAAGATTTGCATCTTAGATGGAAGGGTTGTCGTTGATTGTTGCAACCCTTCGTTTTGGAAGCCGTCAAGGAAAGGCCGACATGGTTTAGGCGTGGCCAAGCTAGGATTTTGGCATAGTTAAGGCGCGACCAGAAACTAGGGTTTTGGCATAGTTTAGGCGCGGCCAAAATTTGGGTCAAAGGATACCACGCGTTACATGGCGACCTTGGACGGCTAAGATTTGCATCTCAGATGGAAGGGTGGTCGTTGATTGTTGCAACCCTTCGTTTTGGCAGCCAGCGTCGTGCATGGCTTTGGCATGTATTAGGAGCGGCCAAAATCTAGGGTTTGCATGAACCGTGATGTTTGGATTTGGGCCACAAGTTGCCATGCGTCAGGTGGAAAACTTGTGTGGCTGAGATTTGCATCTCAGAAGGAAGTGAAGCTGTTGATTATTGCAACCCTTCGTTTTGGCAGCCAGCGCCGTGCATGGCATGTTGGGACGACTGGCATGGTCGGCATTCCTCAGCGCGGAGAAGCGGCTGGCACGACATGCTATTGGCACATGTGGCACGGTTGGCATGCCTTGGCGTGGAAAGGTTGCACGGCATGCCATTGGCACATGTGGAACGGCTGGCATGGATGGAATGCCTTGGCGCGGATATGTGACTGGCACGGCTGGCATGGTTGGCATGCCTTGGCGCGGAGACGTGGCTGGCATGGTTTTCCATTGGAACGGTGGTGCGGCTGGCATGGTTGTCATGCCTTGGCACGGAGACGTGGCTGGCATGGTATTTCATTGGCACGGTGGTGCGGATGGCATGGTTGGCATGCCTTGGAGCGGAGACGTGGCTGGCATGGTTTGCCATTGGCACGGTGGTGTGACTGGCACGGTTGGCATGCCTTGAAGTGGAGACGTGGCTGGCATGGTTTACCATTGGCACGGTGGTGCGGCTGGCATGGTTATAATGCATTGGCGCGGAAAATAATGCGACACAATTGAATGAAGATGTGATTGGTAAGAGCATAGATCAATCTCTCCAAACTACCCCACCCTCACATCTATGCACGTTTTATTTCTTCTCTTACACTATAAAAAGTCTCTACGATCTCTACATCCCATTTTACAAATTCAAAACCAAGAATATCAAAAACATAACACAGCTCTCTCCTCCAAGAAGAAACATTCAGAGCTTAGAGAGAAATGGTGTGTTCAAAGAAGCCAAAGATAGTTCTTGTTCCATATCCAGCACAAGGTCATGTAACACCCATGATTCAATTAGCAACAGTTCTTTACGACCGCGGATTCCAACTTATTATCATCGTTCCCGCCTTCATATACCGCCGGATCGTCGCAAAACTCGACGAAATGAGTAGCAAGATTATATTCATGTCGATTCCAGATGGTTTAGATAAAGAAAACTATGATTTCTTCTCAATCAATTATTCTATGGAAAATGTCATGCCAACTCATCTACAACTCAAAATTCAAAGTCTGCAAGAAGATGATGATTATCAAGGAAATGTTTGTTTAGTTGTTGTTGATTTGTTAGCTTTTTTGTAACTTTGATAGCTTCTTTACGGGAAAGGTGGCTCTGTAACTACACTTTTATCTTCGACTTCCACATCATCACTTTCGTATTTTCCCATGACACTCTCAATTATTTCTTCGTCAGTCAATAAATCTGAATCAATATCCTTCTGAGGGTTGTTTAAAAGAAATTCAACATCTATTCCACTGTGATAATTCAATCTATTGATTAAATTTTGCAATTCTCCGGTTCCTTTATTATCTAATGCTTCACTTGGGTTAATTATTTTATACGGTGTCATCCATTGAACGAATCTTACAATGACGAAAACAATTTGCAGTGAAACAAGGTGTATTGGTTCATTTTGTTGATTCTTTTATTTAGAATTAAACAATATTTTGATAAACTAATTAATTATATAATTTAATAATTATTAATTTATGCGATTATTTAATATCCCGATGAATTGATAAATTCTGCCGATCCCGACGCTATTATTTTGTAGGGGTTATACTGTAGAGAATAGAGCACCCGTTAATAGATGACACCATAAGCTTTAGAATTCAAACTTTTGACTCAACTTTCGACCACAAGCCGGGAAATCATCAACAATCGGTACAATTGCATGCAAAAATAATATATGAAACCATAGCTACTTGATGACAACGCGCGTTCGACTAATTCACTCGGTATTTGTTTTAGGTGGCTTATATTGGTGCATTGTCAAACTCATCAGCAAAGATGAGACATTGAGACTCATAGGCGAAACTCACTCGGTATTTGTTTTAGGTGGCTTATATTCGTGAATTGTCAAACTCATCAGCAAAGATGAGACATTGAGACTCATAGGCGAAACTCTCTGTTGACAGTTAAACTCCACGGGAGAGCAGATTAGTTACCTTTGAAGTCTGAAAACAATCAAAATGTTTTCTTGTCCCCCCAACATGTGACTAGTTTCAGATGGTAGAGTAGAACAAGGCCACCTTTCATTACGTGGGCCCACTCCTCCGCAGTAAAAACCACGGACCCCACAGAATTTAGTGTGAAAAAAACGAGTTAACAGTTAACACCATTCCACGTCTGATAAGCTGCAGAGTTACCTCATCCCGGTTTTCTATTTCAAAATTTCAAACTTCAAATTTACATTCTTAATCCCAAATCTAACAAACTAATTCTTTATAACCCCACATTATTTCAAAAATTAAACAAGAGACAAAAATCACAAGGAGCAATTCTCAAATTTTAACAACAATAGGTCCTCAACTTAATACAAAACATGAAGATTAAGGATATAATTGCTAGGATTGGAAAAGACTTTTTAGTCCTTTAATGTTTTAAAAAATCCTCACCAAACTTCTTCATCCGTTTTCACTTCAAAAAAATCAAAATCAAAACCAGTACACAGAGAGAGAGAGGGGGAGAGAAATTCTCACTGATTCGTCTTCTTCTTCTTCAAACATCTTTGAAAAACCCTAATTTTCAAATCAAATTCTGGAAATTTTGAAAGTTTCTTCATTTTTTTTGGCCTGCAAATAGAAATTAGATAGAGAGAAAAAGACGTTTGTGTTAGAAAAAGGGGAACCCTAAAAAAAAATGAATGTAGTAGGAGGAAGACAGCAAATGCAGAGATCTGGTTCATCTACGTCAATTAACCATCAAAGACAATACTCTGACAATTTCTTAGAGACTACTTCATCATCAATACCTAATGGGAAATGGCTGCAAACTTCTCTCAATGATGTTCCTTCTATGCAGGTATTCATTCAAAAAGGAAACCCATGTATAAATGCTTGATATTTTTTTTCTGGATCCATATGTTTGAGTTTTTGAAATTGTTTTTGTTTGGAGCAGGATTTTGGTTATTACGGTGGTGGTGGTGGTGGAGGTGGAGGAGGGGGATCGAGGGGTTATCGGAATGTTCAGAGGAGTTTAAATGGTGGGGGAAATGAGTTTTATACAGAACCTGCAACGCCTCCAGTTTATTCACGATCGTCGAGTCAAAGAAAGAATGGAGAAGAAAATGTGTCTCCTACTGAACTTAGTCCTGGTATATTGGATCTACATTCTTTTGATACTGAGTTACTTCCTGAGGTATAACTTCGTCTTTCTGATAATTTGATTGTTGAGAGTTTCATTTCTATTTAATTTCAATTCATGGAAGAAGTTTAATTTCGTCTGTTCTGCATGAATTGAAGTGGTAATTTGAATTTTATTGTTTGGATATTCTGATATTCACTGTTCAATTACAATGTAGACAGTTGATCTGGTACACTATATCAAGCAAATAAGCATATTCATGTTTCAACTGCATACGAAATTTGGTCAATAACTCATGGAATGGGAATTTCGTGTTTGTTTGCTTATTTTCTCATTGTTTTCATGGTGGTAGTCTCAGCTTTGAGCTGAAATTATGATGCGGTTATCCTTGAACAGATAGGTTCACATTGGACCATCGAACAAAATGTATTAGCTTGAAATTTGCATGCGATTCTTTTTGTGTGTTGTTGAATTTCTAGTGTAACATTCATTAACGATTTGGTTGATGATTTATTGATAGGTTCGGGGTCCTGGGGAATATGATGGTTCTTCTTTTTATCAATCTGGACGGGACAGAAGCTATGAAGACACTGAGCCTTACATTCAAGGAAACAAACAAACATCAAGAGCTCGTGGCGTGCCTGAGAATAATCTTATGAAGAGTTTTTCCGTTGATAAAGAGAAGAACAGTTCTGTTGCAAAGATTAAAGTAGTGGTATGTGCATTTGTATTATTTTTCGTATTTGTACATACTCACATATATTAATCAGTAATGAGTAGTTAACTTGTGAGATAACTCATTTCTTATTTTGCTTATTCTGGTGGAAGTAACTGCATAATTGCTGAGATTTTTTGATGCAAACACATAGTGGGTTGCTTGTAGGTGCGGAAAAGACCCCTTAATAAGAAAGAAATAACCAAGAAAGAGGAGGACATCATAACAATTGAATCAAATTCCAATTATCTTACAGTTCACGAGACTAAACTAAAGGTGAGTTCCTTAATCCTTTGCTTGATAAGTCTTCTATAGATTCTCTTACTACGCCGATATCTCGATCTTATTTGGGGGTTATGGTTTTTGGCATTTTTTATATCCTTAATCAGTTTAAAACTTCTGGACATTTTGTTTTCTTCATGTTAACGTGCAGTGTGTTCCTGATACAAGTATTAGTTATCAAGGGAATTGCCAATTGGTTTAAGTGTAGGCTGATTTGATTGAAAGAGAAAAAAAACTGCACCTTCAAAAGTCTACTTAATGATCATTTTTCTGCCAAATGATGTCTCTTTGGGGTTTCTCTTTGTTGCATATAATCAATTAATGAAATTTGCTCTTTGTGCTTTGGCAACTCTGTGAGGACAAAAGTTGAAATGCGATTGATGTAGCAGTTTTTTATGATGTATCCTTAATTTGGTATTCTTCAACTTTAACTGGAATCCCAAACTGAAAATTCTGCAAGTATTACCCTTTTTCCGGGTTCCCCTAGGAAGCAATCTACTATTGTTGGTGTCTTTCTTGCCGACATCATCAGTAGCCAATTGATGAGGTTCATCAGTAGCCAAATTGGAAGTAGGTGCATCCTGGAGAGAGAAAGTGCTAGCTCCTCTGAGATGGAAATAGACCCTGCATGCCTCAGTTGGAATACGTAGAAAACTATTAATCTTTGTAGTGAATGAAGTTAACGTATCTACACAATATGTTAATAGTAGTTACATATGTACACATGGAAAGATGGGGATATATCATGTAAGGAGAACGCCAGTTAGATACATAGTAAACATTTTAAGGGTAAACTAAGATTTCTTTGAGATCTTCGCTGTAGCTGACGGTTTTCTACAAGAATGCTTACTTTTAGCTTCACCGATCCTGCACAAAACTTGCTTTGCAGTGGATCAGATCACCCATAAAAATCTTTGCCATTTATCTAATTATGGCAACTATATGAACACTATATTTGTCAATGGCTGTAATAAGCATTAGTTCGTAAATATTCTATCCTTTCTTATTCAAGTTATTTTTGTTTGACAGGTTGACCTAACAGAGTACATGGAGAAACATGAGTTTGTTTTTGACGCAGTGTTGGATGAGGAGGTTTCGAATGAGGAGGTGAGTATCGCCGAATATGTGGAATATGCTTTGTCAGTATACTACTCGTGTCTCTACTGATTGTTATTCTTGTTTATGTCCTTGCAGGTGTATCGTGAGACGGTGGAGCACATTGTTCCAATAATCTTTCAACGCACCAAAGCAACTTGCTTTGCATATGGGCAAACAGGCATGTAATTGAGCATTTAGGTTGTCTGACATGTGTGAAACTTAGACTGTATAATCAAAATAACACGTTTTCAGGAACTAAAGGAGTTCATCTAATCCATCTTATGAATTTGCTAAGCATATATACCTGTTTGTTTGTACCTGAAATAGTGATATGCTTTAAATGAGGAAGCTTTTTGTCTTGCACGTCCATCTGTAGTTTATCACGCATCAAGCAATGAGACATGTGAAATGAAAACAAATTGTGGTTACTGAAATATTTGGAAATGAAAACATGGTGTGGTCACTGAAATATTGTTACTTACATGTTTTTCTTATTTCTAATATGCCGTAATTGTTTGATTGTACGTATTACTTATGACATAATAACCTGGGTCTGTATTTGCATGATCACCCGTTAGCTCCCCTGTCATGGTTTTGTTTTTCACCAGAGATGTAAACTGATGGTGATAACTTTAGGGTCATTTGACAACTAACTCCTCAGTGGGTATGAACTTGTTGCATTTGGTATTCATGGGCCATACAGTTAATGAGAAGTTTGCCTTGTCATTAATACAATATTTGATGCACACATCACAAAAAATAAGCATGCATATCTCTTGTTGCTGATCATGCTTTATTTTGTTTTTCTTGAAGTGTTTGTCGGGTAATGCTTATCATCTCAGTTTTTGGTGCAAGTAGTCAAATTAATCTGATTCTCATTTTGAACCTCAGGAAGTGGTAAGACGTTCACGATGCAGCCACTGCCCCTTAAAGCATCACAGGATATATTGAGATTGATGCACCATACTTACCGGAATCAAGGTTTTCAGTTGCATGTGAGTTTCTTTGAGATATATGGGGGGAAGCTTTACGACCTCCTTAATGAGCGAAGGTTCGTATCTTTAAGCTTATACTCTTTTGATTTTGTGCCACTGTATGATCTAGAAGCTTATTTCTCAACCTACTGACTATGCAGAAAACTTTGCATGAGGGAGGACGGAAAGCAACAAGTCTGCATTGTAGGTTTGCAAGAGTTTAAAGTGTCAAATGTTGAAACAATCAGGGAGCTCATAGAGAAAGGAAACTCCACAAGAAGTACAGGCACAACTGGGGCTAATGAAGAGTCCTCTCGTTCACATGCTATTCTTCAGCTTGTTATCAAGAGGTCAGCTGATGGCAGTGAGACAAAGCCTCCCAGGGTCATCGGAAAGCTTTCTTTCATTGATCTTGCTGGAAGTGAACGTGGTGCTGATACTACTGATAACGACAAACAAACAAGGTAACATAGTCTGCTATCTGCATTCTCTGTCTCTCTCCAGTTTCCTTACATGGGAACCTGCATATGATATAGAAGGAAAGTTCAGCTGATGGACTCCCTAGGTAAGCAGAGTCTATGGAGGATTCTAAACTATAGCACCCTAGATACGGGCATAGGAAATTTTAGTCTATTTTCTCATCGTGATCAGTGTGTCCTATTGGTTTGCTGTCGCCTGTAAACATCCATACAGTTCGAAACCATGCATCCCCAGTTCTACAGTTTATTATTTTATTTTGGTTACCTGTTGGGCACCCTTAGCTGATAGATTTTTAATGCAGAATGGAAGGCGCTGAAATAAATAAAAGTTTACTCGCACTGAAGGAATGCATTAGGGCTCTTGATAATGACCAAGGCCATATTCCTTTCAGAGGAAGCAAATTAACTGAGGTTCTCAGAGATTCCTTCGTTGGCAACTCACGCACTGTTATGATTTCCTGTATTTCCCCGAACTCAGGTTCATGCGAACATACCCTTAACACGCTAAGATATGCTGACAGGTGATTTCATTTTCTTTTTAACTTTTCTCTACAAATCCCGTTTCCCTTTTAACTTCACTTTTCTTTTGTTATTATGTTCTTAATAGATGTTTGTTTACCAGGGTTAAGAGCCTCTCGAAGGGAAATAACTCCAAGAGGGATCCTCTGTTAGCGACGTTAAACATCCGAGAGTCGACTACCGTGTCCTTGTCCTCTGCTTTACCACCAGTATCCTCCACTTATGAGAGCAACACAACTGATTTCACTGAGGAGCCCAACAGATTTGGATGGTCTAAACAATTCGAAAGAGAGACTTCTATGTCTTATAATATGGAACGCGTGCCTAGTGGAAGAGAAGATGGTTTTGCTGCTTCTGGTGGTAGAGGTAGTGCAACTGGAGAGGAATTCGATTACTCTGAGGAGTTTTACGAGCAAGAGAAACCAACGCGGAAGAAAAATGGGAAATTGGAGAGTTACCAAGCCTCAACTTTGGAGGATAAGATGAGGATAGTTGATGCCCAAACAAAATGGAAGGAAACACAGGGCAACAATAATAGTTCACATCCAGATGACGATCTGAATGCCCTCTTGCAGGTAAGAGTCATAGACATACTGGATACAATTTGTCTTCTTTGATTGTAAAAGGGGGCTACAAAGCCGTCAAAACACACCACAATCCAAGCCTTCATCACCAATATAACTGTTTAAGTCCAATTTTTTTTTTGTGGCTGCTGAGCCAAGCAGGTGAAAAAGAGAAATTTTCGTTATGTATCTCATTTACAATGCTTGTATTTAATGATTCAGGAAGAAGAAGATTTAGTTGGTGCTCATCGGAAACAAGTAGAGGAGACAATGGATATTGTCATGGAGGTTAGTCACCACCATCTGTTTTTTCCTGACCTATTTTTTCGTCGTTATTCACTTTCTGTTACTTCTCATTCTGTACATGATATCAGGATTAGGTCACTGTTTTCTTGTTGCCAACCAAATAACTCATCAGTAAATACATTGTCTAATTTTTTTGCTCATGCAGGAAATGAAGCTTTTGGTTGAAGCAGATCAACCAGGGAACCAACTTGATGATTACATCTCTAGATTGAACACCATTCTGACACAAAAGGCAGCTGGTATACTACAATTACAGACTCGTCTAGCCAATTTTCAACGGCGTCTCAACGAGCACAATGTTTTAGTTTCCACTGATCAGTGAGTTCTTAGACCGGGGCTGGTTGTTGATCTAAAACTCTGGCTGTCATTGTGGTGTGTGTGGTTATTACTGTACATGAGTTTTATTGTGCTATTGATTTTTAAGCATGCAAGCGGGGACGGACCTATGCAAAGGCTATCCCAGCCTTCCAGGCTTGTATTTTGTTCTCAGTTCGAGTATCAAGTTAGAAAGAAAAAAAAGAATCGGCAAGGCCCTTACTGTGTAATGTAATTGCTCCGCTCATTGTGCTAATGAATTTTTAAAAATTATATCCTCTTTACATAGCTGCCCAATCAGTCTTCACTTAGCTGCTCAAGTGGTTATTCATAAAATTTAACTTCACATAATTGTCAATCCGTATGAAAGTGATTAATCTTGGTCCAAGTTCAACAATGCGATCCAGACTTTAGAGAGTAGGATGGAACAGATACTGAATTAATATGGCATGAACGGACTGCAAAGCTATTGGACCGAATAAAAAAGAAGGAAAATGACTGGATTTCTTGGCATCATGGACCATTCCAAATGTTAAACTCTCGTCATCGGTTACACTGACAGAGTGACCCAACCGTTTTTGCAGTGACCACAACAGAACTTATCTCCTTATGAATCTTTGAAAAGTACTGATCTTTCTACCAAAAATCTCATATCCTCCTTGCACAAATTAACTAGTTCTTCATCTTCTTTGGTCGATTCATTGGATACATGGCGAGGAGCAGGAGGGGTTTATCATCCCTTTGCTGGGTAGTAGTACTACATTCATTTCTTTTGATACTAATTCTGTTGAATGTCACGCATGCATCATCAGGTGGATCGAGAGTGTCGCCAGAAAGCATCCGGTTTGACACAGGAGGGTTAGTAGGGATAGTTTTCCAAAGGGTTTTGTGTTTGGAACTGCAACTTCAGCTTATCAAGTTGAAGGAATGGCAAAGAAAGACGGCAGAGGACCGAGTATCTGGGATGTCTTTGTTAGTATTCCTGGTAACATTGCAAACAATGCTACAGCTGATGTCGCCGTGGATCAGTATCACCGTTACAAAGAAGATGTAGATATCATCAAACATCTCAACTTCGACGCTTACCGTTACTCCATCTCATGGTCTAGGATCTTTCCAGATGGAGCTAGGAAGGTGAATTGGAGAGGTGTTGCTTATTATAACAGGTTGATCGACTACATGCTCAAGCAAGGCATCACTCCGTATGCAAATTTATATCACTACGATCTTCCTTACGCACTTGAGAAGAAGTATAAAGGGTTGTTAAGCCAAAATGTTGTGAAAGATTATGCAGATTTTGCTGATTTTTGTTTCAAGACGTTTGGTGATAGAGTGAAAAATTGGATGACATTCAATGAACCAAGAGTGATTGCTGCCTTGGGTTACGACAACGGAGTAATTCCTCCGGGGAGATGTTCTAAATCATTTGGAAACTGCACACAGGGGGATTCTTCGACTGAACCATACATTTTTGCACATCATCTCATATTGTCTCATGCTGCTGCAGTTCAGAGGTACCGCCAAAAGTATCAGGAACAACAAAAAGGACGGATAGGAATTCTCTTGGATTTTACATGGTATGAACCTCTTACAGATTCAAAAGCCGATCAAGGAGCTGCTCAGAGAGCAAGAGACTTTCATCTTGGATGGTTTCTTCACCCAATCATATACGGAGAGTACCCAAAATCAATGCAAAAGATTGTCGCATCGAGACTTCCAAAGTTCACAAAGTCAGAAGCGAACATGGTGAAAGGCTCAATGGATTTTGTAGGAGTTAATCAATACACTACTTACTACGTGTATGATCAGCATATAAGCAAGAACCAGGTCAGAGGCTATCAGTTAGAATGGCAAGCTGGATTCGCTTATGCTCGTAACGGAGTACCAATCGGACCACGAGCACACTCCAATTGGCTTTACGAAGTACCCTGGGGTATGTATAAAGTTCTTACCTATGTCAAGGAACATTACGGAAACCCGAATGTAATTGTTTCTGAGAATGGCATGGCCGATCCTGGCAATGTTACTCTTCCTCAAGCATTACAGGACACCAGAAGAATGAATTTCTACAAGACGTATTTGATTCAACTCAAGAAAGCAATTGACCATGGAGCCAATGTAACTGGCTACTTTGCATGGTCATTGCTCGACAACTTCGAATGGACAAAAGCTTACACATCAAGGTTTGGTATTGTGTATGTTGATTACAACAACCTAAAAAGGTACCCTAAGTTGTCTGCTTATTGGTTCAAAACACTACTTAGCAGGCCTTAAAAACTTAAAAGAGGTTCATTCAGGGTATATGCCTCCTAACTTGATGCAGGTTTCTTCAACACTTGCAATGTGGCTTTCCTGATCTTGATTGTAAGTGTAAACAGACTGTTCTACTCTTGCTTGTAGCTCGTAACCGGGAAGTTGCCACAATGAAAATAAAGAATAAGATTTTATCTAGGTGCCAGAATTACGACTGTCGCATAGTTTTTGAGGAGTCTAAATCAAGGCAGAATAGAGCAGTCTAAATCAAGGCAGATAGGCTGAAAATCTAGAGCACAGTTCTAAAAAAATGAATTCAACAAATGCAGTTTACCAAAATGTGCATCTAAATTAGGAATTACCAAGGCATATTCCTAATCTTAACCTCAAAACAGTAAAGCTCAAATACTTGATATCTAAGAAAAAGGAAATAAATTAGGGACCTGAAAACGTAACCATGCAATCAGGTGAAGCCCATGAAAATGGCAGTAACTGCTCCAGAATTTTATGATTGGCATCTTCTACTTCTTCAGCAGTAGGTTTCTTCTTGTTCATATATTCCAAGCGATGTGATGAACTTCCAAGAGTAATCAATTGAAGAACTCTAGCATTCTCCAGAAATAATTTCACCACCTCTATCTCCCCTGGGTGCCCATAGAAATTCCGAAATTCAATGAACTTGAGGCATAACAACAAACAACGAGGCACTACATTTAACGACAATGCATCCTCACCGACCTTAACATACGCAAAGAGCTGAAGCGCAGGTTGTGGGTTCACGCCAGAAAAGGAAAAGATTAATTAGATTAGCAACAACACAAATTTATTGTGATGCAAATTTAAGAAGCTACTTTTCTTTCTTTCTTCTATTGAACAGCATTACAATAATCATAAGTTGGCATATCTATACCTGAAGGAAGACGAGTGATGTTAAATTTGGCGAAAACTGTAGAATTGTGTCGAATAGTGATTTGATTTGCCCATAATACATAATATCCACTTCAAAACTGACCAGATTACGGAACATATGGAAGCTTCTAGGGAGAACGCTTGAGTCGTCAAGAATCTAATCAACAAAGCATAAAAAGTACAAATATCATTGCACAATAACATCCCACAGCCATAAGAAAACAAATTTACAGAAATATAGTCATATCACAAACATTCTTATAAGCAACCGAACATACCTTAGGATAAAAGTAGGTATGCGATACCATTAGGTGCTTTACATGAGACACCTTCTCAACAAACTTATGCAAAGAATCATATTTGCTTTTAGTATAACCCTCTGAAAAGTTATATCGAATACCAGCTTCAACCAAACACGGAAAGCTATCAACAATAAATTCCTCCGGTAGATAATCAAACCACGTAAGGGACAATAAATTGGGTGTATCAAACTTAATCTTAACATTCTCTATACATTTTCTTCCACAAAATGCTATGCCAAAAAACTTAAGGCGAGGTAATGCAAAACACAGGACATCTAAACCCTTCCAACTAACCTTACTCATATGCAAATCTTCAAGCACAGGGCAATTACAAAAAACCTGCACTGCCAATCTCTCATCCTTGAATTCAATAAACGAAAGCCGAAGTTTCTTAAGTCTTTGAAAAGAGATTGGTGATAATGGTGATTGATCTATAACCTGTTTGTTCTCAAACTGCAAATCTAACACAGTCAATGACTCACAATTAAACAGTTCTAATGGAACCACTCTAGACCCTGAGCACTTAATGGAAAGAATGAGCTCTTCGACAGCATGCATGACAATCGAAATGATCCATTTCTTTACACGGTCTTGATCAAAGTACTTACTGTCAGTTTTGAGACAGAATTTCTTTATATGAGCCAAGTTATCGAGAAACAATACCTTATCCAGAAACTGCATGAACCTATCAGTCTCTGATAAATCTACTGGAGGTGAATCTTTGATCACTCGGTATTCTTGTTCCGAACCATCTGTATCAGAATCGGCTTCTTCGTCTTCTTCTTCTTCGTTGCGATCTTCAAGTGCAGTAGTAGCAGTAGGAGGAGATCGCCATTCTGTAAAATCAAGAACGGGAAGAGATAGCCAGAGATTGTTCCATCTTTTAGATAAGATTGTAGTTGAAGCAGCACGTTTGATTGGAAGAAATGAGAGAATGTGATGAGTGATGGATTCAGGTAATTCACTGATCCTATCCGTTCCGGTTATACCCATCATGTTTTCGTTTCTGAGAATTCGAAGCAAAATGAAATACTTTATGTATTACGGGTTTTTAGGGTTTGAAGGAGAGAGGGAGGAGAGAAAAATGTGGAGTTCTAGTCCGACGAGGGGAGGGTTTTTTTTTTTATATGGTAACATAATTTGACAGGCAGTTCCTAATTTTGATAGCATTGCGGCCGGCAACTACAGTTGCTCAGGAGTCATGACCTCCTATGGTACTATGTACTTACTAATTTTGAAACATGTAAAGAATAAGAATTTATACATCATGTTCAGATATATCAACAATGAGAGCAAAACAATATCAAGAAATACCTTAATCTTTTTAGTTCAGTTAGTAGCGTGTGTTTTTGGTTTAAAAATAGAACTTTGCTGTTTTCCTTAAATAGACTAGCAAAAGAAACACAATCTTTAAGTGTTAATTGTTTCTCTATTGAATCTACAGTGTGAGGCGAAGGCAGTGTTTTTTAATAAGCTAAGAAGGAATTCGTTTCCTATTTTAAAATCTGTAATCTTGACTTCTTCTTAATTCAACCGGCATTTTTTATTAAAAAAAAAGAACATGAAAAAATACAGATATTATGTTTAATAACAAATATACTGTAATATAACATAAGTACTGAATACATGAATTTTAAAAAGGAATCTGATGATGTTGGAGGATGAGTCAAAATTCAATAACCGTCATTTGAATTTCCTTCTTCTTCATTAAGATTTAAATGTTTCGAAAGATAGTAATGTGCGCAAAACATCGTTATCACAATCAGTTTTGGTAGATTAATTTGCATGTAAAAGTAGAATCACGTCACGCCGAAGAAGATTGCCATCTATGATAGATTTGAGATTATTGATGCAATCAGTTGAAGCACCAAAAAGCTATGGAAATCCGCTTTAAAAGCATATGAGAGGAAATTCATTTTGCATATAAAAACCATTACAGATGAAAATAAAAAACTTGCTAAGAAAACCTAGAATCGTTTTTCAAAACGACTGTTTTATTTATTATGTATACAATTATTACTAGTTATCCATATCTGACCAGAAGATCTGAAAAGTGATGAAATCTGGTAAATTTGAAACCCAAATTGAAGAGATTTGGTAAGATTTTTGTGGAGCGAAGAATAAGCGGTTAAGAAGAAATAGCTAAACAGAACATATATTTTAGAGAAAATCTTAACTGACAAGCCAATTAGATCGGCAAATGTGGTCAAATGTGGGTTCTCCACAATGGAAAAATCCATATAGCGGAAAACGGTTAGCCTCACGGTTTAAACTCCATGGTTAATAGTTATTATTATTTTGGTAGCCATCGCACAACGGTTATATCCCAAAACATACATAACTCACTTGTGAGTTATATTTTCAATTAGCTCATACCCTATTTTCTCACGTTTCCGCTCTTTTCACAATAAATTTGTTAATTCTCCCGATTTGACTTTTATTTTATTAATAGTTATAATTTTGATTTTTCTGATGAAGAGATGGAAATGAGTACCGCTCGGTATAATGAAGAGCAACAAAGGTATTTGTAGATATTGCAAAAATTGAATGATAAGTTAGATAAGGACAAACAATATAAGAAGGAACACTATGTTGGCATTAAAACA
Organism: Papaver somniferum; assembly: GCF_003573695.1. Taxonomy (NCBI): domain Eukaryota; kingdom Viridiplantae; phylum Streptophyta; class Magnoliopsida; order Ranunculales; family Papaveraceae; genus Papaver; species Papaver somniferum. The sequence goes on from NW_020625486.1 coordinate 2,939,632, forward strand.
TGCAAGATTTATACGTGCTATTAAAGAGCCACGACAAGTATTCACAACAAGATGGATGTTTCGAGATTGGGAATTTAACCACAAAAAGTTGATGCACGATTAGATGTATGCAATATGATCAAGTTTCCATATGTCTCGCCACTTAGTTCAAAAGATTATTATTATAGAGTATTTTGATGAAGTACATGCTAAATTTAATTATCAGTACGATACGCGACATCATCGAGGACATGGTCATGAACAAAAAGTGATGGTATCTCTTGGATTATATATTATGGATGTCTACTGATGCCACTAATTAGTACACTCATATCTGTAAAATAACAACATATGTAAATATCATTGTTTCACAAAATAACTATTAATCATTTTAGTCCAAGGTTTTAAAGCATACCTGTTAGAGCATTTATCGGTCGAACTCGCATGCGTGCTATCTCAAGCATGTTTGTCAATGTTAATGATCAAAACTATAAGTCTTGATTTCTAGTCTACTATAGATAAGGTCTCGGACTAGGATAGAAAGTGTAGTTGAGCTCAAGAACTCCATGGAAATCATCATACAAGACGAAGGACTACTCAAGGAACCGGTGGATCTTCATCGACTAAAAGGTATGTGGAGACTTGAACTTATCTATCACTCAAAAGTCTATTTACCTCCCATCTTGAGACAAAATTCGTTTTGCTATATAGACTTAGATTATACACATTTGCTATTTCGAGCCGAGTTTATCTCGCCTATCTATTTCTCAAAAGATGTGTTGGTAAGCTTTCGCTTTAGCCGAGTTCATCTTTACCTAGTGATGAAAGTCATGACAAGTTTCAATCACTTTGAAAATTGCTTACTTTGACGAAAAATAGTTTGTGAATAACAACTATAGAATATTAACGTCCTCTAAGAATGTTTCAATGATTGAAATGAGAGTTTAGATAATATAACCATTGGAGGATATAAGCATTGTTGTGGAAACAGATATATGTATAAGTCTTTATTCCTTGAACCGAAGTTTGCGAACTTTGTTGATCAAGAGAACCGGAATGGTGGCGTGAGCCAAGTCCGCGAACTGGCGGAAGTTCTCGACTCGAGAAATTCTGCTGGAGTTTGTGAACTCCGTCCGGGAACTTAAGTCCGCGAACTTGAGTAGGTTTTATCTAAAAACGATGTTTGTGAACTTATTCTTATATAAACTAAGGAATGCAAATTGCAAAACGTGGCTATATAGTTCATGAACCAATTCGAGTGAATCACATCGTTTTTGCTTCAATTGTGTCTTGTGTAGTTACATAAGATTTCCTTGCAATTGAACAACTCTCTAACTAGTTCATTTGAGTCACTTGAACTAGTTATGGTGACGAAGAATATGGTTGATATGAAAGTGATCATATGGCTAACCATTTGGTTGACTATTGTTGAACCAACAAATGTACAAGTTTGGGTACGGTTACACAAGTCTAGAAACGTGCATTTCATTTGTGTGTAACAAGCTAGTTTTTGATCTAACGGTTGAAAGATATTAGCTTGAATCTAATCAGGTTTTCATCTAAAGGTGAATATTGAATGCTTCGTTACCAAGCTAACATTGATTGCAAACCCGGATTTGAAAGACTATATAAGGGAGAACTCTAGCAACTGGGAAACCTAATCCCCACACCTTCTGTGTGATACTAGTTGTGCTAAGCTAGAGTCGATTCTCCTTTAACCTTTGGTTTCTTCTTCTAAACCAAGTTAACGACTTAAAGACTCCATTGGGATTGTGAAGCCAGACCGATATTACTTTCTTGTAGTTGTGTGATCTGATCTTGCTGTTTCTATCGTACGAGTACAATTGTAATAATTGGCTTGAGATTGATATCTCCGATAGTCAAGATATAAAAAAGATCACAAACACTTCGTCTCATCGTTTGTGATGCCGCAATATATTTTTTCGCTGCGTCGATTAAGATTATTGTGAGGTGGTTGATAATACTAGGTTGTTCTTCGGGAATATAAGTTCGGTTTATCAATTGGTTCCTGTTCACCTTGATTTATCAAAAGACGGAACAAAACTCGTAGGTATATTCGTGGGAGACGGATTTATCTATTAACGTAGACTTTTCTGTGTGATACAGATTTGTTTATTAAAGTCTTCGACTTTGGGTCGTAGCAACTCTTAGGTGTGGGTGAGATCAACTAAGGGAATCAAGTACATAGCATCCTACTGGGATCAGAGACTTATGAGCATAATTGTACCTTGGATCAGTGTGAGATTGATTGGGGTTCAACTACAGTCCAGACCGAAGTTAATTTGGAGTAGGCTAGTGTCTGTAGCGGCTTAATACAGTGTGTGTTCAAACTGGACTAGGTCCCGGGGGTTTTCTGCATTTGCGGTTTTCTCGTTAACAAAATTCTGGTGTCTGTGTTATTTCTTTTCCGCATTATATTTTGTTATATAATTGAAATATCAAAGGTTGTTCGTTGTTCAATCAATTAGAATATCCGACCTTTTGGTTGTTGATTTAAATTGATTGACACTTGCATATTGGTCTTTGGTACCATCCAAGTTATCTCTCTAGTATTTGATAAAAGCTCGCAGATTTCTATTTGCTTGAGTATATATCAAATCGAGAGATTGAGATATAAACTCTTTGATTTACTTCTTATCTAGACTGAGTCTGACTCTCTACTTGATTCTCTAGAAAGTATATTGGAGTTTTTCCATACAGATTTCTAAGAGAAATATCGGGTGTGGTTGTTGTACCCCCACTTTTTCAATACCTGATAATGAAGGTGTTAGAAAAACACAAGAGAAAAACAATAAAAGGAGTTTCATCTTGATTGCATGCATTAGGTGTGGTATGGATCCCAACTGCTTCAGACAATCATTATAAGGGTCACTATCCAAAATAAATGTTATTTTGGAAGCTGTTACTTATGATTGTCGGATATGGTATATTCATTTTGGACTTCACTGTTCACAGATAAGCATGGATATTTTGCACAACTCACCTTTGTTTGAAGACCCAAGATATGAAATTTTTCCCTAAGTAAATTTCACAATCGACAACCATAACTAGACCCCATGAGTATTATTTGGTGAAAGAATCTATCCGCAATGGCTAACCTAAGTTCAATCCTGCAAGCACCCCGATTCGTAAGCAGATGTATTTTAACATATAATGGACGGGTTCAATGAAGGATGTTAAATGAGTATTTTAAATTATGTATAAGAAATTTGTTATAGTTTTTGGGTCATATTTTTTTTAATCATATTGAAATGTATACGGGTATGTTGGCTGCATAATTTGCATAACATGGTCATTGAGAACCCAACTTGATACTTCTTGAACTAATTATCTGGATGGAGATTTGAGGCATGAAGTTCAACTGTTATATGAGGTATCTGCAATAAAATATGGGGCTACATGTAATAGAATTCAAGACTGAAATATGTATGTGAAGATAAGAAATGATCTAACTGAGCATCTTTCGGATGAGTTTTGAGCCAAAGGCAGAATGATAGAGTTTAATTTGATTTTTAATATTTAAATTATGATTTTTTTTCACTAGTTTAGTTTATGTAATAATATGAATTTCGTTTGATGAATAAATCTTGGTTTAATTTGGAATAAAATATCATACTTGAGTTAAATCAACTATGAAATTTGAAAAATAGAACTAAATTATTAGTCTCAAAGTTTGAGTAGTTACTAAACATAATTTTAAAATAAAACTATATTAGTTTTAATTTTGAATATAAAATTAAGAAAACTATTACATTTAACTTAACTTATTTTTAAATTAGTTGAAACAAACTATCACATTACTAATCACATGGACCTTAAAGTTCATCATCTTCGTGTTTTAATCATCTTCATAAGAGTCAACAACGTTAACAAGTTTAAATTAACTTATTTTCGAAGTATTTGTTTAAACATCTTATGCTTTTCCTAACCATAGTGATGTTTTTATTGTAATTGACGTTTTTTTATTAAGTAGGGCCTCACAACAATGTTTTGAATTGCCCTTTGTTTTTCGTTGCACGTTGGTTGTTTTTCGTGAATTTTCCAATGTTAAAAGCGTCCTTTGCTGCTTTTGGGGCTTATTATCACTGTGTTTTTTTTTCTTTTTTCTTTTTGACTTACATATATCTATAATTTTACGGTTTTATTAGGAGCCCAAATTTGTGCACCCCAAAAAATCGGGGTGCACATTCTGGCTGTCCTTATTGGCTGTTAAAACTTCCAAAACCACTTATTTTTTTGAACTTTATTCTCCCATCTCTATTTTTCCCCTTTTTGAGAATAAACTCTGGAAGCTTCATCGTCTTTCCCAAGATTTGTAATATTACATTCCTGAAGGATTTGAAAAATATGAAAAACTGTAGATCTCCTGGAGATAAAATTGAAATCTAGTGGAGTATCACTAATTCTATTTTGATAATCTTTATTTTTCAGGATTGAATTTAAATCATTATCATATTAAAGTTTTGATACAAAAAAAAAATCATTTTGATTTATGAGATTTAAGTGAATATATTTTCTGAAATCTGAAATCTTTAGAGTGGGATTTAAGTGCTCCAGGAAAAATGTCAAGCCTGCTGTTGTTTGCTTGAATTATTCAAGTGGGTTCCATATTTTTTTCCTCTAAATTACATCAAAACACAAAAGTAGAAAGTTGCCATTAATACATCTTTCTTCTTCCTCTCTTCTCTGGCAATCTAAGAAAATCAAATTTTGTCGGTATATTTTAATACCAAATTGGTCTTAGTTAAATATTTGTTGAGTGCTTTTCTGTGTTTTGGCTATGGATTTTTCGTGACAAATAAAACTGGCAATCCAGATGTAATTTGATGGTGATGATTTTCAAACTTCTGATTGTGGATCAATCAATAAATTTTTCGTTGAGGTGCTCTGTGTTTTTTTTTCAATGAGGTGTTGTTGTTTTGGTTATCCATTCCCAATATTATACGAGGGAAGGAAAAAAATTTTGAACACTACAATCCATTAGACAGTGATGGATCTGATTAATATCTTTACACGATATCAGTATGTCAAAAACCTTTCCAAAGTTATATTCAGTTTTTTTTAGAGAATTAAAATGCAAGTGTGAGAGAGGAAAAAGAAAGATAATGGCGTCTTTACTCTTTCAAACGCAATTTTAGGTTGTTTAGAAGAAAATATATTCAAAACAAAAAAACAAAAATAGAAACCACTTATAGTGATTTGAGGACGAATAGAGACGTCCGTAATGTGCACCCCGGTTTTTAGGGGGTGCGCAAATTTGGACTCGTTTTACTAGCATTGTCATTTGTATTTGAAATTTGCGGTATGCCAATATGTGAAAACGTGGGTGTTAGAGCACAGCTCGGTCGAACTCGCAAGCGTTGCTATCTCAAGCTTGTTGTCAAGTTTAGTTGTAAAACTATAATTCTTGATTTCTAGTCTACTTATAGCTAAATCTCAGATTAGGATAGAAAGTGTAGTTGGGTATTAGACTTCACGTCGTTCATCGACTGAAGACGGAGAACTACTAAGGAGAGCTTGTGCAACTTCATCAACAAAACGTATGTGGAGACTTGAACTCATCTATCACTCAAAAGTCTATCTACTCTATCTCCTATTTGAGACAAAAGTCGTATAGCTATATAGACTTCAATTATACACATTTGATATTTCGAGCTGAGTTTAACTCGCTTACATATTTCTCGAAATATGTGTTGGTAATATTTCGCTTTAACCAAGTTCATCTTATATTCTTCACGAAAATCAAAAGATGATCATGTGAAAATTACCTGGTAACATCTTACATGATTTGTGTGAGACAGTCATTTGATATGGACCCGGAATGTTTCGTATTAATCATTCGATCACTTGAAAATTGCTTTGAAGCTAATAGTTTGTGTGACTATTGTCGTCTTCCGAGAATGTTTCAATGGTTGAAATGAGAGTTTAGAACAATTGGATATAAGCACAGTATGCATTCTTGCATATGTATAATCCAAGTACGGGAACCATGTATGCATACCCGTATGCATACTGATTGGTTTGTCAAGGTCCGGGAACTCAGCATACCGATACACGTACTGGCATGAGGTTCAAGTTCCGGGACTAAACTGAGTTTGGTGGTATGCGTACCCATTCGCATACCGGCGAATCAAAACTTAGTCCGGCCACCTATGTATGCGTACCCGTTTGCATACTTGAGTGGGTTATGTTCTAAAAATTAGTTTGTTCATGAACTAATACATTTATATATTATGGAATGCAATCTTTTGAAAATCGTGACTATAATGTTCATGACTTGATTCGAGTGAATCAAAATCGATTTTGCTGCAATTGTGTCTTGTATACTTCTATAAGAATATAAATAATTGAACAACTCTAGAACTATTTTCATTCGAGTCATTTGAACTTGTTATGGTTATGATGAATATGGTTGATATGAAAGTGTTCATATGGCTAACTTCGGTTAACTATTGTTGAGCCAACAAAGGTGCACACATTTAGGTACGGATACTCATATCTAAATGAAGTCACTTTTCATTTGTGTTTAACAAGCTAAGTTCGATCTAACGGTTGAAAGATATTAACTTGAGTCTAATCAGGTTTTCATCTAACGGTGAATATTGAATGCTTTGTTACCAAGGTAACATTGATTGCAAACCCTGATTTGAAGACTATATAAAGGAGAACTCTAGCAACTTGGAAACCTAATCCCCACACCTCCTATGCGATACTGGTTGCGACTAGAGTCGATTCTCCTTTAGCCTTAGGTTTTTCTAAAACCCTGTAGGTTAACGACTTAAAGACTTCATTGGGATTGTGAAGCCAGACCCAACTATTTTCTCTGTAGTTGCGTGTTCTGATCTTGTTGTTTTCTATCGTGATTGAGTACTATCTTCTGTCAGATTTGCTCGAGATTTAATCTCTGATAGGCTAGATAAAAAGTAGTCACAAACATCTTCGTCTCATCGTTTGTGATTCCACAATATCTTGTTTCGCTACCACACGATTAAGATTATTGTGAGGTGATTGATATTACTAGGATGTTCTTCGGGAATATAAGTCCGGCACATCAATTGGTTCATGTTCACCTTGATTTATCAAACGACGGAACAAAACTCATAGGCTTATCTGTGGGAGACATATTTATCTATTCAATACACTTTTCTGTGTGAGACAGATTGGTTTACCAAGTTTTCGACTTTGGGTCGTAGTTGTGGGTGAGATCAGCTAAGGGAATCAAGTGCGTAGAGTCCTGCTGGGATTCAGAGACGTAAGGAGCGCAACTGTACCTTGATCAATGTGAGATTGGTTAGGGCTCAACTACATTCCAGTCCGAAGTTAACTTGGAGTAGGCTAGTTTCTGTAGCAGCTTCATATAATGTGGTGTTCGAATCTGGACTAGGTCCCCGGGTTTTTCTGCATTTGCGGTTTCCTCGTTAACAAAATTTCTGGTGTTTGTGTTATTTCTTTTCCGCATTATATTTGTTTATATAATTGAAATATCACAGGTTTTAAGTTCAATCAATTGTGAATCCAACCTTTGGTTGTTGATTGAATTGATTGACACTTGGATATCGGTTTTTGATACCGTCCAAGTTGTCTCTTATATTAATCAGGCTTACGGATTTCTATATGCTTGATTTACTGATTACATTAAGAAACAAAGATATAACTCTTTGGTATACTTTTCTTAAGATTGAGTCTGACTGTCTAGTTGATTCTATTAAAAGTATATTGGAGTTAGTCCATACAGATTGCTAAGCGAAAAATATTGGGTGTGGTTGTTAGACCCCCGCTTTTTCAGTGGGGTTACCAAAATACACCACCAACTTTTTCTTAGCAACACAATTCCGAGAGTTCAAATTATTGAATCTCAATCAAGGAATTATATGAAGAGCTTATATCTCTTTCTCCCATAATCAGAAAGTTAACGAAAGCAAGTCCGTGAACCCGATTATGTGTGACAGTACTTGGACGATTCCAAAGATCAATGTCCAAGAATCAATCAAGTCGTATCCAACAAACAAAGATAAATATATCTAATTTTATTGATTAACGTACAACCTGTGATATTTAAATTATAAAGATAAAAAATATAATTAATACAAAGAAAGAAATAACACAGACACCATAATTTTGTTAACGAGGAAACCGCAAATGCAGAAAACCCCCGGGACCTAGTCCAGATTCGAACACCAAACTATATTAAGCTGCTATAGACACTATCCTACTATTAGAACTTGGGACTGGAATATAGTTGAGACCTAATTAAACCATCACAGCAATTCAGTTATAGTCGCGCTCCTTACGCCTCTTGAATCACAGTAGGACTCCCCTTATCTAACGTCCTTTATAGCCTAAGAGTTGCTTCAACTCAACTGAAGACTTTAAACCAATATGCCTCCCAGAGATAAGCCTATTTTTGATTTTCGTTCTGATCAAAGATCAAGGTGATATAGATAAAGTCTAGCAAACCTCAAACTCCGGTCTTATGACTCTCGAAGAGCATACTAGATTATTACAAGTCGAAACTTGTGGAATCACAAAGTCTGATACGAAGATATTTTGTGATTTCTATCTATCTTGTTTTGTTGGAGCAATCTCACCAATCAAAAAAAGATCATGATACACGAACTATCAAGATAAATATAGTTGGACCTGGCTTCACGAATCCCTAAGTGAAGTCTTTTTAGTCGTTAAATCCTAGAAGGGTTTGAAGCAGAGGACGAATCTAGTTTACAACTAGGATACAAAAGAACAATGTCAGGGATTCAAAGATCCCAGTTTTAGAGGTTCTCATATTATAAACTTTCAAGATCAAGGTTTCTTTAGGTTTAAGCTAAGATATCTTTGGAACTAAGGAATCAATAATCACCGTTAGATGAAAAACTTGACTTGAAATTATTATAACAAAATATACAGCCTGGTTAGGATGGACCATAACTGAACCGTGTATAATGACATGTTCATGTAGGTTAGCCGAAACTATCTAATAGAACTACATGTTTAACCATTTTCATATAACACTTTAAGACTTTTCATGGATCACACATATGATCAAAAATGTCTAAATAGTGTTTTTAGAGTGTTATTCAAATGCCAATTATCTCATAGAAATAATTCTGATGCATCTGGAAATATTCGACAAGGTAAGTATGTGTACCTGGTACGTGTAATGTACCTGTTTGTGAATGTATTTGTCATGGTACGTGTAACGAGTATGGATACCCTTAAGACAAAAACCGAGTTCGGGAACTCACAGATCTTTTATGGTTTGCATACCGGGTACGCATACCATTTTTGGTATTAAAACCAAGATCTTTTCCGGTTTGCATACTGGGTATGCGTACCGTTCCTGGTTCACAAGTCACATACTTTTTGTGGTATGGATACCAGGTATGCAATTGCTATAGTCTTATTACTCAAAATACCATAAAGTCGTTGCCGAATTATAGCAACGCCAGTACATGTACTGCGGCTTTGGACTTATAGCAGTTCTCCCGCTAGTATGTAAACTGGTATGCATACTGTCTTGTATCCAGACTAACAGTAGTTCTATATCTCTCTAATAATCAATTCGAAATATTCCCAAATAACATCAATGACACATATCATTGTTCCAGAATATTTTCAAATGATTAAATCTTGAATCATAATTTAGGTCATGAATAATAAATTGTTCTTAACCAAATTCATCAAGTATGAACAAATGTTCTTAAGCATAAATAATCATATTTCGAGAACAATATTCAAGATAAACTTGACTCGAAATTTCTGTTATGTATGTACTGTCTAATTTAGTCATGCGATGATGTCTCATAGATAGAAAGGTGAAAACTTGAGAAATTGGTGGTTCATTCTTCACTTACCTTTTGATGTTGAAGTTCTCTAAAGCTTATGTTGATCTTCACCTTCAAACGGTAGAATGCAGTGATACCCGATTCTCAACTACACATTTCTATTCTAATCCGAGACATGACTAAATGTAGACTAGAAATCAAGATATACTTTTGACAACTAAATTTGACAACAAGCTTGAGATAACAACACTTGTGAGTTCGATCGAGCAATTCTCTAACAATATGCAAACTAGAGCTTGAATCTGGTGAAGAAAAAGGTAAATCCTTAATAATTTGGCGTAACAGGAGAGTATGGGAATCTAACCAATACTTGTTGCATACAATCCAATAGAGATGGATTATACTTATACAAATACCCAGTACATGTAGCTCGACGTCCTGAGTTCACAGACTGTTCTTTTGATTTTAGGTATTAAATAAATCTTGGATGATTAGAGAAGCAAAAGGAGTGAGAAATTGGTGGTCAGAGGCATAAATCAATAGCTCCTTTGAAAGGCTGTGAGAAGTGTAGAAGAAATATCATGCAAAAATATGTTGCTATCCGCTTGCAATTTCTCTTTCAACCCGTTTGCACAGTGGGCTAGATGGACGACATTGGCTTGAAGAAGATATGGGTTTAAGAGATCCAAGACCCTAACCCATTTTCATCTGTGATACATCAGAGTTTAATGTAATTACACCACACTGAGTCATATCCATGTTCTCTCCAAATCGACCATAATTAACACGACATCCATTTCCTCTTACCTTCCATTGACAGGGGATTATACCTTCATCTTTCGGTTAAACACCATCGTCCCCACCTCTTTTCTCGCAACAACTTATAAACCCCTCTTAAAAGCTTTAATTCCTTCTCTCATTATCATCAACATTTAACATATGAAACGTCCCTGGCACTCTTGACTCAACCATGTACCTCGGCGCCTTGATCAGATCTGCACTCCTTGGGAGAGTCCTTATTTCTTAGTCACCCAACCCAAGTCATATGCTTAAGCTGAGAATCCAAGGTGCCTCTCCCGGATGGGCTTTATTGACCCCAAATCTCCATGACTCAGGTTCCGGTGGCGGTGTAGCCTTTCCCTGAGCCATGCAACAGGTACCCCCTAATATGACGTACTTTAGGTCTTACATTTGCCTCCTGCGAAATTTTATTCGCGAACTAAGGTGTACGCCATAAAGGTTCTCCCCTTTCTTTTATGTCATTTTTATGTAATTATCTCTGTGAAAATTTCGCACATCATGATCTTGTTTTGATATGAGTAATCTTGCAATTATTCTTTCAAAATCCATAACTTCTCAAAGCTTCTTACGGATAATATTTTTTCAAGTACAACATGTTCCATGGTCTGTCTAATCTATGACCAACATCCCTTCCTTCTGGATCCATTAATTTATAAGCTCCTGTTCCAATTATCTCCTTAATGATGTAAGGTCCATCCCATTTTTTCGCTAATTTTTCACCATTTTCTCGCTGATATATAGGTGTTTCTCACAGAACTAAATCTCCTGGTTGAAATTCGCGTATTTTGACACGTTTATTATATTCTCGGGTTAGTCTTCGCTGATAATTCTCCATATGTTGTAAAGCTTTTTCTCTTGTTTCTTCTAACTCATCAAGTTTATTTAAAATCAAGCCCGCACTAAGATTTTTCTCCCAAGCTTCTCTTTTTGTTGTCGGAATAACAACTTTTGTTGGTAACACCGCTTCAACTCCATATGTTAAACAAAAAGGTGACATTCCAGTAGCTTCTCTTCTAGTTATATTATAAGCCCATACTGCATTATGTACTTGTTCGCATCATGCTCTGTGATGTCCTTCCAATTTCTTCTTTAATATATCTGCAATTGTTTTGTTTGTTGCTTCTACTTGCCCATTAGCTTGTGGATACAAAGGAGTAGATTTTCCACATTTTATCTTGAATGCATTAAGTATCATTTCTATATTCTGTCCTTCAAATTGTTTCCCATTATCAGATACCAACTGTGCAGGAATTCCGAATCTGCAAATGATATTTTCGAATATGAATGTAAAGATATCTTTGTCGCGAATATGTTGTATTGCCTTCACTTCTGTACATTTTTTGAAATAATCTGTTGTGACTATTAAGTATCTTCTTTTTCCATATCCTGGTAAAAATGGTCCCACAATATCTAAGCCCCACTTTCCAAAAGGCCATACACTAGTTGAAGATGACAATGGTGCTCCAGGTGCATGTATTTTCTTTCCATGCCGCTGACAGTCTTCGCAACGTCTTGATATTTGTTTTGCATCTTCATGCATGTATGGCCAGTAATAACCTTGCATTTTTTCTCTATGTGCCAAAGATCTTCCTCCACTATGATTGCCAGCATCCCCACTATGTAACATTTTTAGCACCTTTTCTCCTTCCTCTCGTGTCAAACATCTGAGTGATGGTCCATTAAAAGACTTTCGGTATAACAACCCATCTCTTAATTCATAATTCGTTGCACGTCTTTTTAACTTGTGTGTTTCCAATCTATTTCTTGGTGTTTCTCCTTTCGCCAAATATGCATGAAGTTCCATTCTCCAGTCTGCGATATTGTTCATTTGTTCTTATTTTTCATTGTCTATTATCATCACGTCCACGTCTTCTTCTTTTTATTTGGATATTTTTATACCCTTTGTACCCATCTAAAGATGATACCCTATCATTTCCCGCTGCGGATTCCACCATTTGAGGAATATCTGGTAACAGAAAACTATCTTTGGGGCAAGCTTTGTTTAAATCAGTGAAATCTATGCAAATCCCGATTCCTTTGTTTTTCTTTGGGACAATGACCATATTCGCTATCCATTCCGGGTATTTAGCTTCTCTTATAATTCCTGCCTCAAGCATTTTCTGTAGTTCTTCTTCTATTTGGGAAAGGTAAGTTGTTGCAATTTTTCTTATTCTCTATTTAAATGGTCTCACATTTTTGTTAATCTCCAATTTGTGGCATGCAATTGATGGATCAATTCCTGGTATCCCATCCATGCTTCCTGCGAAAATATCTTTGTATTCTCACAACAAGTTAACAGTTCTTTCTTCTTCTTCTATATCTATTTTGGTTCCAATTCTCAACATTAGAGGCTCCTCTATAGTCCCAACTAGAGCTGGAAAACGGGCGGGCCGGGGCTGGCTTGTGACCAACCCGCGGGTTACGGGTTTACACGGGCCAAAGCTTGCGGGTTGATATTCTTCACAGGTGGTCATTTCTCCAACCCGCACCCGTAACGGGTAAAGCTTGCGGGCTCACGGGTTAGCTGGTTTCTGTTGAGTCAACTTGCGAGAAAGGAGTTTCCTCTGATTTTTGGGCTATTTCCGGTCACATTCAGGCCATCTAAAGCTCCTTCCTTGCAACCTAATGTTCATCTAATTCATTTGATATTTTGAATCAATTCAACCAACAGATTCAACAGTCACACCAACGAAACCTTAACATCAAAATATAATAACTCAAAATTGCAAAACTAAACAATAATTTGATACTAATTTTGCATTTAAAGGAACACAGTGTGCAACCACAACACCACCACCAGCAATATCAAAAGTCATCTGCCAATCTACTGCAACAACAGCTGCTACATTCACCACTAACACACATAAAGCACCATCATCTCACTCACATGCATCTTGAATCACCAACACAAAATCAATTGAAACAGTGCCATAACCAGTCAAAATCAATTGAAACAGTGCCATAACCAGTCACGACAACATCAATTTCCTTCAAATTCAAATCTTTGCTGCTAACTTCAGTATCCATCTCAACCCAACTTTTCAAACACCAAGAGCAACCACCATTTTCTCAGCCTCGATATCCCCTGTTTTTTTTGCCTGAAATTGACATCGACAGCAACCTCAAATCCCCAAATCCGTTTCTATTAATCCCATCTGATTTTCCAGCCAAACTTCGAATCAATTCGAGACCCATTCTTCAACAGACTCTAACAAATCCATCCACATCTGATCTCATATTCTTCCAAAATCACCAGTACCCGTCTAAACATCCACACAATCACCGTTAACCAATTCAAATCAATCCCCCATCTCTAGTTCTTGCTTCAATTCATCATTGTTTTCGTTTCAAACTCAGAACTCCATCGAAAATTAAGAGGAAAGGAGTTTTGTGAAGCGGCGGTGGTGGTGGTGGACCGGCGGTGAAGCGTCTGTCTGTAAATATGTATGAATGTTTTGTGTTTTGTAAGAACTGAGGAGGACTGAGGACTGAGGAGGGTGTCGCAGCCGCAGCTGCAGGAGAAGACGGTGGGGAGAAAAAAAGAAAAGAAAGAGGAAGAAGAAATGATTTGTTAGGGTTTTAGTGTTTTTAACTCTTTAACGTAGGGATAGGATTAAGTTAACCCGTCCTACATAATCCAACGGTGAAAATTTACTGTACACGGGTTTACCTGCGGGTTTACAGGCCGGGCACGGGTTAACCCGTTTACTAACAAGCCACCATTTCTCTTACCCTAACCCGGCTTGTTTATAACCCAGCCAAGCGGGGTTAGGGTTTTCACGGGCCGAGTACGGGTTTATCCGCGGGTTTCGGCTTGTTTGCCAGCTCTAGTCCCAACGTTTATTTCTTTTGTTGGTTCTGCGGCAGTGTAACTGGGTTTAGGTTCTCCCACTGGTGTTGGTTCTTTTATTGTTTTTATGGGTCCTTCTCCTTCTTCCAAAATTTCGCTGGGTATTCATTTGCCTTCTTTTGCCCTTATCATATATACTCTAAATTCTTCTTCCTTCTTTGCTTCCTTTGCCAATTTTCTGCGAAATTGTTTCTTTGATGACATAATTTCGCATTGTCAACATCTCCTCTGATTTCACCTATTCCATTTGGAGTGGGGAATTTAATACATTGATGCAACGTTGATACCACAACTTTTATCGCATGTATCCATGATCTTCCTAATAACATATTATATGGCGATTCCATATCCACCACACACAATGTTACATGTGTTTCGATTTCTCCAAGTGGAATTCGTACCACTATCTCTCCTTTAGGTTTTGTTGTGGATTTTCCAAAGTCGTGAACAAAATATGTTGAACTGGACATTTCTTCATCTTTAAATCCCATTCCCCGGAATGCGTGATAAAATATTATATCAACTGAACTTCTTGTATCGATTAAAGTTCTGTTCAACATCCATTCTCCTGTGGATTTTATTGTTGTCTCTTTCTCTTTTCGTGTAATAGGCACTGTGATGACCAACGGAGATGTGTGGTTCAAATTTTCTTTTGGTATTTCTTCCGCCATGAATGCAATTTTTTTCTTTTCCCAATCCTTCAAGGGTGATGTTTTTTCTACCGCCACAACTTTCCTTCCTTCAAAATTTCGTTTATGTATTCTTCCTTTTATGTTTTTATGGAATTCATTAATTATCGTTTTTGTTATCATATTACACTCCAATCTTTTGCCATTTTCACTAATTCTATTCGTCTTTCTTCTAATGATTCACTGATTTGTTTAATCACTTTCTTGACTTGAATATTTTCAATCAACAATCTTCAACTTTCGATCTTCAAGTCCCTGTTTCTAACGCCATTATGTAGTTGCAGGAAATCCTACAATACACTCTTCATGTGATTTCATTATTAATCAACTCATTTTAGGTTTATATTCTTAATTTTATTGATTAATCTTTGGATGTTCTTACAAGAAAAGATAAAGAACTCAAGAATGATCTCTGCTCTAAACTTTCTCTCTCCTATTTACTTGTTTCTTACTAAAAAAAGATCTCTCTTCTCTTTACAATTCGAATGACTATTTATAAGGAAATACATAGTGGATGACAGCTAATCTGTCCCTTATTTTCAGGTATGGTTTGCGACATTCTCGCAACCTTACAGATGTTAATTTTGCAAACTCTCTAATTTTCGCAAGATTATCATATCTTTCTCGTGATCTTAGATGACGTCATTTATTTTATCATTTCTGAAATTGTTCTGCGACACTGTTGTACTGTGTCACTGATAATTTTGCTGAAACATTGTCATTGCGAGATTCTGATCCTACAATACACGTTTTCCCGAACCTAATGATGTCCAGAAAGAATCTCAGTTGTTAGAAACCCATCCTCTGGTTGATGTGGTTAACCCAGGCTATGATACCAAGATTGACATTGTTTTCCCACCAAAAATTTTTCTTCCAATTGTGGGAACTTATGATTTTCAGATGTGTCGGTTATTAAGTTTTGAGACTAACCCTAATTACTTTAGGAGAATAGGGTCGACACATTTGCTTAAGGAAGACCAACACTCTCATTATGGTCAGCTGTGTGAGTCAAATATGATTGACTTAGAGGATCCCCAATTAGTCAGGTTATTATTTGCTTCTAAGTTTTTACTTGAGTTTTTCCAGACTTTAATACTTGAATCGGATATTAGCTACGAGGAAATGCCGTCCATGAAAATATTTTATCTAGACCCAGTTATAGAACCTGAACCACAGCTAAATGTAGCTGTCTTAAACAGGAAACTAGACAAGGGTGTGCTTTATTCGTTAATTTTCTTGGCATGTTGCAGTTTCCTTTTACTTGTGATAGCCTTATTTGGTTTTGGTGATCCGCAGTTATTCCGGCTATTACTTTATGATTCTATAAGGTGACTAATCCTTTCTTAGTCTGGCTGAAGACTTTAAATTTAGCACTTCTTGGGAGGTAACCCATGCTCATGCAACACAGTAATATCTTTCCTTAACTCTTTTGCTTCAAGTGGTAACAGTTTCTCCTTGTTCATGCTTCTAATTTTATCTTTAGAACATTGAGGACAATGTTAGATTTAAGTTTGGGGGTGGGGAAGAACTTTTTAGTCGCATTTATCCGGTTAGCTAAGTTTACATACTATTTCTCACCGAAAAGATAGAAATTGGAATGCTAGAGATAAAAATCTTTTGAGACATTAGAGAAAAAGACATTGAGATCTTTCAAATTCAGAAGAGAACTTGTTCCTTTTAGAGGGTAACCGTGATGGACCTAACCATCCATGATGGAAAGGCAAGTAGGTCAGGAAATTCCAGAAAGACAAAGCAACCTCACAATGTAGTCTTAGTTACTGGAATACGACTCTCTCTCAGTAGAAACTTATTATATCAACAAGCGGAGCGACATCAAAATCTATGAAGAAAGTTGAAGACGTTTAAGGTTAAGAAGCAAGAATAGAAAAGAATAATTCAAAAATCAAAGTTGAAGACTTAGTTACAAGAAGTTATAAGAGCAAATGATATAAGTTGTTGGAATTCATGTTACCAAGACATTACAAGTGCGAAGATCCAAGTTCTAAAGTCCTTCTCTCATGGCCATGTAAATTTTGTCTCTTTTTTTTGTTCAAAAAAAAAATGAAAAAAAGAAAAGAAAGAAAAGTTATCATTACGTTCTTTTTGTTCTATAATTAGATTTTTGTTCAATAAGGCCATGAGGAAGTAGAAATCTATAAGGAAGTTTCAAGCAAGAAATTAAGGAGAAAAGTTAAATTGTCAAGGTTCGAGAGTTTATCATCAACAGTTGAAGCCGAAGAAGACGTTGTTTCTACTGAGCACTATGAGAGAGTCGAAGAAAGATACATATTGGTTGTTTTGTTAATCCGCTTTCCATATGGAACAAGATCTTTCTAGCACTGGTTCAACTCATCACACGTAATTAGTCCAGCTATGTAGCAGATGTCCCTCTCATCTTTATCTCTATCCTAATCTTATCCAGCTGTAAAGCGGATGCATCTTACAATGTTTATCTAGCTGTGTAGCGGATATCTCTTTATCTAGCAGTGTTGCGGATGTGTCTCCCCTTTTCTTTAGTCAGCTTTAGAGATGACACCTTTAATTTCTCTGGAAATTCTAGTTGCTTGGAGATAGGTTGAGAATATGTATGTCCTCATAACTCTTTGGATACTTGTGACCAATTAGAATTCATGGTTTTATCGGTACACCTCTGGTAAACCCTCCGGAGACAACACTCCGCCGCTACCGCTAGGGCCAGCTAGTGGTTTAACGGCTTGTTGCACATGCTAAGTGTAGTAATTTTATTTTCTAGATTAGATTTGCTTGAGGACTAGCAAATAATAAGTTTGGGGGTATTTGATAGACACATCTTTCTGTCTGAAATTGTCCTCAATGTCTGTATTGTTAGAACTCGATTTTTGTACTTATTATGGTGTTTGTGTGTTTGTAGGTATTTTTGGAGAAATAAACTTGTGTGGAAAAATTTGCTCGAAAAGTGCTATTTGGATCCTCAGAGGAGATTTGCTATTCGGACCCCTACTTTGGATAAGGGGCACCTCAACTGATAAGGGGCACCCACATGATATTCACACCCAAGAAGCTGGACAAGGGGAAACCCTTTCTTCTTCGTTTGAATTCATTTTTTGGCGGGAAACTAGTTTTTGAAAACCCGAGAATTTGCAGTAAAGATTTTTGCGAGTTTGAAGGAGATTCAATCGATGGAGTTAGTTGTGAATATCATGTTTTGACTAAACAGGATTGGTGTGTGTGTTAGAATCACAAAAGTTGTGTTGTGTGCGTGGGAATGAAGTGAAACAGAATTGGAGAGACACACGGGATTCTGTTGGAGTTGTTTCAGAAAGTTAGAGCGTGTCTACAACATGTTGGCTCACCCTTGGACGTGTAACAGAATGTATTGGAGTGTTTTTGCATCAATAGAACGTATGAGAAGGCAAGCATGGAAAGAATATTATCCCGAATTATTTTTATTTACTGCCGAATGATGGAAAGATTTTCGTCAGTAATGTGGTGTTATTCTTGGACCTATTGAGTATAAATAAGAGGTTGGAGTAGCAGAGAGAGGGATGGAGAGTTTGGGGGATTGAACAGAGGCTTAGAATCGAGTTGCAGACAATCACCATTGCTGCAACGAAGAAGAAGAGGAAGAACACAAAACAGCACATATAGGCAGTCGCAGAAACCGTTGCTTTTACTTTCAAATTTGATCTTGGTAACAATTTCTGTAACACTTAGTCCAGTTCGCAACAATCTGTTAGTGTTTCTTTGTAACAGTGAGTTCTGTAACAATTATAACTGTTACAAACACACTGCTTTATACATTTTCTCCTTGCAAACACCTTTTTGAGCAATGAAAAATCCCTTTGAGAGTGTTTTCACCATGTGGAGCTAGAACCCATCACTGGGACGACGGAGGAAGATGTTTTTCACCCATGTGGTAATTCTATTTAATTCCTTTATGATTATTTGCAATATTATAATTGCTTTATGATTTTTCTTGATTATTTGTGATTTCGTTTGATGTCGCATTCTTAGTCTTAGGTACTTTTGATGCGTCATACTTGTGATTTACATACAATTATCTATAAAATCTACCTTGGCAAAGATTTAGAGTCGATGTTTGTTATTTTATGAGCTTTAATTGTCCGGAATTAATAGTTGAACTGCATGAATGTGAGGATTGGTGGAATCCCGAGTCCCAGTCATCTCTTCATCCCGTCACGATTTTTGTATATATTTTCCTTATTTTTGTTATGAAATTTTAAAACAAATTATCAACAAGTCTGAGTGAACGAATCATCTTAGTACAACAATTAAAAATCTTATCATCGACAACCATGAAAAATTCGCAGATGGGAAAGATTTTCATAGAGATAAACAAATACTTATATAGTTACTCATCAGTTCTTTACGGCGTAGAATAACCGCAAGTGCCCCCATGAATCGCCAGTTGTCGATAAGGTCTTAAAGTTTATTCATGTTGTCGTCTCTTATTTAGAAAAACACCACAAATGATTGATGCAGCTTCAGTAAATTGCAAAAGCAAAATCACTATTGCCATATGAAAGGAATAATACATGGAACCTGAACCAGCTTGCAACATCATAATCTTGTAACTCACTGTCAGTAAGAGCTCCTCTACCCTTGCTACTTCAACTGAGTGGAATTCATGTTGAGAAAATAAACCATTAAGAGCTATAGTAAGCAACTATGTAGCTGTCAACCACTGACAAAACAGACTTAGAAGCAAAGCCGTGTCCAGTGTCCACTATTCATCAGCACTTGTATTCTTAACATTGGTAGCCTCTAAGCTGCAATCTCACACAAACATAGTTCCAGCACCACATCTTGCAAAGACCATTCATAAGAGAAGTAAATTGTGAACACCATTGGCTTGCATACATCAATGACATGAGAGAGCAGTTCTTTAGTAGATTGAATACCAATTGCAGGAGACATATGGAGTAAATTGTGGCAGTTGATTCATACCAGCCAGAAGTAAAAGAAGTAAGCAACAATTCATAATTCTCCGCAGCTGCAGTCGCTTGCACGTAGTGACATCACAAATCATCAACATTATTCCAATTTTATTGATGTACTCACAACATTATCTTAGCTGGACCTTTATTATTCAAGCACACAAAATAACAAACATGAAAGTAAAGATAACTAAACCAGGCTACATCTGAATTGAATGTAGACTCATCAAAGAGAACTTCAATCTGTACTTATATATCTCACCAATTTCAATCTCGAAACAACATCCTCAGTTCCATCATTCAACACACAAACCAACTCACTCACATACCACTACTGTGAGGACTGTACCAAAGTAACATTAAGAGGAGGAGCTAACCGAAGCGAAATTAAGCACTCAATGGTGCAGCAAACAATCAATAAACACACGTACCCCAACATTCTATTGGATTTAAGAAGAATCTTCCCCACTATTCAATGGAACAAAATTAAGCTTCTTCCTAACTAACTATTGTAGCAGAAATAGGCATATGGTCAGACCAAATAGATCCAGGAATCAGTACCAGTAGGATTTGATAAAAAAAAACTAGGTCAAAATCGTACCAAGTTATGATGAAAACAAAATTTATAGACGAAATTTAATTTTGTTGAGATAGTGATGTAGAAATTGAACACATGAGATCAAATCTAAAGTAATCTAAAGATTAAGATGGAGATTACCAGTAGAGATTCGGGTTTTAGCTGTTGAGGTAGAGAAATTTCAGATCCAAACCAACCAAAAATCCAAAATCACCAAGAGCTCAAGTTCTAAAAACGAATTTTAGATCCAAAAACATGCTTAATCCTAATTGAAGACGTTGCAGTAAGCATCAGGATCAAATCCAACTCCTCACCAATTCCTGTAAATCTTCACTTCTTGAAAACCTTATCAAATTGAGGAACAAATCTTCTTGAAGATGAACCAGAGATGAAGAACAGTGGAAGCTATGGATCGATACCCCTGAGAAATTGATTTCTCAGGTCTGATACCATGCTAACATTCAATAGAATTGAATGTATACATTGTATTGGAGAAGATTTGAATCAATAGATTGATTTAGAGAAAGATATAATATTCAATACATGACAAACTTGAGTATATAAAGAAGACTCTTCTCTCGACTCAATCCTCACTGAGACTCTCGCAATACTCACGTGTTGTTAGCACATACACGACTCACATGACCTGTACACTAACATTACACACGCTCACAACATTCTCTATCCTATTATGTACTACACATTGTTCCCGATCTTCATGTAAATATAGCAGTGCAGAAGCTAAACCAAGAGCTATTTTATATCTAACTTCCCAAGTGAGAACATTTTCCCCTCGAAACAGATGATTATCAAGGCTTCGGTTTGGCATGAACTCATAAACCAGAAGCAATTCATTTTTTTCGTGGCACCAACCTATAAGTTAAACCAGATTTCTGTGCCGTAATTGGCTAATAATCCTTACTTCCGACTGATGTTATTTTTTCCCCTGTTGTGACCCTTTTGAAATCCTCTTAACGGCGACATATGCACCACTTAATGATCTTTTGTAAACTCCTCCAACTCCTCCCTCTCCAAGTTTCCCTCCTTCATCGAAGTTGCTTGTTGCATTAACAAGTTCACTGTATGAGAACTTCTTCGACCCCGTTCCTTTTTCGAAATCATTGTCCATCCATGCGTCAGACATTTCTGTACCATCATCAAAGTTCCTTGAGGCGCCCCTCTTCTTGAACCAGATAAACAAACCAAAACCAGTACCACAACATAAAACACCCAAACCAATAGCAAAACCTGCCACCAGTCCATTTTTGCTACCCTTTCTTTCATCATTTGTTGTTTTATCGTGTATTCCTTCTTCCATTTTTAAAGTGGAATCGAATTGTCAGGAAAGGACGTTGGAGAAAATGAGTCTTTTTAATATGTTTTAATTTTTTGGTCTTGGTTAGAATTGATCTAATGACCTAAAGGTCGAAGGATGCTTACTCATTTTCTATGAGTGAATGAAATACAAATATGGGTGGGCATGAAACACTTGTCATGCCTAATGCATGTATCCACATGCATAAGTGGCAGGCCTCAAAGATGGGTATAAAAATGAAGCGAAGTGAAACGCGGGCCTACAGTAATACCGCAAGTGCACGGTCGTCGGTTGTAGATCGTGCAAGTACGGGTCGATCCACAGAGACTGGGTGTGTTTGAAGTGTTCTAGCTATTTTGGGTTCTAAATTTGCTATTGTTGGGCTTTGGGTACCAATGGATTTTGGTAACCAATGGGTTATGATTGTGCTTTGGGCCTTTGAGTTTGTTTGTAATGATGAGAACTGTTTTGGGCCTTTGAATGATTTTGAAATGGATTGAACTGAGCTTGGGCTCAGAAATGTGGACTATGGGCTTTAGGTCTTAAACCTTGTTTTGGGCTTTTGGGCTCAATGGGATTGAGCTAACAGTGGACTGTGGTCTTTTGATTAGACCTGGGCTTTGGTTTGTAAAGGGCCAATGGTTAAAAACCCAGGCTTTGGACTTATGGGCTTCTGAGGCTTTTGGGCTCAATGCAGCAGCAGCAGCAGTGGAAGGAAAAGGCAACAGGAGAGTTGCAGGGCAGATGGGTTGCAGCAGCAGCTGCACAAGCAGTGCACAGCAGCTCAAGGCCAAGAAGACAGCAGCAACAGCAAGGGAAGCAATAGCAGCAGCAATACTGCACAGTAGCTGCTCAAGCAGTGCAAGTAGTAGCAGCAGCAGAACAAGGAGAAGAGATGGCAGTGCAAGTAGTGGTGGCACTAAGCCAAGGTAACAGTGGCAGAACAAGGCAATGAAGAACAAAGGCAGTTAACAGGAAAGACAATGGAGAAAATTTACAAGACAATGACTAAACAGGCAGAGAACAATGCAAAATGAACCAAGGCCTAAGCCAAGGGCAAGGGAGATGGTGAAGCTAACAGAGCAAGGCTAAGGCATTCTTCTAGAGTGGGAAGAGAACTAGCTTGCTCATTGTCACTAGTGAGCACTAGTTTCTCCCCACTACTCAATCAACACAATGCACCCTAAGCATACAAAAATGGAATGGCAAGATAATCAGCTTGCTATGAGCACTGATTTCTTCCACTACTCAATCAATTCAGTGCTTCAAAGGTATCTAGCCTAGCATTCCATCAAACTAACAGTGAATTAAACATAACAGTGAAATCAGCAGAGCACTAGGCATGAACAGAAAATTGAAACTAAAGTTAAACAGTGAAATTAAATTGACCCTGACATGAAATTAAACTAACCCTAACATGAAATTAAACCATAAAAACAGGAATTTAAACATCACACATGAAAATTAAACCAAACCTAAATTGAAGCTGAAATTAAATTGAATTAAAATTCAAATATCAAAACTGAAATTTAACCCTAATTGGTTACTTGGCTAGTCCAAGAACAAGTTTTAACAGTGATACCCAACCCTCAATTTATACCCAAACATTAAAATTAGGGTTTCCCCCAAATCCCAAAAATTAGGGTTTAACTTTCATTACCCAAAATCGAGGAATTGACTCTCTTATCTTCGACCCATTCCTCCTCTGATCTTCCTGCTTCCTCTCCTGTGTTCGATTGATGTCTAGAGCCTCATCTATTTTAGTGATTTCCAACCTAGGGTTTAGAATGGTGAGAAGTCACTAAAATAGATGGCTAGAGAGATAAAGGAACGGACTGGGGAGGTACTGATGATGTTGGTGAAGAAGTGATGGTGTTGCAGAGGTGAGGTGGTGGCTGGAAATGGTCGGGGAAGGTGGTGGCAGAGAGGTGGCTCTGCAAATGTCGGGGAAGAAGGAGCTCAGTTGATTTTGGGAGAAGGGATGCGTTTGTTTAGGGTGTAGGTGTTCGGTCGCTAGGGTGTGAGGCGGGATCATCTGAAGTTGATACGAAGCAAGAAGATCCGTTAGATAATCAGTTACTAATTGAATCGAACGGCACGATGTAAACAATCTCTGAGCGACCGTTGGATTAGGTGATACAACGAAGCTGACGGCTCCAGATGGGGTTAGGTGCTGTAGTGTAAGGCAGAGATATCAAACTTTGATGAACAGCAAGGGAGCAACCGTTGGATTCAACTACCATCTAATCTGAAGGCTTGGAATTTAGGCACTATGGTGTTTTGCAGGGACTTCAGATTTTGATGAACGATGAATGAGCGACCATTGGATGATGAGATGGATCTAATCTAACGGCTGAGAATGGAGGCGGGTATGGATATAGAAAATGGGTTTGGGTAAGGGTTTTGGGCCTTGGGTATGCCAAGCCCATATCTTCTTTAAGAACAATTCTTCCTTCTTGAGCCCATTCCTAGCTTTTTGGACGTGCGCTCCATTCTTTGCGGCTTCCTTGCGTAATTTCTTCCGGCTTTTCACTACTTTTCTGCTCTTTTCCGCTCTGCTATTCATCCAACTTTATTTTTACCTAAAAATGCAAAATTAAGTAAGAAAAATATTTATTCTTGAAAACAATGAAAATACAGAATATGGGATAAAATGTAGAATTATGCACAAAAGATGAGTTAAATGCCAACAAAAAGGGATAAATATAACATATTTGGCACTCATCAAATACCCCCAAACCTGAATTTTACTTGTCCTCAAGTAAAACAAAACTAAGGAAATCCTACCTATACCACTGTCGCTGGTCTCTCGAATGCATTTAGCGTATGCACTAAGCCTTTTAAACCACTAAGTGTCCCTAGTGGACGAGTTGAAGTCTCGTGAAGGTTTGCTTAGAACGTACCTACAAAGTTCTAGGTCAAAATATAAGCTCAGATTCCATCAAATGTGACATGTGCAAGTCAGTTAAGCTCACAGCAAAATGGAGATGTCAATCTAGCTATCGAAGGCACAATCCTAGCACTGATAACAAAAAGACATGTGATAAGAGTGTAAAGTGTATCTACACATGTGTAAAGAAAGATCGGATGTTATGACTACTAATCACCAAGAGATAGTTTCTCAGGCTAAGAACCAAGGTCGAAATCTAGCTAGCTGTCCGGACTTTACGAGAATTGTGAATGAGTTGGAGGTATTTCACAATTACTCGCGTTGTACATCAATGGCATACACCCTCCTTGCTTATTACAATGAAACAACAAAATGACTCTTTACATGACTCTTATTTACATTGACTATTCTCTTTTTATTTTTGGAACAAGAGATGATGGAATTGATAAATACTTGATTTTTTGTATTTTTCTGATATTTTTTTTTCTTTTTTTTTTTTTTTTTTGAATATACATTTTTTTTTTTTTTTTTTTTTTTGATTTTTAATAAGGTACTTTTGATACATAACAAAAAGAAACAAAAAATTACATGACACTTTGCAAGAGGTAGCCCTTTTGATGCACCCAGTTAAATTCGATGGTTGTCTTTCTTAATGTAACCTCCACCTTCTATCCCAACCAACCAAAGAACAAGCTAGTCAAGTTTCGTTCAGTATTCTAAAGTGATTGGCAATCGTAACTTCCTATCAAACACCTTGAAGATCGAGGCCATACATGTATTGGTAGATCGTGCGCGTGCAAATTTCTTATCACTATGTGAATTGTGCTAGAATCAGGGTGCCTAAATATCTAGACTAAGACTCCTAATAATTACATATTTGCACAAGAGTCAACATTTCAAGGTAAATGAGCTCCATTTTTATGATTTTTCATTTTTTAATTTTTTTGGAATTTTTCAATTTTTTCAAAAAGATGGAGTTCTTGTTTTCAATTATGGCAATTATCGTGGTATCTACTCTATACCCCCAAACCTAAACTAAACATTGTCCTCAATGTTTCAAAATATGGAAAGAATTAAAATGCAACATATGGAAAGGGACATGCTGAGTAGAGTAAAAGGGAGAGAGAATACCCGATTTCGGCGAAAGCAGAATTAAAACTCCGTTATTCAAGGCAAAAATCCAACATATTTCAGCCGAGATCATATTGGATTAGCAAAATATATACAAAAGGAACAAAAGGGTTTTAAGAAATTTATCTACTGGATTATATACAAAAAATTCACCATACACAACAATCTAAAGAGTTGAGGATCAACCCAAAAGACAAAGTGTAGTGGTTTCAACAGCTTCACACATAAAGAAAGCAAGTGAAGCTGTGAAACAAAATGAGCTACCCCCAAACCTGGATTTTACAGAAGATATAATTTTGAAAACAAAATCGCGCAGTTTCGGGGGTTCATCATGCACAAGGTCTAACTCAAATGAACTGTGCTAGGGACGGGCAAACATGCAATTTCCAACTGTGGTTCCTCAAATGTATTATATTTGAAGCAAAATAGTCCAAAGGACTTGGGAAGCACACAGTTCCAAACCTAGATTAGGGACTTCAGAAAATCGGTTTGACAATATGGGTACAAACCAAATCTAGGTTGGGTGGAAGGCCATCAGATTGTGACTTAGGTAGAAGAATAGGCATATCATTATCAATCAAATCAAAATCTCCTAACTCATCTACACATGTCACATCATGCTCACAATCATCAATCAAATTGGCAAGATCACAATCAGAGTCATCAACATCATCAAAAAATTTATTCTCATGCATTGGCAAATCAGGAGAAATATCACAATGTGACCTAGGTAGAGAATCAGACACATCAAATATATTTTCATGCACATTAGTGTCTACAGAAGATTCAACTATTCCTATGTCATGCTCATCTTCACAGAATAATTGTACGAATCCCATGTCAATATCAAAATCATATGAATTACAATGAGTATTAGAAAAAACAACATTCATGAAGGTCGAGGGCGAGAAGCCATATGTTTTTGAACCAACAGGTTCCACAATATTTTCATGTTCTTCTAATATATCATCATAATCATCATAATCATCATCATGGTAGCATGCATATTGGTCCTCATTAACAGTGGTGGTGTCATTAGTCGATTCATGTTCCTCTAAATTAGGTTCATATTCAACATTATTTACATGAATGGGACTAACACTTCATTAGGGACAACATACATTTCCTCATGAATTTCCTCCTTTTGTCGGTGAAGCAAAATCTGATCTAAATGTGCATGAATTCGTGATGTAGATCTATCATAGTCTTGCTTGCAGAGTCTTAAAGCTTCTGTGGTGGAGTCTAAATTCATGGGAGTACAAAATTCTTCATGTTCAAATTGTGGTGAATGGTACATGTGTGTATGGTCATTAGGGTTTACAAAATATGATCGCAACCCTCAAAGGATTGATTATGGTCCCAATGACTACCATTCTCACAATTTATGGGCATTTCATACATTGGATTTTCTAGATTGCCTAAAATTATGCAAAATATGACAATTCTCAACAGGGTGGTCTAAACTACCACATGCGGGACATGCATAGATTTCAGGTTGCCTAAGAAAATTAGATGTGACAGATTCCTCATGTGATTGCATTTCTAAAGCTGTGATTCGAGCTTCTATTTGATCCATAAGTGATGATTGTGTGAGTGAGGCACTAGCAAAATGTTCATTTTCACGTTGCGATGAATGATGCATGTATGAATAGTCATTAGGGTTCATGTATTGCGGCTCGGGACTTTGAAAATGTCCAAATAATTCCTATGACTATTGACATCATGGTCCGTGGAAGGTTCATAACGTGGCACATGCCCATAAGCAAGTTCTCTAAGAGTTTTATTTCCATCCCCAGGAGCAGACCAACATCCAGACATGATTGGCTCAAAAGCTAAGTAACTATGTTACAAAGCCCAAAATTTGGTTTTTTTAAAGGGTTTGGATTTTTGGGAAAAATTTGGTTTTGGTGGGAGACATTTGAAAATTTGGTTTTGAAATGGGAGTAAAATAAAACTTTTGGTTTAAGATGGGATAAAGAAGAAAAAATTTGGTTTAAAATGGGAGCAAGTAAAATTTGGTTTTTTGAATGGGAGAAAAGAAAGTTTTTTTTTTTTTTTTTTTTTTTTTTTTTTTTTTTTTTTTTTTTAAGAAGAAAATAAAATTTGGTTTTTGAATGGGAGCAAGCCCACTGTTTGTTTTGCGTTTGCTTTGGCTCCGCTTGGTTGAAAACTTTTGGTGGAACTGAGTCCAAAATCTCGGCCTAGAATTTGGGTACTCGGCCCACTAACGAGTTCAACTAGCGTGATCGGTTACAAGCTCAGCTGGGTTTAAAAACCCAGAATACAAATTACAAGTCCAAATTAAACAAGCTCACAAAAATTAAATACAAGCCCACAAATTAAACAAACAAGCCCACAAATAAATTAATACAAACCCAACAGAAAATAAGAGAAGCCCAAAAATTGGCTTTAATATTACATGCCCACAATTAAAAAAAAATTGGAAGCCCACAATTCGGGTTCTCTTAAATGGGTTACCTTTTAAGCACAGCCCAGCTGCTCTGATATTGTTGCAAAAACCCAGTTGGGTTTTGGTTCTTTTCCTTGGTGGCGTCCCAGCAGAGGAAAAACAGGTTCAGAACAGCAGGTCCAACAGCAAATGAAGTGAAGCAGATGCAGATGCAAATGCTATGCAGTGAAATGCAAAAATAGCTAACAAAACAACAAGAAAAACACAGCACCAATCCCCGGCAGCGGCGCCAAAAACTTGGCAGGCCTCAAAGATGGGTATAAAAATGAAGCGAAGTGAAACGCGGGCCTACAGTAATACCGCAAGTGCACGGTCGTCGGTTGTAGCTCGTGCAAGTACGGGTCGATCCACAGAGACTGGGTGTGTTTGAAGTGTTCTAGCTATTTTGGGTTCTAAATTTGCTATTGTTGGGCTTTGGGTACCAATGGATTTTGGTAACCAATGGGTTATGATTGTGCTTTGGGCCTTTGAGTTTGTTTGTAATGATGAGAACTGTTTTGGGCCTTTGAATGATTTTGAAATGGATTGAACTGAGCTTGGGCTCAGAAATGTGGACTATGGGCTTTAGGTCTTAAACCTTGTTTTGGGCTTTTGGGCTCAATGGGATTGAGCTAACAGTGGACTGTGGTCTTTTGATTAGACCTGGGCTTTGGTTTGTAAAGGGCCAATGGTTAAAAACCCAGGCTTTGGACTTATGGGCTTCTGAGGCTTTTGGGCTCAATGCAGCAGCAGCAGCAGTGGAAGGAAAAGGCAACAGGAGAGTTGCAGGGCAGATGGGTTGCAGCAGCAGCTGCACAAGCAGTGCACAGCAGCTCAAGGCCAAGAAGACAGCAGCAACAGCAAGGGAAGCAACAGCAGCAGCAATACTGCACAGTAGCTGCTCAAGCAGTGCAAGTAGTAGCAGCAGCAGAACAAGGAGAAGAGATGGCAGTGCAAGTAGTGGTGGCACTAAGCCAAGGTAACAGTGGCAGAACAAGGCAATGAAGAACAAAGGCAGTTAACAGGAAAGACAATGGAGAAAATTTACAAGACAATGACTAAACAGGCAGAGAACAATGCAAAATGAACCAAGGCCTAAGCCAAGGGCAAGGGAGATGGTGAAGCTAACAGAGCAAGGCTAAGGCATTCTTCTAGAGTGGGAAGAGAACTAGCTTGCTCATTGTCACTAGTGAGCACTAGTTTCTCCCCACTACTCAATCAACACAATGCACCCTAAGCATACAAACATGGAATGGCAAGATAATCAGCTTGCTATGAGCACTGATTTCTTCCACTACTCAATCAATTCAGTGCTTCAAAGGTATCTAGCCTAGCATTCCATCAAACTAACAGTGAATTAAACATAACAGTGAAATCAGCAGAGCACTAGGCATGAACAGAAAATTGAAACTAAAGTTAAACAGTGAAATTAAATTGACCCTGACATGAAATTAAACTAACCCTAACATGAAATTAAACCATAAAAACAGGAATTTAAACATCACACATGAAAATTAAACCAAACCTAAATTGAAGCTGAAATTAAATTGAATTAAAATTCAAATATCAAAACTGAAATTTAACCCTAATTGGTTACTTGGCTAGTCCAAGAACAAGTTTTAACAGTGATACCCAACCCTCAATTTATACCCAAACATTAAAATTAGGGTTTCCCCCAAATCCCAAAAATTAGGGTTTAACTTTCATTACCCAAAATCGAGGAATTGACTCTCTTATCTTCGACCCATTCCTCCTCTGATCTTCCTGCTTCCTCTCCTGTGTTCGATTGATGTCTAGAGCCTCATCTATTTTAGTGATTTCCAACCTAGGGTTTAGAATGGTGAGAAGTCACTAAAATAGATGGCTAGAGAGATAAAGGAACGGACTGGGGAGGTACTGATGATGTTGGTGAAGAAGTGATGGTGTTGCAGAGGTGAGGTGGTGGCTGGAAATGGTAGGGGAAGGTGGTGGCAGAGAGGTGGCTCTGCAAATGTCGGGGAAGAAGGAGCTCAGTTGATTTTGGGAGAAGGGATGCATTTGTTTAGGGTGTAGGTGTTCGGTCGCTAGGGTGTGAGGCGGGATCATCTGAAGTTGATACGCAGCGAGAAGATCCGTTGGATAATCAGTTACTAATTGAATCGAACGGCACGATGTAAACAAGCTCTGAGAGACCGTTGGATTAGGTGATACAACGAAGCTGACGGCTCCAGATGGGGTTAGGTGCTGTAGTGTAAGGCGGAGATATCAAACTTTGATGAACAGCAAGGGAGCAACCGTTGGATTCAACTACCATCTAATCTGAAGGCTTGGAATTTAGGCACTATGGTGTTTTGCAGGGACTTCAGATTTTGATGAACGATGAAGAAGCGACCATTGGATGATGAGATGGATCTAATCTAACGGCTGAGAATGGAGGCGGGTATGGATATAGAAAATGGGTTTGGGTAAGGGTTTTGGGCCTTGGGTATGCCAAGCCCATATCTTCTTTAAGAACAATTCTTCCTTCTTGAGCCCATTCCTAGCTTTTTGGACGTGCGCTCCATTCTTTGCGGCTTCCTTGCGTAATTTCTTCCGGCTTTTCACTACTTTTCTGCTCTTTTCCGCTCTCTATTCATCCAAACTTTATTTATTACCTAAAAATGCAAAATTAAGTAAGAAAAATATTTATTCTTGAAAACAATGAAAATACAGAATATGGGATAAAATGTAGAATTACTGCACAAAAGATGAGTTAAATGCCAACAAAAAGGGATAAATATATACATTATTTGGCACTCATCAATAAGTGAACCAAGATTAAAATTAAAACAAGTTTTAATTCCTAAACGGATTAAAAGCAAAACAAGTTTCAAATTTCTAAAGGGATTATTTAAAGAAGTTTTAATTCCTAAACGAAATAACTAAAACAAGGTTTTAACTCCTACTGTTTTTGTTAAAATTAAAACAAGATTTTAATTCCTTAAATGTTTTTATATTCAATGAGGGAAGTTACCAAATACAATTTATGTCAAATTCATTTTCGCTGGCTATAAAAGAAAAAGAATTTCTTCATTTCAATGTGTACCAGAGCAGGCTATTATTCCTAGCTATTTTCCCCTCTTGTCGCTTTGTTGTGCGCTTGTGTGTTTATTTCTCCTCCTAATCCTTGTTGTTGAGTTCGTAAGTGGGCAAGTGTTGTAATGCTTATAGTACTTGCAACGGGCAGTTTTATCCTGGATACGACTTCACCACAGGGTATAAGCATCACTCATTTTTGAGGCGTACTGGTGAACTATCGTGTTAAGGACAACTTGATGATCAAGTGACTCTGTCCTCTGTTTGCTGATTCATTTGAGTGTTTATTTAAGCTTTTCAGAAATTTATTTTTAACATCATTCTTTCAGTATTTTATTGTTGCAGTTCCAACAAAGGATTCTATAAATCTCAACACCCGTGCTTGTTGCAGCTGAAAACCCAATGCTAACCTTCTCCAATAGAACCTCGGATAGATCAACAGTATGATACAAAATAGAACTCGCTTTAGGCTTAGTCTTATGGGCTAGATTGGAGGTGATAGATTAGAACTTAAGTGTTTGCAATTCAAAAAAAAAGTGTGGCAAAAAAGTTAACACTAGTTCTCTCTCCTACCAGTTGCTAGCATGTGAACTAGCATACTAGATAGTTACGCTAAATGATTCAGCGCCTGAAAACCACCTTTTCGCGGAATGGTTCAGCACTGAGAGATTTATTTTTGAATTTTGACGGATGAGATTTAAAGAGCTGAAACATTCATCGCTGGGCGTTGAATGGTTCATCGTTGAGCTGACGTGGACTGCTAATCTAGCTGCTAGATTAGCACTCCCATAAAACTTAGGAGGTAGTCCTGACTGCTAATCTAGCTGCTAGACTAGCACCCCATAAGACTAAGTCTTATGTGCTGAATTATGACCGTAAGTTTGAAAAACACTCAGGTTTTTGTAGCTGAATCGTAGCTTATCCATGCATCAGTTGTGGTTCCATTCGTCATACTATGACTTTCTAACGACACAGTAGCCTCAGATACCATCGAGTTAACTCATTAGGCCAAGAGATCCACCCGCCGGATGCTGGAGGAATTGCTGAACCGAAAGGAGCAAGAAAGAAAGTCATGCCATCACCATAATCAAAATACATGATCTGCTTGTAGTGGTTCTGCTATGATGAAGCGGAAGTGTGTATCAAAATCTGCAACCCTTCCGGTGGTTGCCTCCCAGAGTTGGAAAGGTTCTGAATAAATGGCACGGCCAACACTGTCATTAAGAGTTTTTTCGTCTGAATTCCGGGTGAGGTGAATGGAGTCTTCAAAAACATATGAATCGCTTTGAAGTTGTATTTCAGACATTTCAGAATCATTCGATTAGAAATTTTGGAAGCTAAAGTTGATTGAACTTATAGTACTGGGAAATATTAGTAATATTGTGATGATTGAGAATAAGAATTTTCAAGGTGAAAAAAATCCACTAGATAGTGAAGTAAGTTCGAGTTCAACCACCCATTCGAGTTCTAATTTCGTTTTCTTATCCACACTTAATTTTAGCTCCCTTGATCATTGATTTCTTTAGCTGTTGACCGCACCTATACACAGGGCCTTGTTGTGTTATATTCAGGGCCAGATTTCTTTTTGAATATTATCAGCTACATTGACCAAAAAGTTGGTAAGTTAGAAAAAGCTGAAAAAGGTATCGGTCCTAAAACCCGCCAGAAACCGGTTTCCTATCAGAAACCACCATTTCTTATACTCATTTCTTCTCTATTGAAACCACCATTCATCACAACCTCAACAAACCCATCATTGTCTGTTATTTGTGGAGCTTTATCTGAAGATTCTTTAAATACAACCCTTGTTCCATAACCAACGTGATACAAAATACATCTAATCCATGGTACTGGTTCTGTAATGATATTACATTAAACTAACCTTTGTTAAAATCATCAGCTACTTGATTTGTTAATGAACGGGAGCATTTTGGAGTCGGATCATAGTGAGGATCATATTTTTGTTGCTTCTCATGATTATTATGTAAAATTGGTCCGCCGGAAATTTGATTGAGAAGTTCGTAGGGAGCTGATGAATTAGGTTTCTTTAAGATAAGGTTCGTGAATGATCTGTTGTGAAAATTACTAATAATGTAACTGAGAAGAAGATACTTAGCTCAAACCGATGTTGCTGGAGATGCACAGAAAATGTAGAGGCACGTATACGATACGCTGTCCTAAAGGCAATATCGCCTGCCACTCCTCTGAGATGCTACAGCAGTTGGCGAGTCACCTCCAGGATACAACTACAGTTAGTACCCCTCAATGTAGCATACAATGAGGGTACCCTTAGAGCTTGGCAGAACTTAAAACAGTAGAAGAGATGTTTACAGAAAAACAGAGGGAGAGTAGAAGAGATGTTTCTCTGTGGTGTGTATTTTCTGAGCTTACAACTACTCTCTTATATAGTGTTTGTGTAGTTACAAACAAGAAAGAAAACCCATGCTTATGACAGAAATACTGGTAATGTTGGGTTAAAGATAGTGCAAGAAAAGTTGTTTTGTCAGGCATGGAGCAGTGTGTTGCTGCCAAGCCAAATACGTACAGACAAGGGATCCAGGACAAAACACATACAAACAGAGAAGCCAAGACAAGCACGTTCAGACAAAGAAAAGATTCTTCTACTTGTGTGGAAAACATGTACCAAAAATTTCAGCAAAAAGATAGGATTTAATGAACCCACACCCACACCCGAGCCCACACCCGAGCCCACGGCGGCGGCGTGCTTCTAAGCACAAAAGTCTAATGACCCAAGGGTCATGCCCTTATAGAGAACTCTATGGTATTTAAGTCTAAAACTCTTTAGATTTTAGTCAATGTGGGACTATTGTTTTATCTATTCAAATGAAAAAACAATTAATGGGCAATAGGTCTAGGGATCAAAACATAGTCCATGGAAAAATTGGTATTTTTAAAGCGTTTTTTCTAACATGATCATGATAGGTTGGATGTATTTGTTGTAGGGATTTTCTGATCCCATGTAATTTTCACCATCCGTCAACAGGTTTGTGAACTCTCAACCCTTCTTAATTTTCACCGGCCTTCGTCAAAAATCAACAACCAAATTTATGATTTCTCCTCCGGTCATCTCTTATTTCAACGGCAACAACATAATTTCTCCTCCTACTTTGTTGGTCTGTCCAGTATCATTGCATTCCTTAATTGCCTTCTCTTCGACAATCTCTTTTCAAACCCAACAACTTTGAAAGTTCCCGTTAACATAAGAAGAAAAAAAGGAATAAAAAAGCAGATGGTGGCCGGCGGTGGTAACTTTTTTTTTTCGGGTCTGCGAATACGACGACGTGTGTATATCCTTCCAACTAAAAAAATGGTCGATCTTGGCCCTGTGTACAATCGTGCCTGTAAACAAGATGGTGGCCCTGTGTATAGGCAGGGTCTAGCTATTTGTTCCAAATAGAAAAGCAAAAGTTTCCAAGATTTTCTTTAGATAAAGAGTCATCATTATTTTGTAAAAATTCACAAAACTTGTTAAAAAGACGAAAATTAATAATTCCTGAGTGAAAAGGATATTTAGATTTTGATACTGTTTAAATGGACAAAAATTTAAAAATAGCCTGGATGTAAACAGTTTCATCCTACCCATTTTCAAATACGTTTTCTTATTTTTAATTTACATCAGAATGCATCCATTTTCATCCTTCCTGTTTTTTAAGTTTAAGTCAGGATGAATCTGGATTCATCCTGACTATTTTTTTGATGTCCATTTTACCCATACAAATTTTTACCCGTCCATTTGAACCATGTTTTAAATATATTTGGACAAATGATCCATTTCCCGGTAAAAATTCTGATTTTATCTTTTTTTTTTTGGGTTTGCAGGTGCTCATCCACTAAAATCGGATGTTTAACAATAAACGGTGATATTTGGACCAATTTCCAGCGTACTTCGTGGAGACGTGGACTGATAAGAACTGTCTCATTCTAGTTAACAAATGATGCGCAAGTACGAGGATTAGTTACGTGGATAACTTGCCAGGAAGATTTGTCACTAGACTTCGCAAATCTCGTATGAATTCCTAATTAGATTCATCTACTTCCTTCCTTCCTTGGACAGAGTCAAAGTGGCAAATGTGGGTGAGGTGGGGGAATTGGTTGAAGAATTAATTAGGTTTCTTTGAGACCTATATAGTTGGGAAGTCGGAGATATCACTAATATTTAGGCATAGTTTGGTATCGGCGTGGTTTTACAAAAACTTTTTTTTTGCCGTCCATTGTTGTGTTGTATAAATAAAACGGTTGAACATTTGGTAAAATATAAATTAAAACTAAAAAAATAAATCTCTGAAAATAGTTTTATTCAATATTTGGCTTAAAAATAATTAGCTTTTTTACTAGAAATATAAACTTTTCTATATACATTATTAAATTATTAATAATATGATTTCGGGTGATTTTGCTCTCGCGTGGTTAAAAGCCGAATAAAGCTCTCTTCTGAGAGCTTCTGGCCCCACCGGAGTATATCTCAGCCAATAGAATTATCCTGATTTTTCACACCACCAATAATTCATGCGGGAACACCACGTCACCACCGTTTATTTACCATATTTGGTTTCCAGCCTTTCCAGTCGATATCAAACCTAAAATTACATCTCCTTGCGCCTCTGCAACTAAACCCTATCAACAAGTCTCTACAACTAAATCTATAGTCGATATCAGATGTAGAAAAAAAGAAAATTAAAGAGAATTACGTCTCTTTCATCATAGAGGGTTCCGTCTCTGCAAATAAACCCTACCAAAACCTATAAACAGTGGTTTACTCCAAAGGTGGTAAGAAACGTAATGCAACGCCAACTATATCGACAAATCAAGCACGTTACAATCGAATACGCATGAGGAGAAAAAAACCCCAGATAAACAACAGATTATGTCTTCTTACACAAACCCTAATCATCCCTACCGCCTCTAATCTCTCCCAGATCCTCTCTCTCTCTTTTTTCATTTTTTTTTCTTATAGATAAGGGGACCTAATTCATAAGAAAAATACTAAAATATCCTTAACCTATTAAATATTGAAACCTAAAACTAATTTGTTTTCATTCCTCTACTTTAACTCTTCCATTTTCTTCTTCCCCGTCACCTCCATCGCCTATTTCTTCGATTAATCATCAATTCTCAAAATAATTCATTATCGGTTAACACCACTTAATCCACCCACAATGACTTTAATAAGTTAAAATCAAAAAACCCATCTTATTTCATTAGTTTTAATGCATGGATAGGCGGAATCGATCGAATTAGGTTTTTGAAAAAATAGTTTCAGAACTGTCTACGGTTGGGTTTCCCAACCGTACGCGCTGTCTACGGTTGGGAAACCAAACCGTACGCGTTGTCTACGGTTGGGAAACCCAACCGTATATTCTGAGTTCAAAAATCCTACGGTTTGAAAAAATCATACTTTCATACCGTAACTTGTACGTATGGTTGGGAAGTATGAATTTTCCCAACCGTAGGTTAGCTTATAGTTCAAAGTTAGGAGTTTTCAAAAACAAAAATAAGTGATGGGTTTTCTTAGTTTTTTCTTTTTGTAATCGTCTTCTTTATGGCGACGGAGAATAAGAAGAGAGAAAGAAGAATAATTGGATATTTTAATGATCCTCATCTTCATCATGATTTATGAATGAAAAGAGAAGGAGAAGATAATACATTTACTATTTTGTATATGATCATCATCTTCATCATGATGAAATTATAATCATCATTTTCATCATGATTTATGAATGAAAAAAGAAGGAGAAGGTAATAAATTTAATTTTATAATTCATGGAGGGTAATTTAGTCACTACAAAAAATAATTGGATATGGAGTTTTGTTGATTACTATTTCATAACCCGATGTTATCATGTTGTGAGCCTCAAAACCCAATGTTTAGAGCCCCTATAATAGGTTTCTTATTGATTTGTTTTTTGTTTTCCTTTGTTTTTCTGCAGGCACTCTTTTACTTTATCACGACTGTTATATATCGATCATAGAAAGGCGTCTGTCAAAATAGTGGTAATAAATTATGTATACATGTAAATCTTTTTGGTCACCAATTTCAACATATTGTTCTTGTTTTGTTCAGTTTATTTTTCAACCTAACTTGGTGAAATTGTGTTTTTTTCTTCTTATATTTCGAAAAAACCCTAAAGCCTCAAAGGTTTGATTTCTATCAATTTCTATTGATTCTTATGTTTTAATTTTGTATAAAATAGGTTGTAAAGTACAGAAAATAAATACTTCATAATTTTTTATTGGACTCAAGCTTGAATAGTGTATAGACAGAATTGTTGTTGGTCTTCTTTTCAAAAGAAGGCCATTCATTCCAATTTTGTTCTCCTTGGCATCTCAATTTATGCTTACTTCTCTATTTGGTTGTTAGTATTCAGAATCCGGGAGCACGGAAAGGACTTTGTTTATAAGTTGAAGGTGACTAAGGGAATAGTAAGATCCTGAGCTGGTGAGTTATACTGCACCTGCATTTTTGTTCAGCACTGAGTATAAAATTATAGATGTAATGAGTACTCTAAATGCTTGCGTAGTTTTTCATGTGAATGGTATGTGCTAACTCCTTTGTTCTGCGATGTCTAATGCATATTTATTTTCGGTAAACAGAATGTTATAATAACCATTTTCGGTAAACAGAATGTTATAATAACCTCATTAGGTTCTACGCCGTCGTAGTGATATGAGCCCTTTAAAATGTTGCTCATGTAACCAATTTAATTCAGTGTGGCAACTGTTGCACAGCCATGGGCCTTTTATATTATACATAATGATATCTTCCCCATTTGAATTTCTAATTTGCTTTGTATTAAAAATTATGGATTATACATTTGAGTCTATTATGCAAGTGAACTAAGGTTAATCATGGGAACAATGTTCGGGCAGGTAGAAAGTATTTTGATGAGGGGGTGGTTAAGTGGTTAGAGAAGAAAATTCATGTATGCAAGTTTTTTTAATTTTTTGCTCAAAGTGATCGATTATACGCAGTTTACTTATTACGATTTGCATATGCTGGCGTTGTATACTCTTTGCACTTTAACATAATCCCATGTTTCAGGAAGGAAATGTTACTGACAAATACGAAGTGAAGCGAAATTGTTGATGGTGTTGCTATGAACCATGATATTAGACATGCCAGCACTATTTTCCATGACGCACCTTCTGGAAAACAGTTTGGTCATATTTCCTACAAAAAAGAAAAAGAAGCTAATTTTCTTTGTGGACAAGCTGGTGGTGTTGCTGCTAAGGCAGATAAATCTTAGCTCTTTTTTTCCTTTTTTTTTTTTTTTGTTTGCTAGGATAAAGCTTACTTCTGGGCTGTATAGATATTTATGCGAACCTCAAGGTCTCTTTCTGAACCTCAAGGTCGTTGTTTGAGAAAATACTAAACGTAACAGACTTATCTGATATAAGTACTCTTTGCCGAAGTCATTTTCTCAAAACTATCAAAAATATTTGAGTGCTCAAATGAAAAGACTTGCATATATGGGTCATCTCTTTGCACTGCTATTTCATTGAGAGAGACACACTGCTTTGAATTTTAGTAATTGTAGTTGGATATTTTCTATTGCATATTTTTTCTCTGCTTTAAACAAACCTCATCATCTGTGTTTCTGAAGGCTTACACCTTCAGTGAAAAGGTATTTTAAAGGTCAATCCTAATATGTTATAAATGCACTTGGAATTAATGTATTTTAAAGAATGAAATGAATAGTTCTTATTCTTGAATTTCTCGACTGGTGTCTATCACTTTGGAAAGAACATGATTATAGATGCTAATTATGAAGATTATGTTCATTTCAAAGGTGTAGTTGGGGCAGGTATGTGCGACAATATATTGGCAGATTGTAATCGATAATGTTATCGATGACTCATATACAGTGTTACTGGAAAGAAAAACTATATACGGAAGAAAATTTTACTAAAGATCACAGACAAAATTGGACAAGCAATCGATTTCCATTAATCTATTATGACAAAAGATCTATTATGTCAAAAGAAGTTTAATAGAAAGGAAAAAAGAAGTTTAACCGAGTGAGAGCCATCAAAAATTCCTTGCAGAATTACGATAAATTCTATTCATTGTAGATTTATTTTTTTAATTTTATTAGTTGACTATTTTTAATGTTATCATTTTTAGTAATTGAATATATTTATTTCCCAACTTTTTGGGTATATGTTACAAATATTGAATTCTCAAAGATTCACTCGCACCACAGCACAATTTTCTCTAAAAAAAAATGTCTAGGTTGCACGGGCGCAACACCTAGTTACTAATAAAATCAACACCACAAAGGACCTATTATTAAGAAAGAACATAAAAGATTGTTTTGACATAGTGGTGAGTTTTTAACTGTAGAATTTATGTGATTGTTATGTGGGGGTTTGGAAAGTTTGGAAGATTTTGGGTTGTGGTTGAATGATTAGGGAGTCTTGTGAAGAGAATGTTTCATGCGGCCACAACCACTTGACAGTGGAGAAGAATGTGACCAGCAGATTCCAGATCAGAGTTGCATTGTGGAAAAATGTCTGTATCGATGAGGTGGATAT
Organism: Papaver somniferum; assembly: GCF_003573695.1. NCBI lineage: Eukaryota > Viridiplantae > Streptophyta > Magnoliopsida > Ranunculales > Papaveraceae > Papaver > Papaver somniferum. The sequence goes on from NW_020625486.1 coordinate 2,979,660, forward strand.
GGTTTAGAATGACGAAGGTCTGGAAGCCTTCGTTGATTGCTTCCCACAAGAAAAGCTATAATTTTGGAGGACATGGGAATGTCCATAGAAACTTAGTTGGTGGCAAGGGGTTTTGGTGGGAATGATCCGATGAGCGGGCTAAGCAGTGATATCTAGATGATGTGGTGTATTTTCCGGATTTGGTGAAAGGCCAGATGATTATGTCCGAGGAGTTGTTTTGGGGAGGTGGATATTCACAGTTCGTTGGATTATATGAGGTGGAAAGAGGTTTAGTTTACCGTGATTCCAGGTGTGAGTGGAAGGATCAATGAGGTCAGCGACTTTCTGGATCGGGTAACAGCTCGTCGGGTCCAAGTTGTTAGCGAATTATGGGATCCAGTTTTCTTGAATAGGATTATTAATCCATTTCCGATTTTGTGGAAAAGATGTTGTTTCATTGTGGGAATGAGGGATGCTAATTGCCTCCGTTGAGGGATGAATAGAGATGGGGTAGCTGGAGTTCCGAAAAAGAGAGGTTGTTGCTTAAGATGTTTTTCGTTGCAAAGACTAGCTAGCATAGATTGAATTTGGTTTCTCATAGCGCTTTATTATGATCATTGATTCTTTGAATTCCAAGACCCGCCTTCTGATTTGGTCCTAGTCAACTTATCATAACACATTGGGTGTAGCTTCTTGATTGAGGAGTTATGTCCCCATAAAAAGTTTCGAATGATACGATATATTTTGTTATTCACATTGATAGGCAAGAGTTGTGCTTGGATGATGTTATTTGATGAGGGGGTTAGGGAAGATTGTATGAGAGCAAATCTTCCTGAAGGTGTTAAACATTTCATCATCCAACTCTTTGCTTTGCGCGCCAGCCGATTTAGCAGAGGTTCAAAATTGTGGCGAGATGATCTTTCATGCATGAATTGGATTCCTAGGTAAATTGTAGGCATATTGAAAGCTTGATGAAGGTCAAGTAATTATTGTTGGTTGAGCTTTGGGTGATGGATGATGGATAATTTCGAAGTATTAATGTGCTGACCAGATGATGTGATGTATGCTTGCAGCAAGTGCTTGAGTTGATTCTTTACTTCTATTGAAGCTTTGTACATGATGAGGAGATCGTCCGTATACATAAGATGGAGAACTGGTGGAGATTTTTGTGAAATGTGTAATCCCTCCATATCTTTTTGGGCTTCAAGATTTTCCAAGTTTCTTGAGAGATTTTTCACACAAACAATATACACATGTGAGGAGAGTGGATCCCCTTGTCTTATTCCTATAGTTGGAGTGATATACCCATGCGACGTGTCGTTCATGTTGATTGAATATGTAACCGTTGATACACAAAGCATGATGTATTTCTACGAAAACTTTCGGAAACCTATTTTGATAAAGGCTTTTCTAATAAAACCCCATTCTAGACTATCATAGGATTTTTGGATGTCCAATTAATTTTAGAGTCCTTGGTGTTGGTTGAGATTTTAATATGATGAAAAATTTCTTTGGAAATTGTTATACTATCTTGGATAGATCTTTGGGGTACAAAAGCGCTTTGGTAGGGGCTTATCAGGAATGGAAATAAGGGTCGTATGCGATTGACCAGGATTTTTGAGATGATTTTATAGGTGACGTTACAACGTCCTATAGGCCTGGATTGCGATGGTCTGGATGGGTGATCTATTTTTGGGATTAAAGTTAGGTTTGTGCGGTTCATGAGTGGGTGGATATTTAAAGAGTTGAAGAAACTATGTATCATCTCTATTAGATGTACGTGGGTTGTTTCCCAAAAATTTTTGAAAAACTTATTAGCGTATCCGCCCGGACCTGGAGCACGTTCAGAGCCAATGGAAAAGAAGGCTTGTTTGATATCCATAGGAGTTACTTCTTTCATCAGCGATTCGCAATTGTTGGGTGTTAACCTTGGGGTTATTGCTGCAAATAGGCTTTCACTGTATTTGGAGCCGTATATTGATCAGTGAAGTGATCGGTCATTAGTCTAACCACGTCATCTTTGTTTGTAACCCAATTGTTTTGCTAAACCTGAATTTGCTGAATGTTATTACAACTTCGATGGATTGTTGCTTTAGTATGGAAGAAAGTGGTGTTACAATCGCCCGATTGTAACCATTGAATTCTTGATCTTTGTCGCCAATATGTTGCGTGGCAGTCAAGTAATGGGATGTGTTGCTCTCTGAGTTGTTTTTCATGAAGTTGCCAGTATGTTAAATCATTTCCAGTACGGATGGCACATTGATGTTGAGCTTTTTTGATTTGCGTTGTCGATTTCTTGATTATAGTGAGGAGGTGGCCCAAAGTTTTCTTGTTCCATTTAGTAAGGATTTCGCTGGTTGAAATGAGATTGAACTGCAAATTTATTATGGCATCTATGTCATGAAGCCTTGTCCACGCCGAATTTACCACTTGTTGCAGCTGTGGGTGGGTAAGCCAAAAGTGCTCAAACTTATAGTTCTTGTTTCCCCGCCAGTCAATTGCTATAGTTTAGAGCAGAATTGGGGAATGATAATCTCGGTAAGTGAGTAACTCCTGCATGTAGGTTGGACGTACACTAATGTTGAGTTTTCATATCCCTGTCGAGTCGTTCCATGATGTTATCTTGTCCTTGTTGATTATTTTTCCAAGTGAATGGATCGTCTCAGAATTCCAAATCCATGAGTCTCATTTGATCTCTTATGTTAAGAAATGGATGGGTTTGTGCATATGTTACCTGTCTTCCCCCTTCTTCTTTTTTCTTCGTTTGGTCCATTAGTTCATTGAAGTCGCCAATGAAGACCCATGGTGCATTGATATTGCAAAAAAGATTGATGGGAAGTCGTGCCAGAAATCTGTTCTTGCAACTGGATGTGGCGGAGTGTATATGCCCGTGCACAGCCAAGGATGTTCAGGTATCTGGGGAGTAATAAGGGCGTGTATATAGAATGTAAGATGATTTTCACATCGTAGTTATCCTTCCACATTAAGCATAGCCCTCCCATCTTACCAACTTTAGGGACAACGAAATGATTCTATAATTGAAATGATTGTGCGATAAAAGTCGTATGACTGTTGGTAACTAGAGTTTCGGATAAAAACAAAGAATTGTTTGTGCAATGATATCAAGTTTCGAAGATGTTGTATTGTGCGTGTTGGTTGAGTCTCTCGCAGTTTCATGCTAGAATGCTCATCTTGGCAGACGAACAAAATTACAGTAGCAATTACAAACAAAGTTACAAAAGCAGTTACAAGAAGTATAATGGACTAAGAACAAATTACGGTAGCAGTTACAAACAAAGTTACAGTAGTAGTTACAAGGAGTATAAAGGATTACGATTAATGTTTTACACGTAAACACTTTCAAAGACTGGATATAATTTAAAAATGAACAGAACTTTAGATAGGATCAAGCTAAACAATAGAGAAAACTATAGAGAAAATGAGACATAATTGAATGACCAAAGTATTTTGGGTGGACTTACTTGGGGATTATCCAGATCATAGGAGCATAAGTTTGGGACAGAGGGTATCATTTCTTCATACTCGGTACATACAAAGGAGGTATTGTGGAGGTTTGAAATAGCTCGATTTTTAACAATAAACTAAGACAACAAAGAGGTTTGAAAAACATGTACAAATGAAATTAATCACACAAGACGGTTACACCCAATGAAAAAAGCATCCTAGATTACTGAACATGAAACAAATTAAATCCTTAAAACAATCATTAGAGAAAGAGATACTCAAAGGCTTTCTACGGGTGGTTAATTATATCCAAGACAAAGTAAACATTGAGATAGCTAAACCTAAATAATCATATCCAAAACAAATCGAAAATTTCACTAAACCACAACACAAGAGGGAATAAGATAAGAAAAGAAAAACAAGGGAGAATTAGTAATCAATCCAGGACAATGACAAGGATGAAGAGTTTAAACTAGGTTTTCATGACAAGATTTTTAAAACAAACTGCATAACACTAAGCAGTACATTATCATCATTACACAGGACAATCAACAATCCTAGAATAACACTAAATAACTCGCATAATTCCATTTTGATTACTACCACAGTTCAAAAGAATTACATAATATTAAGATCAGAATCACAATTTCAAAAGAAATTACTCAACCCTAGTTATAAATAAGAACTTACATAATTCCTATTTGAACACTACCATAATTTCAAAAGAAATTACATCTTCCCAAATTAATCCATATAAAACTTAAACACTTAGACTGTCCCAATTCTAGATGAAACACAAGAAAGGGAGAAAGAAGCTAAAAACTTAATTGCACATCGGCAACAAACCCAATTTAAGAGATAGAGACAGGAAAGGATCATCCAATTTATAAATTTGAGCACCAATAATCGATCACTGAAACAGATCAAGAAAGCCCCTTGCTCGAAGGAAGGGAGCAAACATTACATCACCTACAACATATGGAACGAGAGACCCTAAGTGTAGATAACAATTATCAATATAAAGAACAAGATAATAAAAAAGAAAAGAAATCCAATAATGCCTTGTTCTGCAACCCAATTGAGAAATTAAAATCTAAACCGACACAATTGAAAGCCCTTAAATTTCCAAACCCTAGATCAAACCCCATAGGAAAATACCAAAATAAATAGAATGAAAACCTAAATAAATACTTCAGGATCATGATTAAATAATAAAAACTTAAGAAGGACTAGACTAGCAATGAAACTCCAACAAATTTTTCAATTGCGACAGAGACATGGACATTCTAAACAAAGAAAAAGCAAAAAAAAAAAGTGAAAGAAATATCGCCCCCATCAACAACCTCCCGTGCCTTAATATGAATCCTCATTTACATCCCCATAGTCATGATCTATCTTTTCCCCCAAGCGGTCATACGGTTACTCGGTTAAGAATGATTACATTTATCGGGAAAAAACAACCAAATCCAGGTAACATTTCCCAGATGGCTATCAGTCTTCAACAAGAGTTTTTCTGGACACAGGAGAATCTCCCTCCTATGTTACCTGGAATACCAGCTCCCGCAAACCCAAAAACTGGAGCACAAACATCTACAACAGTTTTAATAGGCTGGGTCAAACCTAATCCAGATTGGATCAAGATCAAGACAGACGGAGAAGCACGAGGACATCCCACATTAGCTGGAGCATGTTTCATTCGTAGGGACGCTTCTTCCAACATCTTGGTAGCCATAGCACATCCACTAGGAATTACCACCGACCACACAACCGAATCCTAGGCAATGCTCATAGGGTCTAGGACGGAAAAAGAATGAAGATGTCCAAAGGTTCAATCTGAAACCGATTCGGAAAATCTACTTCAATTCCTAACCTCAGACCCCGAACCGCCTTGGTACATCTCAGGATTGATCTCTGAAACCAAACAAATCTTGGGCCAGATCCCCCATTGCACTGTCAACCAAAATTACAGGGAAGGCAATCAGGCGGCGGGCGGACTGGCCAATCTGGCAGCGGACAACAGCCAATTGGAGAAACTTACAACTTTATTTTGGGACCGTACGATCCCAACATGCATTAATCAAATTGTAATGGACGACTCCTTGGGTATCACCTACCTCGTGTAAGTTCCGCTTAATCAACTAATATCTTTATGCTTCAAAAAAGAATGGAAAAAATATTTACAATGGAGCAGTTGGCAGCCTAGTATTGGGTATCGGTATATGGCTCTTTCTGTTCGTGATTTACTTGTCATTGATATCTTCATTTGTATTAGGGTTCTTATGATCTTGTATTTTGATGTTTTTGTTATTCTTGTAAGCGATCATGTAATCACATTATGATTTAAATAAACTGAAATTGTTGATTGACCAAAAAAAAAGAAATTTATTTTAATTGTCCAAAAAGCCTATTTTACCTAACCACTTTCTATTATAGATATAATCTTCAAACAGAATATCAAACTAAAATTTACTTATTATTTAATATTTGTTCTTGTTTTAAAAATTAATAAATTAGTAGCAAAATTTCAATGAAATAGCATACAAAATAGTTTGAAAAGAAAAAATAACAGTCTTTAAAGAACAAAATATATGAACAAAATTAATTGAATATAAATTTAAGGGTAATTATTGTCATTTATAAAATAAAATATGGGTTAAAAAGAGAAATCAAGCATTAAAATAAGGTGAGACCAAAGCTTATGCTTTTATAGCTTTTAAAAGCTCTTCCTCCCTAGCTTTTAAAAGTTGGGGAATTTTGGAAGTGCTTTGGATAAAAAAAAATTTATCAAACACTAATGTGAAAAATTATTACCATATATACGTTTTGAAGATGTTTTTTGGAAAATAAAAACATTACCAAACTCAGCCTTAATAACTGGAAAAAAAAACAAATGGGTGCTAAGTGGGAGTAGCATTAAAATTCTCAGGAGACGTGAATAAGGTGGAATACTGTGGATTGAAATTGAATCGGGCGATAAATCTGAGTTAACTCAGTTTTCAAAATTTTCAAAATTCTCATCACTTTTTGATCTTTTTTACATGAAATAATCTCTCATCCTGTTCTTTCATAAGATTTCTATGATTATACTGTTCTAATCTATCTATTCTGCTATTTTGAAAGATTGTTTTTTAATGTTAAAATTTTGTTTTCAATAAATCCATGAGTTGCTAATTTTTTTTCTCCTTAATGTGTTTATAGATTGTAATATCCCAACTGGTGTTTACCATGTTTGATGGTGTGATTCAGGCGTTTGCAAAAGTTGTTAACATGCTTTTTGAAGCTATTGTGATTCTACATTTTGTCAAATCTGTTCTTCTGGAAAAATTTCTCCGCCGAGTCTCAACAACGATTTAGTGGGTTACAAGTTACCGTGTTCAAAGGAAATTAAAACTTCAACAGCCGTTACAAACTCTTTCAGTTATTTCGTCTCGTAATTATCGGTGGCAGTCACAGCTTTTCTGTTAACTTTCCTATTTTACTTCGTCTACTCAATGAGAATAATCAGTCCATCATATCCTCTCAATTACAAGATTTTCGGATGAATATATTTCAAAAATCAATCCAAACCCATAATTCTATAGGGTTTTCTATGTTTAAAAGACCAAATCAAAGTTGTATTATCAATACTGAAAGCTCAAAAAATACTTTCAAGGAAAAAATTCTTTTAACAATGGTTGTTGAAGGAGAGAAATCAATCACTGATTTAGCTACAAAGTTTATGCAAGCTGCTCTGGATTTAGGTAATGTTGATGAAGTTGTCTATCATCATTCTGATGAATCTGAAGAACAAACAGCTGAGGTTGAAGAAATTAGTCTTATTGGTAAAATAATAATTGAAGGAAAAATGGGTATCAAAACAGTTGAGAAGAACATTGGTTTCACATGGAGTTTCATTCCTGAAGGAGGGGTTAAGGTTTTTGAATTGGATGATAATATCATAGACTTTCAATTTAAGGACCATGATACTAAGAAGAAGGTTTTTGACTCTCTCCCCTGGAGTATTAATGGTTTTCTTATTAATCTGAGGTTCTATAATTCTGGAGTGATCTATCAAGAACTTGATTGGAGTAAATAATGTTTCTGGATTCAAATAAAAAAGATACTACCAGAGCACATGAATGTCAAAGAAATAACTAAGATAGGGAAGATAATGGGTGAAGTCTTAACCATTGTTCCAGAAAATGGTGTTCCTGTTGAGGGTGAACATGTTAAATCTTGTGTTCAAGTTGATATTAACTATCCTTTGAGAAGAGGAGTGATGACAAAAACAAATGCTGGTTCAACTCGTTGGATTAAGTTTTTTTTATGAGAAGCAGTCTCACAAGATATGTCCAAATTGTTATATCCTTAATCACAATAAGGATGCATGCAAGGCATCTGCAGATTACTTAGCTAAGGCTCATGCTAAGCCTCATTATTTTGGAGAACTAAAAATGGGTGCTAGGAAGCAGATTGTGATTGCTGGAGATGGTGACCAAGTTCCTGCAGTTACTCAGAAGAAGAACACTAAGGGTAAGGTATTTGTACCACCAAAAGATGGTTATGTGATAGGTTCTACTTCCATGACTAGAGAAGATACTGATGCTGACATTGTGGAGGAAAGGCTTGGAAAAAGGCAGAGAAGTGAAAATCCAGTTATTCATGTTTTTGAACATGAAGTTGTTACTGAAAAAAGTGTGGAATCACAGACAACTGACATTATCACATCAAGGTATTTGCAAACTGGAAGCACTGTTGGAGCTAAGGTAACTCTCTTTTCTTTCAATTTTTGGTTGATTTATGTTATTTATATTTTAAAATGAAGAATATTTCTTGGAATGTGCCAGGTATTGCTAATAGTTTTACTAAACAACAATTTCAAATTTTGGTTAGAACTCAAAATCCTGATTTTATTTTTCTTTGTGAAACTAAGATTGATGAAAGAATGATGATCTCAATAGCTCAGTCTGTTCATTATCTCAATTATACTTGCATTGATAGAGTGGGTATAGTTGGTGGTCTAATTCTCATGTGGAAGGATGGTATAGATGTTGAAGTTATAGGTTGTGAAAACAATATGATCCATGTTATTATTCAGCTTGATCCTAGTAAACCCAAAGCCCTTATCACTTTCATGTATGGATCAACTTATATTGAACCCAAGAAAGCTCAATGGAACTTTTTAGCTGATTTTAGTGATGATGTTCAACAACCTTGGTTAGTTTTAGGGGATTTAAATTTCCATTTAGATACGAATAATAATACCTCTGATAAATGGGTGCAAACTAAAGTTAATGATGTAGGCTTAATAAATATTGTGTATGAAGGAAGAGATTACACCTGGACTAGCAACTTTTATGGTACTGGCAGTAGAAAAGCTAGATTGGATATGGCTCTTTCCAATAATGATTGGGGTCTTAATTTTTCTTCTGCTAAGTTACTTCATTTAAATTTTATTGCTTCAGACCACTGCCTTGTTTTTCTTATTACTGATCCCATTCCTAAACATCTTTGGAGGCCATTCAAGTTTTGCAGGACTTGGATTGGTCATAATGGTTTTAAAAAATAACTTGAGATTTCATGGAATTTAGACATTCAAGGTAGTACTGCTCACCAACTTAAGCAAAAGCAACATAGTGCTAGAATAGCTTTGTCTCAATGGAATAGGATGGAATTTGGAGATATTCACAAAAATGTTAAGAATCTGCAGGATGATCTGGAAACTGCACAAAATGAAGCCTATTCTGTTAACTAACATGATAGAGTTAAGTTTATTACCAATAAGTTAGAAAAATGGTATAAGATTCAGTCTGAATTTTATAAAGAAAAGTCTAGAGATAAAACGGGTTTGGAATTAGATAATAATACTAGATTTTTCCACACTATGGTTAATAAAAGAATGCATACTAATTCTATTAATGTGCCCTATGATTCTAATGGAAATTGGTTAAGGGATAGAAATGATATTAGTAATTTACTTACTACTCATTTTAGTAATGTTGCTAGTACTTCAAATCTTGTTTTCACTAATGATGTTTTTGATGTGATTCCTAGTATCATCACTGAATCTGAAAATGTTGTTTTAAATACCATTCCTACTGATATTGAAATTGAGAATGTTGTTAAGAGCATGCCTGCTTGGAGCTCTTCTGGTCCTGATGGGTTTCAAGCTGGTTTCTATCAAACTCAGTGGAAGCTAGTTGGTAAGGACATTATTGATGTTGTTAAAAGGTTTTTTCAATGTGGTCATATGCCTAGGAGTTTAAATAAGACTTATATTTCACTTATTCCCAAGTGTAAAAGTCCTAAATTACCATCTGAGTTTAGACTCATAGGTTTGTGCAATGTTTCTTATAAGATTATTTCTAAAATCTTAGCAAATAGAATTAAGCCTTTATTGAAAAACTGATTTCTCCTTATCAAGCTGCTTTTGTCCCAGGAAGAACAATTCATGACAATATTATTATTGCTCATGAGATGATCCATTATATGAAGCATAAGGAAGGTTACTCTGGAACTATGGCTCTTAAAATGGACCTGTCAAAAGCTTTTGACAGACTTGAATGGAGTTTTCTTAATGGTGTTTTGCTTAAATTTGGTTTTAATGCTGATTTTTGTGATCTTATCATGCAATGTGTGACCACTACTAGTATTAGTGTTTTATTGAATGGTTCTCCTTGTAACCAATTTGAGCCAACTAGAGGTATAAGACAAGGAGATCCCTTATCTCCTTATCTCTTTATTCTATCTATGGAATTCCTTTCTAGGTCTCTATTAATAGCTGAGTCTAATAAAACTATTACTGGAATTAAAGTGTTTAGGAAAGATCCTGCTATTTCTCATTTGCTTTTTGCAAATGACATTCTCATCTTTGGTCAAGCTGATATGCAGCATGTTAATCATATTCTAAGGATTTTGCAAAATTTTGGTAATCTTTCTGGTCAAATACTCAATTTTGATAAGTCATGTGTATATTTCAGTCATAACCTTGAACCTGATTATTGTGACTATCTTGCTACAGCTCTTAACATATCCATTATTACAGATTCTGAGAAATATTTGGATGCTCCTTTGTTGCTAGGAAATTCTAAGTTGAAATCTTTTGATCCCATTGTGCAATCTTTTGAAGCTAGGATTCAAAACTATGTAAGTATCACTCTTAATCAGGCTGGTAGGTCTACCCTAATTAAATCTGTTCTGATTTCTTTACCTACATATCAAATGGGTTGCTTTAAGATTCCGACAACTATGATTAATAAGCTGAATTCTCTTCAACTGAACATTTGGTGGGGGCATAAGACAGGTAAGGGCATTAAATTTATCTCTTGGGATAGTATTAACAAGTCCAAGGACCTAGGGGGTTTAGGATTTAGAGATCTTGAGAATTTTAATACTGCACTCATTTGTAAGTTAGTATGGAAAATTGTCACTGAGGAAGAGGAATTGTGGGTTCAGATCTTAAGTGCTAGGTATTTTAAAGATTCTAGTACCCTACATTTAGACAAACTTAATGAAAGTTGCTCTTGGATATGTAGAGGTATTTATAGGTGTATTGAGATCATTAAGGAAAACAGTTTTTGGTCTATTGGTTGTGGTACTAAAACTAAAATTTTGCTAGATTGTTGGGTGGTTGGACTGGATCACCCTCCTATCCCAGCTGATGGACTTGTGAATACTGTTTCTTTTGTTTATGTCTCAGATATTTTTATAGAAAATACTAAGTCTTGGAATGTCCATTTGATTTATTATCTTTTTACTGAGGATTGTGCTGACAAAATTCTTGCTATGAATGTTCCCATTGCTGGTAATGATAAACTTATCTGGTTGCCAGACAGAAGAGGTCAATTCTCTGTCAAAAGTGTGTACAATGTGATTTCTACAAAGACTAACTTTTCTGCAGGAACCACAATTGTCCCAGTTCAGGTTTGGAAATCTCTTTGGAATGTTAAACTTCCCCATAAAGTTAAATTGTTCATATGGAAATGCATTAGAGACATAATACCAACTAGAGATAAGCTTTCTAGATATAAGAATAGTATTGAGCTTCACTGTAGTTTATGTAATCGTGTTGCTCAAACTAGTGATCATCTTTTTCTTAACTGTCCTTATGCAAGATCTATCTGGTTAGCAGTCAATATTAATGTGAGCACTATGATAGAACATCATGGATCTTTTAGAAATTGGGTTATATCCTGGTTCTCTGCAGGTGCAAACCTAGTTTTTGGATCTGGTATTACCAGGGAAGAGATTAACAAAACTCTTACGGTCACTGCTTGGACCATATGGAAGGATAGGTGTGCCAAAAATTTTCAGAATAAGAATCCTGACAGGGTTCTTTCAGTTGCAGGGATTAATATTTTAACTAATTTGAATAGTTCTTCTGCAAATAGTATTATAAATTCCCTGCAGGTTCAAAGATGGATGCCTCCTAATGATGGATATATGAAAATTAATTTAGATGCTTCATTTAAGCAACTGCATTCTCAAGGTGGAATTGGACTAATTATTAGGGATTTTGCAGGTACTTGCTTTGGAGTCCAAGAGGAATACTTTAACGGAGGAATGAAGCAAGGAATTGAAGTTGAAGAGCTTGAGTGCAGAGCAATGTTAGCAGCTGTAACTTTAGCAAGAGGCAAAAATCTTAATAAATTAGTTTTTGAGAGTGATAGTGAGGTGGTTGTGAAATCAATCAATGAGCATGACTCTTATGTTCATTGGATGAACCAGCATTTTATTTTGGATATTAAGTTTTTTCTTAGTAGCATTAGGCACTGGAAGTGCATATCATTTAATAGAGATGTTAATAGTGTTGCAGACAAACTAGCTAAAAGAGCTAGAGTCACTAAGTCTCAGTTTGTTTTTCAGTCTGATCTTCCACCTGGCATAAAAGGCTGGATTGACCAGGATAACAATGTAACACATTAATATCTCAATTAAATCTTTTTTGCATCAAAAAATAAATAAAAACAAATCTCAATTTACTTCCACAAGTGTGACTCATGTTCCTACAAAAATGGTTGTTGTCCCCAAAAACCTTTCCCTCAAATCTCTACCCCTCGGCGTGTCATCATGTTATTAGTCCAACTCAATCGTAATGAATTCCATGTTTACTCAATGGGGATGGGAGGTGATATCATATCATAGGGGAGGGATTTGGGGAAAAGTATTGGAGGGTGTCATGTAAAGTCGTACTCCGCCGTTTATTGACCCTGACACCAAAAGTAGAACCGTTATTAGTAGTACATTCCATAGAAAAAATAATGTGAACAAACACTACCATTAGATTTTTTTCCAGGGTTATGATAAGTTAAGGTGGAAAGCAAGTTCAAATTGTTCTTTTACAGTTAAGTCACTACATACAAAGTGATATATATGTATGTTATGCCAATTAGTAGTAACGGCAATCACAACAACATGTCTTGGAAACTCTTTTGGAAATCTAAACTTCTTTAAGGGGATTAGTCATTTAACCAACCAGTGATAGAATTATAACAGTGTTAATAGGGGTACAGCTTTACTTGGGGTTGTACCAAATTTCATATAAAAAAAAATATTCTTCATATTTAAAATGGTACACTTGCAAGTAAATCGGATCCCCCAGCCACGCAAAATTGTCAGGTTTTTTAACAACACTAATCATTCATATCGTTTATGCATTAGCATTCGGGATACTATACAACACATTTTTATCGATCGTGAGTTTGTAAAACAAGTTAAGCATGATGTCAATGTTACTTTTTGTCTTAATGTTGTCCATGTTGATTTGAATAACATTTTTCTTTCCCTCTTTTAGAATTTCTAGATTTGTGGTGTAATTAAGGAGTAGGGACTTATGGGTTCATAAGACCTGATTTTTGTTAATTAAGGGAACATTACATTCTTCATAGGACATGTCCTAAGTCCCTCGTGTATGTCTATTAGAAATAACCAGTACCGTAACGGTACAGCATGAGATGGAATAATTTTTGGTTATAATGACTTTAATAATTACCACATAGTATGAGGCTTAATTAGACCCATAAAAAGTTGTAGACATGAAAATCTTAATCTAAATAATCATAAATTCAGTTATGCTTAAATAATAGATTAAAAAATCCTCATGACATTCTTTAGACTTTAAATAATAACAGTTTTTGATAAAAATTCTGTTTTATTTTGCCCTTATATAATGAATTTATTTTCGATCCTTAAAGATTGGTAGTCTGTGATACTGATTTGTGTTGTATTCAGATTATTTTGTTGAATCTTCATCTGATGAGCATTAAATATAATTATATCCTCCCATAAATTCTTCCTCGTTCGCTGGGGCAATTGTTCTGTGTTCGTTATCCATATGCTCTGGTGATTCCATTCTTGTATGATCTCATGTCCTTTCCATTGCATGGTTTCCGTGAAGCCTCAAATTTATTCTCTCATTCTCTTCCCGAATCATCAATAGTTCCACATACAAATGATGCATGAAGCATGGATTTTCCTTCATCTTCCTCCTCAAAGAAACATCGATATTCTCTCTTCGACATCGTCGTCTCAATTCCTCAAGAAGTTCTTCAACATCCTCGATAAGTTGTGTTATCCCCTTGTCATCTCTAGACTTAGACCGTCCCAACGGGTTCCCCGGTCTAAATTCTGGCAGGAGGACCATTCGTTTCATTTCATATCGGTTCACGGATTCCAAGTGTTTGTATGCCTCATTGTTCATTGCATACTCCGGGTCATATATTTTTCTTCGACGCGGTTTCTTATTTGATTTTTCCTGACTTCCTTCCCTAATCCTTGGCATTTGATTTGTCTATGTTTCTGACACGGCCATATTGGTTTATTACTAACATGTCATGTTGCGCTAAGTCACGTGTTGGGCGGAGTTGAGCCCCTGCTGACACGGTCCAATTTACACCTCCATGGTGGAAACTCACTATATCACATAGCTAGTCTCAATCCTTCTGAAAATGAAACACTATTTCCCATACATAGTCCCTGCTCTTATAAGTTAGAATTCAACAAAGCTTTGAGCCTCCGTTGTGGTATTGAATTAAAGAGTGAATAGAGCGCTCCCTCATGGAGCAATGGCCCGAACTTCTATATAAACTTCTTAGGGACGATGTCGTGCATGGTATCTCCTTGTGTAGGATGTAAAAATTGATTAGAATGCATGATTGATGTTAAAAAAAATGATTCGAACCAAAATAAGAATATAGTCACATTTTCGTCAATCATTAGTAGACTTCGTTGCTCGCCATGAAATCGACCTCTTCCCATTTTCCTGCAACACAAAACATAGTATTGCAGGTTTGTTTTCATTGCAATTATGCATTTTCGAAAAGGAAGCAAACACGTTTTGGGCAACGGATTTTGTGCAGTTGCAGATAATCATGTTTGACATGTTGATACTCTTACGCCAAAAATTTTACCAAGAAAATAAGTCGGAAATGAGTGAATGAGTTTGAAGGTATGTGGTTGAAAAAATACATTCCTCTATTTATACACGTTCATTGAATAATTGTAATTAGTGACACCTTTATATTTTTTTGACGTTTTTCTTCTTCGAAACTAACTATTATTTGTTAATCATAAAACAACGGTCTCTTTGCATGCATACTTTATAGTATGGACGTTTTATCTTATTTATGGGTAAATATTTCTCATGATCGTGGGTGGATAATTATGATAGTAAAAACTGGGAGTAGCGAGAGCATTTTAAGAGATAGCGTCCGTGATCAGTGAGGTCATTAACTAGCGTCTTTTATTTTTCGCTTCTTTTGAGTCTTAGATTCTTGGAGCAGATGGACCTTCGCCTATGAGTTAATCTTGCATTCCTTAACTAAAATAAATAAAATAAAAACTAAAGGAGTTTGCCACTCAGTGATATCGCTAGCTAGTATAAAGAAAAGTAAGTGAAACTATGGGTAAGTATTTCTCATGATCGTGGGAGGAAAATCAGGGGAGTAAATAGAGGAGAAAAAGTAAGTGAAAAAAATTAGAGTTAACCCTAATGTCGGGTCATAAATAGAGGCTGGATATTTATTTCTGGTCTAATCGAAAGAGGAAGAAAGTGACTTGTATATCCTAATTACCCGGTGCATGTCCTAAATTTTAGCCCCAATTATGATGACCCTTTTTTAAAGTTTGCTGGAAAACTACCAAGAGGGCACAAACTCTAAACCAACGGTAAAATTAGTGATCTTGGTAATTCTACCTCAGCAGAAAGACACCTGATCAAGATTTTCTTCTTTTTGTAGCGTTTCCGTTTTGAGTTTCTCTTCTTTTTGTTTGTGTTGTCTATTAAAAAAAAATACCCCATCAAGATTTTTTGCTCTTCTATTTGTTTGACTTTCTCTTCTTTTTGTTTGTGTTGCATATTTTGATCAAACTATTCATGGTATTAAGATCTGATGAAACATCATGATCTTGATCAAGAATGCTCAAATATCCCAAGAATGCTAAATTTGTTATGGATGAAAACAAGGTTCATTCTTCGCTTGGTTGAATGTCTCAGTCGAAAATAATTTTTTTATGGATGATAAAAATTTATTCTAAATTTCTTTGTTCTTTGAGTTTTACACATTGTAACGCTAATGTTATTTGTGTTTTGCAGGTTAATGAAGGTTGGTTTATTCGATTGCTAAAATTAAAATCAGGCCTATGACATAAGAGTAAAATTTTGATGAGTCATTGCTTGGATATGTATTTATTTTCAATTGTTCCATTTATACAATGAGTATAATGAAAATTATTCTTTGTATTTTTCGATTTTTCCCTTTACACAATTAGTATAATGAAAATCATTCTTAGTATTTTTAAAAGGAACAAGTTGTTTGTGTTTTGCAGATTGTTGAAGGGTGGCCAATTTGATTTTTTTTAAAGATATGGTTCAAATAACTTTTATATTTTTATATAGTTGTAACATGGTTGTAACATTTAATTTTTTACTTTATTTTTTAATGGCACATTTATTATTTTAATTGATGAGTAACTAATTAAAAGGGTTATCAATGTCATAGTGGAAAGAAGTTACAAAAACCACGATCGCTAGATGTCTTTGGCTGGGATGAGACTAGGATGGTCGGATCACATGTTTGTCTCTAAAAATATTATCTAACCGTCCAAGGCTCAAAAAACCCTTCTGTTTTGTATTATAGATTACAATATAATTAAAAAAAATCTTTGTCAACCGGTCTCTGATAACACAGGTACCCACTTTGATTTAGAGTTATATTGTAACCATGTCAGTGACAACTTAAATCCTGGAAATCCAGCAAATTTCACTTTCAGACTGGATATACACACTCCACTCTTAGTGTGCTAGGAGTTCGGTCCAACAACAACTGTGTATACAAATACCCACGTAACCTCAATACCATGTCCTTGAATATCCTAGCCTGAAACTGCCAAGAGCTAGGAAACCATCCACCTAAACCCACCTAAAAAAATTGGTTATGGATCATGTCCCAGGCATCCTATTCCTTCAAGAAACTACAAATCAGGAAAATTTTATCAAACCTCTCATTTTCTCTCTCTCAAATACCAACAAATGGAGATAATTAACCTAACAGGAATAATTGGTAACACAGGGGGTCTATCTTTAGCTTGGTCTAGCAAAGTTACCATCACCATAGTGAATAAAACCGAGAGTCAATCAAATGTTATTGTCAACTGCAATTTTAGTGATCTAGTTTGGATGTTGTCGGGAACGTATAGGCGCCTGTATAGAATTAGAAAGCATGTTAGTCGGGAATATTCTAAAACCTAGCTAGAAATGCAGAAGTCTCCTGGTTAGTTTTGGGGGACTCAATTTCACCCTCTCTCTAGAGATGAAAAAAGAGGAGATATCCCGTTGACCAATCAGAGAAGTTTTTCTACTGTAATTTGACCGATTTCGCTGAACTCATAGACCTTGGTTATGTACGATATCAGTTTACATGGTCCAACAAAAGGGTAGGGCAGGAATTCATTGAAGCGAAAGTCGATCGATCCCTAGCCAACTCTAATGGTTAAACCTCTATCCTAGAGCTATGTTTAGTGGGATCTGACCGTTGTCATAATTTGCTAAGAACCACCCCATATTGTAAGGATGGCGTGAAACCCTTCAAGTTTATGGCATTTATATGGATGAACCATTTTGTTTTCAAGTAATAGAAGACTCTTGGTATTTTGATCCTAGAGGATCGCTAACTGTCCAAGGTAAAAAAATGTGAATCAAAGTCTAAAAATATGGAATAGAATACATTTTAGAAACACACAACAGAATATCAAAAAACTCAATCAAAACCTACATCGTGCTAAAAATACCCTCAAACTCCAAGATAACAACTCTAGAGTCATAAATCCCAAACAAGATATTCAAAAAGGGTACAATTAGGAGGAGGCTTTCTGAAAAACTAAAGATATTGAAAATAACCTCTAACTAGGAGACAACATTGTATTTTCACTCCATGACAACGTATAGAGCTAGAAAACTCAGAATAGCCATACAAAAAATTGATGTATCTCGGTGCAATGATAGACAATGTATTGTAGACACTTTCTACAACCATTTTGCCTATATGGCTTCCCTTCCAACCTGAACATACTAGACCAAATCCTCAACCTCATTCTTAATTACTTGAATGAGACGGACAATGCAAAGCTGATGGCAAAACCTTCTGAACTAGAAATTAAACTCATAGTTTTTGATATGCACCTAAACAAGCCTCCCGCATCGGATAGATTCCATGTTATTTTCTTTTAAAAAAACTGGTTCCTTGCAAAGGATGAAGTAACAAAGATGATTCAAGATTATTATTTTTTTTGAAATAAGACATATCCTAAAGAAGTTCAATTCTAATTTCATTACCCTGATACCAAAACTTGAGTCGCCATCCATTCCTAAGGACTTCAGACCTATTTCTCTGTGCAATACCATTTATAAAATAATATCCAAACTCCTAAATGGTAGAATCAAACATTTCTTGGATAAACTAATTTCCCCTTTTCAATCGACATTCGTTCTAGGAAAACATATTGTGACTAACATAATTTTCGTTTATGAGATAGTACACAGTATGGTATCCGAGAGGAAAAATAATAAAAAGAAAGGCTTTGTGTGGTTGAAAATTAAAAGTCATGAGCTTCTCATCATGTGGAATGGGACTTCTTAGTCAAAATTATTGAAAAAAATGAGTTTTTGAAGAAAAAAAATGGTTGATCTGATCCTTCAATTTATAGGAACTTCGGCAAATGTCGTCTTAGTGAATGGTTCCGCGGCTGTTTTTTTTTTAGACCTGATAGGGGCCTTAGACAAGGGTACCCTTTTTCCCATTACACCTTTTCATCATTTTCATGGAAGCTCTTTCTAAAGTGCTATTGGATGTGGAAAACAAGAAAGTGATCAGTGAGTAAAATTTGCAACAGTATCCCCCTTAGTCTCTCACCTATTGTTTGATGATGATTGCCTTATCTTTACCAAAGCCGGGAAAAAGGAGTGTAGAAATCTTGTTAAGATTCTTGACCTTTCAGCCTGAGATCTGGGCAACATATCAATTATGACAAGTATGGAGCTTTTTTTAGTAAATCTCTCTCCAATAAGGAAATCCTCGAAATCCTCAAAATGGATAGGATAAGAGTTGATGACAAATATCTCGGAATACCGCTTTTTACGCGCAAATCCAAGGTAAAATACTTTGAGTGAATCGTAGACAAACTAAACACGAGGCCAAAAGGATGGAGTAATAAACTCCTCTGCCCGACTGGTAGAGGGGTGTTTATTAAACATGTAACGGATACTTTATCAATGTACCAAATATCGTGTTTTGTTATCCCGAAAGAAATAACAAAGAAAATGGACTCCTTAAACTGGGCCTTCTGGTGGGGAACTCTGAGGATATCACTAGGGGTTGGTGTCCAAAGCTTGGAAGTCGATTTGCAAACAAATCGTAGATGGTGGTTTAGGGTTTAAACAGTTCGTAATGTTTAATACAGCTGCTAACTAAAACATCCTGGAGAACGATATAAAATCTATACCCCCAAACCTCTAAAGTTCTTAAAGAAAAATACTACAAAAGTTATTCGCCCCTTAAACAAAAACAAAACAACTCTTGAATTTGGAAAGGGTTGTGGAATGGTCTAAAAATTATTCAAGAAGAAGCAACTTGGAAAATAGAAAATAGAGAGGAAATTCATGGACTCACAATTGGATCTCCTTAAACACTCCCAACCCCATTTTTCAAAGTGACATAAAACCCACCATAGAGAATACTTTGAGTAAAGTAAGTGATGTCTTGCAGAAATATGTTAAGGAATTAATGGAACGTAAATTTCTTACAACAAGTTTTCCTAACCTAGATAGTCCAAAACATCCTTATTATCAATTTACAACAAAGGTGCATCACCCAAGATACCCTAATTTGGCCGATAACCGAAAAAGGCAAACTCACGGTAAAATCAGTGTATGAGTATCTAATCAAAGGGTTGTCGAATAATAGTGCTCAATCTCCTCTGCTGAAGCCAATATGGAGGAAATGTTGGTTTTTAGATGTCTTCCCACGTATCAAAATCTTTGTGTGGAAATGTTATAGTGGTATTCGTCATGTATGCAATAGGTTGGGTAGATGGATAACGACAATATACACCACATGCGCCATATGTGACATTTCCGTAGAAACAAACGACCATACTTTTCCAAATATCCCATTTAGCAAAGCGGTTTAGTTTGGTTTGGTATGGATTGCAGAATAAATACAACTACTGATGTTGTAAAAAAAATGGATAAAAACATGGGTCTACAATAGGTGAATCAGTCAAATACATAATACAAAACGGAACTAGGTGTATGCTCTCAAAACATGGTATATATGGAAATCTTGGTGCCTTAAATATTTCCAAAATAATCAACATACCCCTGCAACAACCATTACTCTCATCAAAAGCCATCTCAAAACCTGCAATAACTTCCCAACAAATCTCATCCCTAACAGAAATCCAAAAAGTAAATAGTTATCTCAAACACATATCATCATTGCTTAACAAAAACAAACTATGATATGCTAAAACTTATGCCACGTCATGTTAACTATTGCTATTAATGTGGTCATTGTTTATAACAAATGAAGGAGGAGCTTGCAAGGGACAAAGATCCTTCCTTTGTGAAGTGAGCTCTATAGAAGAAAGCAACATTCTGGGAGTGACTGCAGCTATGAAATAACATCAACAACAAAAAAAAGGAGAACCTGCAACATTGAGATCGAAGACAAGAAGCTGATGAAGAAGATGAATTTGAAGTGAGATATCCACAAAGAACAACAAACTTTATGCTCACCGAAGAAAATACAGATTTATTTTGCTACTTTAGGAAATTTAATTGCAAATCACTAAGGAAAGATTGGACGCCGAAACTATTCGCTATTGCCAGTGGCAGAGCCAGGATTTCAAGACAGGGGAGCAAACAAAAAAATACACAACAAAAGGTTTAGCCAACTTTATTTCCATTGCACATAATAGATTGTATGATAATGCCTAGTAGCCTTTGATACACCTAATAGTATCCACAAAACGCCCAAAAAATACCTTATATGCAGTATACTTAACCAAAATATGGGTTGTATGCTTACCAACAACAATACTAGCTAGGAACCACAACAATAACACTAGCAATTGCAGTAACCAAAACACCAGTTGTCGTTATACTTCATCAAACATCAATTAAGAATAAAATCCTAATTATCAAATTGGACCAAATAGACTATTAAACACTAGTTATGAAGAAATAATGGACACCCAATCTATTGGTTTTCCATGCAAAACGAATTATACTAAAAATACCAAAATTTAACATGTACCATATCACGCTAATCCTAATTTAGATCAAAATTACAAAACCAAACTGAGAAAAGAAGGTACCTGTAGTTGTAAAAGAACAACTAACGATCAACAACATTTTGTCGATGTTAGTTCATGGGAATTTTTTGAAATTAACCTCCAAAAGACGTTGTTTATTTTAAAAGATGTATTTCAAAGCAATGAATGGGTTAAGTTGGGCTTTCAAGGGGACGCAAATAAGTTCCAAAATTTCTTATGGGCTTGGAAAAGTAAACTACTTAGTGGAAGTTTTAGAAACAGGGGATCGGAATTGCACATCCTTGCTCTATACTCCCTCCGCCCTTGGCTATTACCAAGTCCTACAAACCATCATCCGGAGATGATGGCACTAATATCTTTATGCTTAGTTGTAAAATATGTCAACAACAAGCAGTGCTACTTAGACCTTCAATCTGAGCAGCTAGTTTCTTTATAAAATACTTTGTTCAAATAATTTTTTTTAAAAGCACGTTCCTTATTTGTATATTGCTTTCAAAGTTATTAATATCGTGTATCGATATCATATCGGCCTGGTGCGATACACCTATACAAAAAATTATATCGGTTTTTATCGATGATATATAATTAAGACTAGAGTTTTAAATATTTATAAATGTTTCATTCTGAAAAATTTGGTGCCATATGATGCATTAATTCTCAAGATCAAAAGTGAAAAAGTGGGGGTACAACAACCACACCCAATATTTCGCTTAGCAATCTGTATGGACAAACTCCAATATACTTTCTAGAGAATCAACTAGACAGTCAGACTCAATCTAGATAAAAATTATATCAAAGAGTTTATATCTCAATCTCTCGATTTGATATATACTCAAGCAAATAGAAATCTGCGAGTCTTTATCAAATACTAGAGAGATAACTTGGATGGTAGCAAAGACCAATATCCAAGTGTCAATCAATTTAAATCAACAACCAAAAGGTCGGATATTCTAATTAATTGAACAACACACAACCTGTGATATTTCAATTATATAACAAAATATAATGCGGAAAAGAAATAACACAGACACAAGAATTTTGTTAACGAGGAAACCGCAAATGCAGAAAAACCCCGGGACCTAGTCCAGATTGAACACACACTGTATTAAGCCGCGACACACACTAGCCTACTCCAAATTAACTTCGGTTTGGACTGTAGTTGAACCCCAATCAATCTCACACTAATCCAAGGTACAGTTATGCTCCTACGTCTCTGATCCCATCA
The DNA here is from genome assembly GCF_003573695.1 of Papaver somniferum. Lineage (NCBI taxonomy): Eukaryota > Viridiplantae > Streptophyta > Magnoliopsida > Ranunculales > Papaveraceae > Papaver > Papaver somniferum. The sequence goes on from NW_020625486.1 coordinate 3,002,137, forward strand.
GGATACTACGTACTTGATTCTCTTAGATGATCTCACCCACAACTAAGAGTTGCTACGACCCAAAGTCGAAGACTTTAATAAACAAATTTGTATCACACAGAAAAGTCTACGGTAATAGATAAATCCGTCTCCCACGAATATACCTACGAGTTTTGTTCCGTCTTTTGATAAATCAAGGTGAACAGGAACCAATTGATAAACCGGACTTATATTCCAGAAGAACAGCCTAGTATTGTCAATCACCTCACAATAATCCTAATCGACGCAGCGAAAAAAGATATTATGGAATCACAAACGATGAGACGAAGTGTTTGTGATTTCTTTTATATCTTGCCTATCGGAGATATCAATCTCAAGCCAATTATTACAATTGTACTCGTAAGATAGAAACAACAAGATCAGATCACACAACTACGAGAAAGTAGTATCGGTCTGGCTTCACAATCCGAATGAAGTCTTTAAGTCGTTAACCTGGTTTAGAAGAAGAAACCAAAGGTTAAAGGAGAACCGACTCTAGCTTAGCACAACTAGTATCACACAGAAGGTGTGGGGATTAGGTTTCCCAGTTGCTAGAGTTCTCCCTCATAGAGTCTTTCAAATCAGGGTTTGCAATCAATGTTAGCTTGGTAACAAAGCATTCAATATCACCGTTAGATGAAACCTTATTAGATTCAAGCTAATATATTTCAACGTTAGATCGAAAACTAGCTTGTTATACACAAATGAAATGCACGTTTCTAGGCTTGTGTAACCGTACCCAAACTTGTACATTTGTTGGTTCAATAATAGTCAACCAAATGGTTAGCCATATGATCACTTTCATATCAACCATATTCTTCTTCACCATAACTAGTTCAAGTGACTCAAATGAACTAGTTAGAGAGTTGTTCAATTGCAAGGAAATCTTATGTAACTACACAAGACACAATCGAAGCAGAAACGATTTGACTCACTCGAATCGGTTCATGAACTATGTAGCCACAGTTTGCATTTGCATTCCTTAGTTTATATAAGAATAAGTTCACAAACATCTTTTTTAGATATAACCTACTCAAGTTCGCGGACTGGGTACGCGTACTTAAGCTCCCGGACGGAGTTCACAAACTCCAGCAGAAATTCTCGGGACAAGAACTTCCGCCAGTTCGCCGACTGAGTTCGCGGACTTGGCTCACGCCACCATGCCGATTCTCTTGATCAACAAAGTTCTCAAACTTCGGTTCAAGGAATAAGGACTTATACATATATGTGTTTTCACAACAATGCTTATATCCTCCAATGGTTATATACTCTAAACTCTCATTTCAATCATTGGAACATTCTTAGAGGACGTTGATATTCTATAGTTGTTATTCACAAACTATTTTTCGTCAAAGTAAGCAATTTCCAAAGTGATTGAAACTTGTCATGACTTTCGTCACTAGGTAAAGCTTACCAACACATATTTCGAGAAATAGATAAGTGAGATAAACTCGGCTCGAAATAGCAAATGTGTATAATCTAAGTCTATATAGCAAAACGACTTTTGTCTCAAGATAGGAGATAAATAGACTTTTGAGTGATAGATAAGTTCAAGTCTCCACATACCTTTTAGTCGATGAAGATCCACCGGTTCCTTGAGTAGTCCTTCGTCTTGTATGATGATTGCCATGGAGTTCTTGAGCTCAACTACACTTTCTATCCTAGTCCGAGACCTTAGCTATAGTAGACTAGAAATCAAGACTTATAGTTCTGATCACTAACATTGACAAACATGCTTAAGATAGCAACGCATGCGAGTTCGACCGAGCAATGCTCTAACAATCTCCCCCTTTGTCAATTTTAGTGACAAAACTATCAATACATATGGAATACAAAAAATAAATAAATTAACTTTTGTAGCTCCTATTCCATACGCCTAATCTTCAACATTACTTGAAATCTTCATCACTTCCAAGTACTCCAATGATCCCAAAGGTTGTAAGTTCAGCATTATCGTTTTTGAGAATCTATAGCTATAACAACGAGAAAACAAGAGTTCTCAATCATTGTTATACAGTGTCATAGTATCATTACACAGCATCAAAGTTCAATTGTATCATAACTTCAACAACAATACTATGGTGATATGTATCACTCCCCCTTAGTCAATACTCCATCTCACATGGAAACCACTCCCCCTTACATAATGATCCGAAAACCATATGCATTTGTAGTGTGAACTACATATTAATTCTCCCCCTTTTTGTCAATAAAATTGGCAAAGGTACAAGAACGAGATCCTAATGAAATTTCCGAAAGAGACATTTCTTCACCAAAAGAAAGCAAAAAATATATCATCTTATTTAGATGCAATCATAAAGCCGAAGCTAAATGCATTCATCAAGGAGTTTGTAAAGATACAACATAACCCCTATAATATTCCACAGCCGCACTCCCCACAAAGATTTAGCAATTAGCATAAGTTCAATTAAGAACTCTCCCCCATAATATGTCATTCCCGAAAGAACAACAAGAGCGACCTTAATTTCGAAAGAAAAGAAGGATTTCTTTGGACATAACAAATCTCATACAAGTATGAATTTGAATCAAAAATACTCAATTAAATTAACCACAAGAGAACCCATGATTAATTTAATCTAAAATGCTCAATGTAAGTGAACTTATGGAGACTCAAAAAACATACAATTAGATTAATCACAAGAGAACCCATAATTAATCTAATCGAAATACACAACCAAACTAATCACAAAAGTAATCAATTTGATTGGTCATGTTCGCCATAAGAAAACCTACGGAGCAACAACTAAATAACCGAACAAGATGATTAATTTAGTTGAATAGGCTCGACATAAAGTATCTCGCGGAACAACAACTAAGCTAATCATAAAAATAATCAACTTGGTCGTTTTAGTGCTCAACATAAGACACTTTACGGAGCCTCACAGTAATACATAAAATATGGATCAGGGAAGATCAATATTGTGGAATACACAAGGATTCATTATATTTTCCATCACTATTCGCATAACGATATTCAATAGACATAATCCTTTCAAACGAAAGATTTTATCCTATCTTCCATCAATAATTGACATAATAGGCTTAACTTTTGTATTTGTCAAAAGTCTATTCATTATTTTATCAATATATGCATATCGACATAGGAAAGACTTTACTTTTGACAAGGTATGGGAAAATCATAGTTCACGGACGCAAACACACATATCCCATAACAATATTGCAATATATAAAACCATAAAGATTAATACTGCAAAAATCATCTTCCAAACTAATTTAGAATTTAAACCAATAAATCTAAAAACATGAAGATGAAACCGTTGGACATAGCAATGCGTAATCACAATAATGGCTATTCCAAACTCTAGTAATCCTTCTCAAGAACAAGAATAAATTCTCATAAGAAGTTTCCTAAGCAACAAGACAAACTCGTAATGCACATACAAGATGATTTGTCCTTATAGGGTAGAATCAATCTTTTTCGCATGGATTTACACCAATAATAGCTACCAAAGGCGTATAAAAAGATTTTCTTAACAAAGAAGAACATACAAAGTCAATAACGACTATGCACCATAGTTCACAAAGGATGATTATGAACATTCAAGAATTCCATAGCACTGCGTACTACTTTCCATTCTTGAACTTCCTTCTTTGTGATTCACCAAAAACATTCTTGTAAAAGCTACAAATTAGCTTAGAAGAGTAGTACTCCAAGAATCCAAGTGCTCAAGTTCAAGAGAAGTGGAACAAGTGCAACGAGACGGAGCAAAATACTCAAAAACAAGAGACGGCACAAATACCAATCTTAACTCATCCAAATTCAAGGTTTATCATCTCCATTTTGAATAGAATCCAAAGAGTAAGAGAGTGCAAAAAGAATGAGGTCAATCCTACTTCGGACGAAGAAGTTACGGCCAAAACAAGTTTACCGAATATCCACGTCAAGTATGCATACGGGTTTGCAAACGAATTTCGTATCCTGGAGCAGTATGCAGACGGGCTTTGCGAACTTAAACCCCTGGATGTTGGTTTTAAATGATGTTATGCATACTTGGTATGCATACCATGAAGTCCAAACATCCCGACTAATGTTTTCAAACCTAAACATTTAAGAACCTTAAACACAGATCAAGTTAGGTAGAAATGAACGATAAGCAAGGTACATGGATCATTATAAGTACTCAAACAACTAATAAAAACATAAAACTTTCTCAAGTTTATAGATATACCTTTTCATAAAAGTCCAATTGAATTCTACAGCCTTACCGAATATAATTTGTGCGCCCCAGTTGTTGTGCTTCCCTCACCGTATACATAGCAGGGCATTTCTTGGTGAGGATGCACTTTCAACACACACAAGTTTTGTTGAGTACACATAGCAGGGCATTTCTTTCCAATAACTCTTAAATCTTGTAGTGTTGAGAAACACCCAAGGAACTGTTTTTATAAGTCTATCAAAGAACTTCAAGAGAACCCAAAAAGATTTGTGTTTCTGATTTCTTGTTTTCCAACTTATAAAAAACAGTTTCTACAGATAATTTTTAGTACTGCGAAGGGAAACTCTTTTGATAAAAAAATACGTCCTAGATTCTGCATAAAAGAAGACAATACTACTATCTTGATAGGAAGCATCAGGAATTGAGCAACGAATCAATTCATGCTTTGAGGTGATACACTCAGATAACTGAGATTTAAACTCCTCTTGTAAATCGTTTAATTTATCACAACTAATTGGATTACACAGTGGATGAGTATTGCTCTCACTGATTAGTAAATCAGTATCAACCCCAACATGAATATTATTCATCATAACTTGATTTAGCCTGTCAAGAGATTCTTTCTCTTTCTGGAGGTATAACTCAACATCAAGAGATAAGCTCTCAAGCTTCTTTTCAAGCCCTAAAAACACTTTAAGGAATTTTAAACCTGGTGGAGGTTTAGATAGAATTTCTTCTACAGATTTTATTAAATCAGTCATGGAAGAGAATTCTGAAATTCCTGGATCTGGTGGTGCATTTATTGAGATAGCACTACTGTCCATAGAGTCAGGTCTCTATAAACACATACTTGTAAGGTCTTGAACGTGTTTGCCCGCTCTGATACCAATTGAAAAAATGGGGGTACAACAACCACACCCAATATTTCGCTTAGAATTCTGTATGGACAAACTCCAATATACTTTCTAGAGAATCAACTAGACAGTCATACTCAATCTAGATAAAAAGTAAATCAAAGAGTTTATATCTCAATCTCTCGATTTGATATATACTCAAGCAAATATAAATCTGCGAGTCTTTATCAAATACTAGAGAGATAACTTGGATGGTACCAAAGACCAATATCCAAGTGTCAATCAATTTAAATCAACAACCAAAAGGTCGGATATTCTAATTAATTGAACAACACACAACCTGTGATATTTCAATTATATAACAAAATATAATGCGGAAAAGAAATAACACAGACACAAGAATTTTGTTAACGAGGAAACCGCAAATGCAGAAAAACCCCGGGACCTAGTCCAGATTGAACACACACTGTATTAAGCCGCTACACACACTAGCCTACTCCAAATTAACTTCGGTTTGGACTGTAGTTGAACCCCAATCAATCTCACACTGATCCAAGGTACAGTTATGCTCCTACGTCTCTGATCCCATCAGGATACTACGTACTTGATTCTCTTAGATGATCTCACCCACATCTAAGAGTTTCTACGACCCAAAGTCGAAGACTTTAATAAACAAATTTGTATCACACAGAAAAGTCTACGGTAATAGATAAATTCGTCTCACACGAATATACCTACGAGTTTTGTTCTGTCTTTTGATAAATCAAGGTGAACAGGAACCAATTGATAAACCAGACTTATATTCCCGAAGAACAGCCTAGTATTGTCAATCACCTCACAATAATCCTAATCGACGCAGCGAAAAAAGATATTATGGAATCACAAACGATGAGACGAAGTGTTTGTGATTTCTTTTATATCTTGCCTATTGGAGATATCAATCTCAAGCCAATTATTACAATTGTACTCGTACGATAAAAACAACAAGATCAGGTCACACAATTACGAGAAAGTAGTATCGGTCTGGCTTCACAATCCGAATGAAGTCTTTAAGTCGTTAACCTGGTTTAGAAGAAGAAACCAAAGGTTAAAGGAGAACCGACTCTAGCTTAGCACAACTAGTATCACACAGAAGGTGTGGGGATTAGGTTTCCCAGTTGCTAGAGTTCTCCCTTATAGAGTCTTTCAAATCAGGGTTTGCAATCAATGTTAGCTTGAAAACAAAGCATTCAATATCACCGTTAGATGAAAACCTGATTAGATTCAAGCTAATATCCTTCAACCGTTAGATCTAAAACTAGCTTGTTATACACAAATGAAATGCACGTTTCTAGGACTTTGTAATCGTACCCAAACTTGTAGATTTGTTGGTTCAAAATAGTCAACCAAATGGTTAGTCATATGATCACTTTCATATCAACCATATTCTTCTTCACCATAACTAGTTCAAGTGACTCAAATGAACTATTTAGAGAGTTGTTCAATTGCAAGGAAATATTATGTAACTACACAAGACACAATCGAAGCAAAAACGATTTGATTCACTCGAATCGGTTCATGAACTATATAGCCACGGTTTGCATTTGCATTACTTAGTTTATATAAGAATAAGTTCACAAACATCGTTTTTAGATATAACCTACTCAAGTTCGCGGACTGGGTTCGCGGACTTAAGTTCCCAGACGGAGTTCACAAACATCAGAAATTCTCGGGAAAAGAACTTCCGCCAGTTCGCCGACTGAGTTCGCGGACTTGGCTCACGCCACCATGCCGATTCTCTTGATCAACAAAGTTCTCAAACTTCGGTTCAAGGAATAAGGAATTATACATATATGTGTTTCCACAACAATGCTTATATCCTCCAATGGTTATATAATCTAAACTCTCATTTCAATCATTGGAACATTCTTAGAGGACGTTGATATTCTATAGTTGTTATTCACAAACTATTTTTCGTCAAAGTAAGCAATTTCCAAAGTGATTGAAATTTTTCATGACTTTCGTCACTAGGTAAAGATGAACATGGTTAAAGCGAAATCTTACCAACACATATTTCGAGAAATAGATAAGCGAGATAAAATAATCTAATTCTATATAGCAAAACGACTTTTATCTCAAGATAGGATATAAATAGACTTTTGAGTGATAGATAAGTTCAAGTCTCCACATACCTTTTAGTCGATGAATATCCACCGGTTCCTTGAGTAGTCATTCGTCTTTTATGATGATTGCCATGGAGTTCTTGAGCTCAACTACACTTTCTATCCTAGTCCGAGACCTTAGCTATAGTAGACTAGAAATCAAGACTTATAGTCTTGATCACTAACATTTACAAACATGCTTGAGATAGCAACGCATGCGAGTTCGACCGAGCAATGCTCTAACAAAAAGCTTCGTAGTACAAATTCAATCTTGTTCCACTATCTATTCCATTAATTCCCCCTTAATTTTAACCATCGTCTTAGCTAATTTCAACCCACGGTACAATCAACTTGTTGCTACAAATTACTTCTTGCACTCAAAATATACCATATCCATTGTTATAGACCCACATTATTCACGGTCAGCAAGGTTCTCGTGCATAGTCAGGATTGTAAGGCGAATAGGATAAAACACGTAATCTTACCACAACGATAAGAAACTTGGAAATTTCTTTCCAAAATCGAATTGAGTTTTCAAGGATAAAAAGGAAGAAGATGATTAGGAGTAAGGGTTCTTTTTATGAATTTTCATATCTAATTAAGGGGACTTTGTGTTTTCCCCCAAAATAAATGGCTATTTTGCATTACCCCTTTTTTTAATTGCTAATTGGTGAAACCCCCTTTAATGTGGATGTGCCCTAACCGGACGGTTAAATCCTGCACGTGTAGTTCACGTGTGTACTATAATAAATACACGTGTTTTCAAATAAATCGAAAAAATTATTGAGTTTCTTTTTCGTCATCTCCGTCGTCTTCTCCGATATTTCTCTGCAACTGATTCTGTTCAGGGGAAGAAAAAAACACAAATTAATCTCCCTCAGTTTCTCTTCATAGTCATCATTTAATTCCTAAATCAAACGACAACACGATAGAACAAACAAATGCAACATGAAAAATACCCAAAACTAAGCCCTAATTTGATTTGAGAGATGAGATTCAATCCAACATCACCACCCATAACAGCAACAACAATAAAATTGATGTGGGAATCGAAACTTACGGGATTGATATTTTGATGTATTCTATTTGATTTTCTAATATTTAATTTGCTCAGGGGATCGACTAAAATTGATAGGGGCAACAACAGCAAAATTGATTTGCTCATTGTTATTGATGGGATAGTGCATATGATGAGTTATCACATTATATATAATCTCTTGAATTAAAATTTGCATTGTGGTTACTTAACTACAGCAACCTTTTGAACTCTCCATAATGGCTTCACTTATAATCCAATCCAGAAATATGCTTTGATTTGGATAAAATTTTGTGATTGCTTGAAGGGTGTTTGAGTATTGTGAAAAATTGGGATTGATTTTTAAGGTTGCAATGCAGAATTTGGTGGTGGAGTAGAATGACAGGAGTGAGTTACAGCGGCGGTGGTGTGTTTGTGTTTTTTTTTTCTCTTATGAAAATGAGACTCAGAATGCACCACGTATGGGGGTAACTATCTATACTTGCATTTATTATTTTAGTATCACACATGTGCACTGCACGTGTTGGATTTAACTGGAGGAAATCAAGAGAACGGGCAAAATCAGAGACAAAATAACCAAGATGGCGAAGGAAATCAAGAGGAAGGAAGAATAATTTTACATGTGAGAGAAACTCAAAGAAATCAACAGACAATTGAAGAAGAAATTGAAAGACATAATGCTGAACAAGCACGTTTAATCTGCGAACGTGAAAGATTGAGAGCGGAAATGGAAGAACAAGACCTTTAGGAGACAATTCGCCAGAACAATCATGACAATCGATAAATAAGGCGTATACAAAACCGGAATAACGATAATCTCAATGAGGAGTATGATAGAATAAAGAGAATGGCTGAAAGACAGCGAATTGAATTGATAAGAAATGAACAAAATTATGGAGGGGAAAATGAACGACATCATCATTTGCGAATTCAAGATAGGGATGAGGAAGAGAATCGCAGAAGAATAAGAGATGAGGATAATGAAGAAGAGATACAAAAATTCGCAAGAGAAGATAGACGTGAACGCAGAAGAAGAGAAGCAAAATTAAAGAGACCAATGGATCAAGATTCAGGTGTAAATAAACAAATCTTGAAAGAATTATAAGAAATGAGAGGAATATTAAATAACAGAGGAGAAGTAGGTAGAAGACAATTGGATGAAGCAATAGAAGAAGCTGCGAAAACTCCATTTACAAGGGAAGTACAATTAGGAGGAATACCACCGAAATGCAATTTTCCCGCATTAACCAGCATTTTTGATGGAACAACTTGTGCAATTCAGCACATTAAAGCTTATGTGAGGTGCATGTTACAATGGGAAAATCATGATGCGGTATTGTGCAAATATTTCGCATCCAGCTTAACAGGGGAAGCGTTAAAATGGTTTGAAGGTTTACCAAAGAATACAATAACCTCCTTCAATCATCTGCAGACCACATTCTTGGGATCATATATAAGTAATAATTCCTCACGGTCTGGTATAGAAGATGTGTTTTGATTAAAACAAAGGATTGGCGAAAGTTTGAAACACTTGAATAAAAGATGGAGAACTATGTGTAGCGAAATAGATGGACGTGTAGATAAGAGATATCTCATATTATCATTTATCAATGCTATGTTTGCAACAAATTGTATGTCCAAATTTTCAGAGTCAAGAATACGATTACAATGACTGAATTGCGAGAACTTCAAGAAGAATACATTGCTCTAGAGGAAAGACAAAATGAAATGGAATCATATCCAGTTGCGAACACCAACTCACAAACAGCGAATGCAAGCTTATTACCCAAGCTAATAAACACAGTGGCGAATACTTCGTAAGTACAACAAGAAAAGGTGACAAGTAACAATCAGCAGAAATTGGTAGCTATGGGGAGCCGAGATCAAGAAGAGAAAGAAATTTCTACAATCGTGGAGGAAATAACAAGATTCAAAGACTCGATCAACCGCAAGAAACTTATGGAGGTCAAAGACCAAACTTTAATAGAGGACAAGGAGGTCACAAGGTAATATGGGAAGAAATCAATATGCCACCTATAAATGCAAGTGTGGAGAAGATATGGGAAGCTATAATTTTGATGGAGAATATACCAAAACCATGGAACATGGGAACGGAACCACCTCCAAACAACAGAAGTCATGAATTTTTTTCTTATCATCATTTTCATGGACATACCACAAACGATTGCAGAAATGTAAAGAGAATTATTTTGAGAATGATAGATCAAGGAAAACTAAACGACTTTCTGATAGGGCATCGGCAATCTCAACCATTACCACCACCGCCAGAACATCACAAAGTGAATACGATGAAATTGAAAGAAACATTCTTCATAGAAGTTGGTGCAAAAGCAAAAAATCTATTATGTCACTCTATCGTACATTCATATAAGACAATTGAAGATTTTCATGATAATATTTTGAGTAGAGTGTTCGCAAGAGATAATAATGGAAGAGAAATTATGAATATTGCGAAAATCTCGCCACTAGAGGAATGGAAGAAACAAATCATTTCTTTTACTGTAGAAGAAATTCCCGAAGGAGAAGAGGTGCATGACAATCCATTGGTAATAAAATTAGAAATTAATCCAAAACCGAAAGAAGATGAGGATGATGAAGCTGAAGATTCATGGGAAATCAATAGAATTCTAGTAGATACTGGAAGCTCTGTGAACATCTTATTTTATCATACTTATAAAACCATGGGTGGAAGAGATGATGATCTTATACCATCAACATATAAGATATATGGTTTTAATGGTACTGCTAACAAGCCTAAAGGGGAGGTTACTATGCAAATTCCATTGAAGGGAATATCTTCTGAAATCTCATTCGTGTCGTTGATGTAAATCACCCTACATTGCATTAATGGTCGATTGGCTACATGGGATTTAGGTGTAGCTTCAACTTTCCACCAATGCATCAAATTCCCTCACCCCAATGGTGTAGGAATCATAAAGGGAGATTGGGTTGAAGGAAAGAGATGTTACGAAACTGAGATAGAATCTTGCGAAGGAAGAGCAAACAAGAAGGAAAACTGGCGACACAAAATCAAAGATGTACAAAGAAGTGAGAGGTTGATGGTGGATACAATCGAAAGAAAGGAGAAGAGATGTTGCGAAATTAATGCTAGCTCAGAATAAAAAGGATGAACATACCACTACCAAGGAAGCAGTAGCAGAAAATAATAAAGAAGCAGAGGATGGCAAAGGTAATAAAAACAAGAAATGTATGAATGATTAAGTTGTTGCGATAATCTCGCAATAAGTAAAATTCTCAAAAATACATTTGATTGAACAACAAAATTGAGATTGCGAAATTCAGATACAATATAATGATTTGCGAGACTCTCGCAGAGATAATGAATTTTACAGAAAATAATCAGAGAAGAATGACAAAAAGAAAGAGGCGAACCTTTATGGCGTACACCCTAGTTCGCGAATACAATTTCGCAAGAGGCAAATGTAAGACCTAAAGTACGTCATATAAGGGGGTACCTATTGCATGACTCAGGGAAAGGCTACACCGCCACCGGAACCTGAGTCATGGAGATTTGGGGTCAATAAAGCCCATCCGGGAGAGGCACCTTGGATTCTCACTTAAGCATATGACTTAGGTTGGGCGACTAAGGTAATAAGGACTCTCCCAAGGAGTGCAGATCTGATCAAGGCGCCGAGGTACACGGTTGAGTCAAGAGTGCCGGACGTTTGAAGCGTCCTTGCCATTCTTGACAAGTCTTGGCTTATACTGCACTCGGCCTGAAGAAAACCCCACTTAGGGTGCAGTCTCGTAACCATAAGCCCTATAGGTAAAAGGGATAAGAGGCTGCGAAAACAACTGGTTGTTGTTAAGACTGGATGGGAGGAGCTAACCTTGTATGGTAGAAGTACGCCTCCTTGAAGGGGCAACCAGGGGGAGATAAGGGCGGCACCCTCCATTAGGGAGCTGATAAGTGTCTTAAGACGCAAATGTCATGAGGCTTTTTATTCGCAAGGATATTAAGGCTTGTCATATTTGTGCAACAATCCTGAAGAGGCAATAATACAAAAGAAAAAGATAAGACGAGATCAATGGGTTTTCGCATGAAAGTGCGAAGACGTCCTGCGATTTCGTCGCAAGACGGCAATGTCATGGGGCTTTATTTTCGCAAGAATATTTAGGCCTGTCATATTGTCGCAACATTCCTGAAGAGGCCATAATACAAAAAAAAAGTTAAGGCAAGATCAATGGGTTTTTGCATGAAAGTGCAAGGACGTCCTGCGATTTTGTCGCAATGACAAGAGGTGGCATAATAAGACCTTTAATTAGGAAGGCAAAATAAGACCACACAGGAATGAGATTTTGAAAAGAAACAAAATTCACTTCGCAAATTGCGAAATTATACAATAAGAAATTTTTTATGAAATCTCTCATTTGGATTCAAATAACAGAGGCAAGTATGGGAATGTATGAAATTAGAAAATGTTATTTGTCCATATGATAGATTTACTCAAAATTCAAGAATTAATGATTATATTGATTAACTGTATTGCAAAGAAGAATTGTTTTAATTATGCAGGTCAAAATGAAAGAAACACAAATATACAGAAAGAAGAAATAAATGTACAAGTATTACAAAGAATCAAAGAAAGAAAGTAAAGACTATTTCTTGGTTAACCATTATCTTCATCATACTTGTTTCCTTCTTCATCTGCGTCAGAATCTTCATCACCATCAGAACTTCCATCACTATCAGATTTTTCATCGTTAGCTTCGCTATCAGAGATAATCAAACTGGGAGTATTCTGTGGGATTTCTTCTAAAAGACAAGGATAATTAGAATGTGGGATATTATGATTATCACAAACCATTTGGATAGTTTGATTGCGAAAATGCATAGCATCATTCTGAAAATTCGCAACAGTGATTTTGATTTGATTCTTCAATCTAGAATATTTGTCGTTGCGATAAGAAAGATTCTTTGCGAGTTCCTCCTTTTCATCCTCGAGTTCCTCAATATTTTCCCGATATCTATTTTCAGAATCTGCGAGCAAAAGACAATCAATTATTAAATTGATGAGAATTCATAAGAAACAAAAAATTAGTAAAGAAGAGCAGTTAGTAACCTTCTCTGTCAGAAATCATATCTCTAATCAAGGTTGTATGTTCAACTTGGAGACTAACATTTACGCCTAAATCTTTTCTAGCATCATCTAAAATTTTCGCAGCCCAGACAAATTCATCCTCACTACTTATGAGAAGACGAGAACGAATTTGATTTTCCCTTTCGCAGAGTTCAATATTCTTGCGGTTAGCTTCATCTCGCTCAAGTTGAACTTCAAGGAGAGCCTCTTGGAATTTCGCCAAAGCCTTGGCACCTTGATCAGAGATACGATCCTTATCATCTATGAGACCGCTAATTTTGGTTCTTAAGTCATGGGTTTTCTCTTTGGAATCAATAAGGAGACGCTTAAATCTATTGGCTAAACCTAAACTGGATCTATGATCAATTTCTAAGAGGCGAAATTTAGATCTAAATTCATTTAGAGAAAGAGATGAAATTCTATCATTTGAGAAGCTATTTAAGGAATTGTTAAGACGTTCAAGAAGGGTATCATTATCCAAGGAAGTAGGAAATGAGCGAAGAAGGGTAGCTTCATCAGAAAGACCATAAATGTCTGCAAAAAGGATCATTTAAATAAGATAAAACAACAGGATGAATGAATAAAGAGAAAAGATAAAAGTAACATACTGTAAAGCTGATTATTAGCTTTTTGAAGACTAGAAATTTTGTTCTTATACGAGGAAGAATCATTTTCTAATTGTCTATTTTTCTCGCGAATACTTTTAACTTCAGCTTCCAATTCTTCATTCTTCTTGCGAAATTGAAGATTCTTCTTTTCAAGATTTTCACGTCTTCTCTCTAGATCTGAGGCAACAACAAAAGAAGCTTTTCCAGCATGCGAGAAGATATAAAAAATATTAATATAGAAAGAGATTTTGAGTTATAACAATGAAGAAGTAAAAGGATAAAAGTATACCAGACTATTGAGAGAATGCAAGAAGTCGGGAGTCACTGATCTAGAAACTCCACGAAGAGAGCTATCACCATATAGTAAAGGTACATCACAAAGGGTAGCGAGAGCTTTGCAGGTATTTGCGAATTGGATATCTCCCATTCTTTGTTTAGAATCATAAAAGAGGACAGAAAGCTTAGCCATAGAAGATTCAGGTGGAGAATCTTCAGTTGCAGCAAGATCATCGTTATCCTCATCACCCTTGTCACTTTCGGAATCTTCGTTAGGAGGAACATTTGAAGGAGAAGAAGAACGAACTTTTGTTTTCTTTGGAGGAGGACCAGTTGATTTTTCCCTGCGAAGAGCACCTTTAACTTTATCACCAATCTTCGCAGCATCAGCAGATTCTTCTACTTCAGCAATAATCTTCACACGCATATAGAAATAAGAAATGGAAGCATGGAAGTAACAGTACTATTTAAAATCATAAGAGAAAATTTCTTACCTCATCTGTGTATGAGCGAAGAGCTAACAGAGTACTAGATTTCCCAGTCCTGTTATAACTATCCTTCAGTTTTTGGATCTGCGGAATATCGCAAGAGTTAGCGAACAGAATAGTAAAAATCAATAGAGAAATATAAAATGAGTTAAAGGGGAGAAACATACCTCTTTCTCCTTCTCGGGCCAAGAGAAAACCCAAGGTTGATATGCAGCGAGATTCGCAGGAAGAACGTTTGATCCAGCAATGTAGGGTCCCTTTAGCATTAAAGGACACCATTTATCATCTTTGGATTGACGAGGAGTTGTGTTTTTACCAGAATTCCAGTCAATATCTTGCATAAGAATTTTGGCTTCATCAATGTTATCTTTCCTTTTTAATCGAATACCCAAGCGAGTATTCTCTTTCTTCATGGAGATAAGTTCATAGTTCTCAAAGAAATTCGCCACTGTATACTTCTCGGAAACTATCTCTAGGTTTGCGAATTTTGGATCCCTAAGTTCTTTGGAGTAAAGAGATCCTCTGCCAGCACCACGATTAGCGAACTCTAGCATCAGACGGATGCAGTCCCCACTTAGTTGGAAGTGGCTCGCGAAAATCCCGAATGAGCAAGAATTTCATAAAATAAAGGAAGATCTGGGTTATAAAGAGGAATAGGGAGACCTGCGAGAATTTTACCTAGCGAAATTATGATTGATTGATCATCACAATATTGATCAGAGAAAAGCTTCACAGAAAGAATTGATTTGGCATTCTCACCAGGAATGGTGGAGTGTATGAAACCTTTATCAGCAAGATCTTTTTGGACATCTTGTAAATTCTTCTCATATCTATGACCACTTGGAGCCATGTTTGAATATAGAGTATGGGAATGTATAGAAAGTAAAAGGATTGAAGGAAGAAAAAATTACAGCAACAGAATTTGCAGAAGAATAACAGAGTTGCAGAGATGAGAGAATAGAAATATAAGATAAAGTAAAAAGAAAAGTGGAAAAAGGGGGTAAGAAGAGTATATAAAGAAGATTTTTTACTCGAAGAAATAAACACCATTAAGACGAAGAGACGTGAGCGGTTGAAAAGTAGCGGTTACAGAAGACGTGTCAAGAAATAAATGGAAGAGAGAGTACGTGTGATAAATGTGGAATATGAAAAGATAAGCAGCTGCGGCATTTCTCACATCATTCTCTACTTTGCAGAGAAGATACGATAAGAGGCAAGATGTAGGATCAGAATTTCGCAATGAAAATGTTTCAGCGAAGTTATCAATGACACAGCATAACGTCGCAAAACAGTTTCAGAAATGATAGAATAAATGACGTCATCTAAGGTCACGAGAAATATGTGATAGTCTTGCGAAGATTAGAGAGTTTTCGAAATTAACATATGTAAGGTTGTGAGAATGTCGCAAACCATATCCGAAAATAAAGGACAGATTAGTTGGCATCCACTATGTATTTCCTTATAAATAGTCATTCGAGTTGTAAAGAAGAGAGAGATATTTTTTGAGTAAGAAACAAGTAAATAGGAGAGAGAAAGTTCAGAGCAGAGATCATTCTTGACTTCTTTATCTTTCTTGTAAGAACATTCAAAAATTAATCAATAAAATTTAGAATATAAACCTAAAAATGAGTTGATCAACAATGAAATCATATGAGGGGTGTAGTGTAGGATTTCCTGCAACTACACTCACTGTTGGAGATGCTCTAAGCCTAACAGGAGGTCATCCTCGATTTCACTTTATATTTTATAATCACACACACAAAAAAAAAATCGATTCAGTGTGAATTCGTTTTAAACGTACAATTTGAAGCGAAATGAAACAATTTGACTCACAATTTTGAATACCATGCTTATATCATTGATATTTTAGATATCGTAAAAGAAAAATCCAATACACGATAAAAATTGATAATATCAACCGGTACAATAGATATTGACTACCTTGAACTTGCTCGTTTTCTCCTGAGGGTGACAGTCAACAGTTTGTTTTTATTTTTCCTTGGTAAAAAGCAATTTGTTATAGGGAGGGGCTTTTGCGATCAAGGGAGTGTAAAATTCGGGACTAACTCACTGATTTAACAATGAGTTACACTTATATTTTTTTGACCAATATATCTTTAGAAAGTCTGCTCAGTAGATATTGATACTTTAACCCACTGAATCATTAGTTTCCCTGTCAACAAACAAAATCCCTAAAATCCCAATTTCTTTTATGCTCATCAAATGTGAAATTATAGGGATTTTGGATACATTGCTGCTGAAACCTATCTCAAACAAAGTTAGGAAGATTTTGACAGGTGAATATAAAGATTTTAAAGGATGGGAAGATAACAGTCGACCCTTAACAATTACTTTTCCATTCCGTGAATTTCCTTCATCAAATGTACATGAGTTTGCTGGAATCAAGGAATCCCAAGTACTCAAACGATCAAAATATGATTTGCCCTTATTTTTATGTATGTATATGTAAAAAAAAAGTCTGTAAAACCTCCGTTCTTTGGTACCAGTAGGAGAGAAATCTAAGATCTACGTTCATGGTTCGAAAAGTGAACTGAAAATTTCTCTACATTACATAGAACAATGAAACTTAACATTGCACTGACGTTTAAGTTGGAGTGAAACTCAACGTTTCACTCCAAGCTAGTAGTGGTGAAAAGGAACTTTTTACTTTAACCAGAGCGTTGGTGAAAGGCATTATTTCTCTGCCATTTCAGTGACGGTGACATATATATTACGTTTTACTGTCTATTTTTGTCTTTTTTCCTCCAATTTTTGTTTGGTTATCTCAGTGTACTAATATCACACTTAATTTGAACATTCAGGTTGTTCGATTTGCGACTCTCCCTAGTAATGAAGAAACTCATCTGATACTTATATCTTCAGTGCCCTCCAAACATCCCGATTTTAAGGAATATTTTCAGAGACTGAATGGTTTTGATTCTAGAGAAGGGGTACTTGGGAAGCATGAATAAATATGAACATTTTGGCAGGGACCGAAGAACTAGCAATGGTTTGTCTTGATGAGTTCTGGTTTATATGATGTTCAACACACCTGTTTTGTGAAGGGCACTTCTCAAATACTCGTGAAATGCATATATTAATCAGTATATATAAACTTAACTTTTTGTGTTACCAGAATCTTTATATCCTAAATTTTTGGTTGAAAAAGGGAAAATAAGAGGATGTGTTGTTTTCGTTTTGTCTGGGAAACGAGAAATGTAAAATACGACGAGAATTCACTAAAATTTTGTAAGCGAAAAAGCTGGTGTATTTGTTTGTTTCACGTTTTGTCTCGAGAGAAAGAAATGCACTTTTCTCGATTACCAGATATAACGTGAATTCCATAAAATTCCTTAACCAAAAGCAGGTAGATGATTTTGTGTCACCTCACGTCTGGAGAGCGAGAAATGCAGATTTCTCGTTTACCAGGTACGACGTGAATGCAAAATGTTTAGTCCAAAACAGGTACTACTTTGTTAATTTCAATGAAAGGCATTGCTATTAGTGGATGAGCCAATACAAGTATGTTTAACAAGATGTCTGTACGTAGTATTAAGTCAAACAGGTGTAATTAGGAAAGAAAATACAGAAGATTGACAAAGAAATACGTAACATAAAGTCAGTTCTTGCGCTTCTTCTGTTGGGGTGCCAAAACTTCCAATAGACACATTCTCGTCAGAATCAGGGAAAAGATCTTCCGTAAGGTCGTCAAGTTTTTCATGCAAATCAAGTTCAAGACTTCCGAAAGTGATCATAAGTCCATATATAGTACATATAATATTACTGATCATAAATCCATATCTAGTACATACAATATTTACATTAGTTTCACTATTAACAATATAATATAGGAGAAGACATGAAAAAAAAGATAGTTACCTGAATGATAGTCATACAACCATCCATGGAATACACCTCGGGAGAAGCATTGATAAGAGCACGATCAATCTTGTCATCTCCATACTTGATTAACGAATACAAACCACTATTTTTTACATAATCTTGAATTTCAACACACTCTTTATCAATAGGCCATTTTGTTTTGACCATATCTTGGTGTTGATGGAGTTTAAGCAATGGTATTGGGTTTTCTTTTGGATTCTACCGAGAAAATAAACAAATTAATCACAAAACAATTATCGCGAAAATACCATAATAGCTAAACAATTCAACATACCTCATTTTCCCACACTAATCGCGCAATGTGGTCTCTATAATATGATAGAAGGCGTGGATTAATAGGTTGCCCGGGGATATTCTCTTCCCCGCCTTTTTTCCCTTTTGACTAGAAGAATCTCTTCCAACATCAACATCAACCTCTCTGATATTCTCTTCATCTTCCTCGTCAATATTCTCTTCATCAAACTCATAACCATCCTCTTCATCCTCTTCATAAAAATTATCTTCATCCTCTTCATCGTTCCTACTATCCCCTCTATTACTCCCACTAGCATCATCACTCTCTTCCACAATATCTTTTTCCACCTCTTCCACAATATCTTCATTACATAGTCGATCACCCCTTCGAATTGATGATGATGACTTTTTCGTCGACCTTTCGGGAAACCTAAAACATCGGGAGATGTAGTGAACACATGGTATTGGTTATCTTAAGTATCTAGATATTTGATACCTTCCTATACCGGCAAGAAATCGAAAAATTGATGGACTTCAAACTTTTTGTGGAATTGAAAAGAGGCGTTACTAATTCAATCCAAACTTTACATAATCATTTCTGATAAGATAACCTAAACCTTACCTGATCTTAATCCTTGAATAAACATTCATCATAAAATAAAAATAAAAAAATCAAAACCACTTGAACCCTAAAAATCATCTAAGAGTAAGTAAATAAATAGTAACCCCACTTCGTGAACAGTATAAAAGCAACAATCAATCTCAAAGAATCCATACTTAACGAATTTTCTACTGAATTTCAGTGATGAATTTTGGATTTTGAAAATAATAAATAAAAATCTCTAATTTTAGATTCAACTTACTTAGAGAGATCTTGTGAAGATGATTTCGTTTCTTCGTAGCGTCCCATAATTTTTTAATCCCGATACATATGTTTCAGTTAGGATTTTTCAGAAGATGTGAAAATAAAATTCTAGGTCATACTCTGTTCTTCAGGGTTCGGAAGAATAGGAAGCAAAGAGGAAAATAAGTTTTTGTCTTCGAAGTTTTAAAACGTGTAAGGGATTTTCGTGAGGATAATTTTGTCCGATTCATTGAAAAATATTGGATGGATCGTTTTAGGTGAGTTGGTCACGAGTTTTTCACTCCTATGATCCAATAACCTTCTCCTTATAACAAAAGTGAAACATTTTTGTATGAGCCAGCTGTTGGGAAATCTACCCCACCAGACCTTGCTCCCTTGAATACCCCTTGAATAGGTCCATGGCCCAGACCTAATTTTGTTGATAGCATGCCTCAACTAGGTAAGGCAACATGCCTCGATGCGTCTAGGGCTGCACAACGGGTAGGGTGGGTAGGATATGGCCTATACCCGCCACCCTACCCGTTTACCGGCGGTTAAGAAAATCTTTAGCCGCCACCCTACCCGCCAAATAATGGATAGGGTAGGATACGGTTAAAAAACTGGCGGGTAGGGTAGGGTTGGCGGGTAGGAGTAGGGTATGTGCATTTCTAGGTAGGGTGGGTAGGATATGGCTATACCCGCCACCCTACCCGTTTACTGGCGATTAAGAAAACCTTTACCCGTCACCCTACCCGCCAAATAGTGGATAGGATAGGATACGGTTAAAAAACTGGCGGGTAGGGTAGGGTTGGCGGGTATGGGTAGGGTATGTGCACCCCTAGATGCGCCCACATAAATTGAGAGTGCTTGTTATATCCGAAGTTCCGAACCCTTCTTAGATAAGTTCAAGCCAACAGGGTCCGCGGCCAGTGAACAAAAGGGTTTAGCCATTTAGGGTTTTGCAGAAGCTACGAGCTTGTATTAGAATAACTCTGTTTTCCTGCTGAAAATCTGCGAATAAAAGAAGAGGAAATAAGAGGAATCAATCAATGAGGTCATTAAAATTTCATGAGCAGAAGCTCTTGAAAAAAACTGATTTCAATGTCTTCAAGAGAGAACACGGGCATAGAGAAAATCTAGTTGTTCGTAGGTATAATCTCACTGCTCGAGATGATTACAAGAAGTAAGTTTCTAAATTCCATTTTTAACCTAATTTTTACATTCTTATATATAAATTTGAAGTTTGAGTTTTTCGCCCTTTTTGATTTTTGATGTTTGGGTTATATTTAGGTATAATGGGATGTGCCGGATGGTGCAAAAGCTCGTTAACATTTTGAAACAGATGGATCCAAGTGACCCTTACCGGATTGAGATGTCTGATAGACTCCTTGAGAAGCTGTGAGTATAAAAGCTTCGATTTTAGCAGTGCCCAGTTCATGTCTAGAGTGATTTATTGTATTTTTATTTTGATACGAAAAAGGAATTCATTAGTAAATTTGCGGGTACATAGTATTGCCTGCTTGAGGGTTTCGCCTAGGCTCAAGACATTGGGCCTTTTGAGTGTCAGAAATTAGAACTTCAAAGATAGTACTAGGGGGGTAAGAGGTGGCTACAGGGTGTAGTTGCATTGGAGAGAGTTACCAATGCACCTGCCGCCTGATTAGCTTTCTTACTACAAACATTTAAATTGAGTTCTCGGTTGGCTTTTCTAATAGACATAAGGAGTTTCTGAATTTCTGCAATCATAGTGATTGCTTTCCAGTCCAAAAACTTGTTGTCACCCTCTACTGCTTTGACAGTACCTTTGCCACTTTCTTCCACCAAGGTCACCCTATTGTCAAACGAATTCGTCCACTGAATTGCTTCTATAATGGCCTGTGCTTCAACCTCATTCATGCTTTGAGCCTTGCAAGTCAGGACCTTGATTTCCCTGCACCAACCAGAAGAGTTTCTTAGAGTTAACACTATAGCACCCATATGCAAGGCACAATCTAGTTTAACAGCAAAATTGATTTTGATTGTTCCCAAGGGTGGGAAGCTCCATTTGTTGCCTTGGTGACTCTTTTTTTGCTTGCATGTTTTGTTCCCAATTCCTTGTTGCCAACTTATAACAGCGTTTTGGGTTTTGTACAATGTCTCGGAATAGCTTGTCACATCTGGCTTTCCAGCGATGTAATGATTTGTTGTCTAGAGTGATGTATTGATTTGTGTTAAGGACAGCAGCGAGAAATAGAATCTTATTAATTTGGTAGGGAAATTCAAATATTGAATTGGTTAGAAGTAATTCACAATACAATCATCGTGATTAGTTGGAGACCACTTATGGAACTGCAGAATGCAGTGGGTTTTGCCAAGTCTTGTCCATTGACCTGGATTAGAGGCGTCTCTCAGTCTATGCTGAGCCTTAACCGGTTCACTATTCAGTCCATTAGCTGGGAGTGTGAGGAGTTGTTGCAGGTCTAGAGTGGAATTTTGTGAGTGAAAAAGGAGAAAAGTTGAAGAAATGGGAACTTGGGTCGTGGTAATGGTATACAAGCACATGTGTTCGTGCAACCTATTTTGTTGTTATCAATTGCCAATACACATCTTTCCTCAAATCGTTGTCAAATGAAAAGATCTATATATATGATTATGATCTCCATGAGGCTAATTCAGCTTAGTAAAGACTAAACAACAGCGTGTATTATGTGGTGCAGAGTATTGAACTTCTTAGTCTATGATATTTCTTTTGCTTAGTTGTAATGGTCCGTATCAGTTCATGTAAGATAGTTCCATAATATTGTATGTTTAAACCATGTGTTGATGATGGTTCTATGTTGATACTGCAGGTATAACATGGGTGTCATCCCTACCAGGAAGAGCTTGGCTCTTTGTGACAAATTGTCCGTATCTTCCTTTTGCAGGTATGTACTTAAAACATGTTTAACTAAGAATCTAAGATATCCTTTTTACCATTATTCTCAGTCACCATTGGCACTAGAAATATCTCATGTTCCCTTTCTTCTGATTTATTCTATTTACCTATTAACCGGTAAATGTGCAGGCGAAGATTAGCAACTGTTTTGACTCATTTGAAATTTGCTGAACATTTGAGAGAAGCTGTGACATTCATTGAGCAAGGGCACATCCGGGTTGGACCAGAGACAGTTACGGATCCTGCCTTCCTTGTGACGAGAAACATGGAAGACTTGGTCACGTGGGTGGATACATCCAAGATAAAGACTAAAGTCTTGGATTACAATGAGCAAAGGGATGATTATGATGCAATGAATTGAGTATACACCGAATAGTTTGTGTATTTTGATACTAGCAGTCATTTAGCTTAAGGTTTTGGCATCGGTTTCTAGAGTGTTGATCAACAATAGAAAGATATTTTGTATTTTGTTTCTTCGTTTCTAGTTAGTATTTAACTTTAAAGTTCCAAAGTGGCATATTTATATACTAGTTTTCTAGTAATTGAGATGTTTGTGTGATTTAGTTGAACTGTGAAGCTTGTTGTATACAGTTATTGTCAGCTCTGGGCTCTCCTTTTACTGAATACTCATTTCTGTTACCTTGGGCCTGTGAATACTATCTTCGTTTAAACGATTTGGTAGAATGGCTTCTGAATCCCCTCTCGATATGATCCGGAAATGTTGTACAATGGTTCATTAGCCGGTTAAAGGGACATAGTTCAGAAAAGATGGCTCCTGTTTCAAGAATAATGTTTTCTTTCTTTAATCAATTAGCCGGTTAAAGTAGGTCAATGGGTACCCATTCCCCGGAATCGGACCCGTTAGATTCGGTTCCGGGTCCTAAAGTTGGACCCATTAACAACTTAAGAGCCGACAGGTAATTATCCGATTGGACCCGAATTTTAACGGGTCCAAACAGATAATACCCGTCGGATATTCGTGGGTATCGGGTATCCGGTTATTCATCCTTTTATTCATCTTTTTAACAAAATTATAAGCATTTTGCTAGCTTTGGCTTTTTTTTTCATTTTTTTTCATTTTTTTTCTTACATTTAATTTTATTTAGTACATTAATTAAGAAGTAATAATAAAGTTTTTTTAAAAAAAATTAGATTCAAACTAAAAAGTGCAGGAAATTAAGTTTTTAAGATTTTTTTCATAGTTTTCTTAATACCCAACGGGTACCCGGAACTGATGGGTACCTGGGTCTTTAAACGGGTCCGGTTCTAGGTCCACAAATTTAGAAACCGGACCTGGAACCGTTAGGAGCCGGACCCGGAACCGTTAGGAGCCGGACCCGTCTTTTATAAGTAGGATCTGGGGCGGGTCTAGTGGTACAGGGAGGACCCGGACCTATTGACAGCCCTTGGTTAAAGGGACCCCTTTATTTATTTTTTACTTTATTTTTTGTTTGTTTAATTGGGTTATACCCAAAGAGTCCAAATTTGTGCACCCCTCTAAAATCGGGGTGCACTTTCCGGCCCTCTCTATTGGAGAAATTGGTTAGTTGGAAAACCACTAGTTTGACTAATTTTTTATGATTGTTTCCGTATATAATTGAATTTGTTCTCTCTCTTCCTTAAGTTTTTGTCGATCTTAGCAATCATAATCAGTTCTTCTTCATAGTCCTTTTAAAAACAAATCTTCATCAAAGTTGAATTCATCTTGGTTTTTCTATTTAACCAGTCTATATATCTATAGTTTTCGGATTTTTGAAACATAAAAGACAATATAATGTACATAGAAGAACTTTCCTTGTTATCTATATACTATGTGGAAACTTCAAAGATGAAATCAAAAGACAATTTTTCCTGACTCTTTCATGTTTTTTTTTTTTATCGGTCAAAGTGAATATATTAAAAACACACAAGTCGTGTGCAGGCCGGTACAACTAAAGGAGGCTAAGAAGCCAAACCAAAAGCAAAAGCAAAAGAACATATGAGAGAACAAATGAAACACTGAAGAGATAACAAATTTAGAAACAAAAAAATGTAAGAAGATTAATAAGAGAAGAATCAACTTTTTGAACCTAAGAACCTTTCTTTAACTACCACCTGCAAACCTTAAATCATCAGAAAAAGTCAGTTGTGAGCCTCCTCCACATCCTCAATGATTAAACCATCATGATTTTTCACAAGGTCATCATACATTCCTCTGCAAGCTTTCTTCGAAGATGGGAAATTCTAGTCCCATAATAGAACCCATTTCATTGAATCGAATAGCTGAAATTTTATTAGGATCCTTAATCGTTTTCGGACGATTCTTCTATTTTGCCTTTAAAATACCAAAGGTACCATTAGGGAAGATACCTGTAGCTTTAGTTTTTGTGCTCAACTTTCTTGTCGAGCTCAAAGCTGGCTCGGAAAAGGACAACTTTGTGAAGCTAGTATCTGAGTCTTCCATTTCTAACTTACTTGGAACAATTTCTTCCTCTTCTTCCAATCCTTGAAATCTGTTTTGGGTTTCAAATCCTGGAGGAACAGAAGGGTCATTTGAAGTGGTGCTTGCACCTTCCATAACCTGATGACCATTGTTTTCTAAATCTATCTTAAGGCCTTCCTGACTCTCCTCTACTGATAGAGTTTCTTTAGCTTTATTAGATCTCATTTTCTCTTCTTAACAATCTCATTAGAAAAACTAGTGTGAACAATTTCATTATTCGACACATCTTTTCTAACTGACTGGCATTACGATACCAAATGTCCCACAATTTTACAATGTGATTAAAACTTAGGACTTTTAGGATCTCGGTGGGTTCCCAAACTCCTTCATAGTTATCATCTTCTCCAACCCAAACTTGGTCTGGAATCTTATTAGCAATATCAATTTCCACTAACACACTAGCATAGTAACCAAATTCCATAGAGAGGGTGATGTGATCCACCTGAATTGGCTTGCCAAAAGCTTTATCCATCGCCAACAAATTTTTCTCCGTCCAATACTCCAAACTTAGACCTGGAAATTTAATCCATACCCTTGCGAGAGAAGTTCTCTGGTTGTCTGGATTGAATTTTGGCTCCCAATCTCTAACATGCAGATATTGCTCAGCCACCTTCCGTGAACCTCCAAAACTTATCTTTAGCTTATCATTTTCATTATCAAGCTTAATAACAAAGAACCCTCTTCCAATTGGAATTAGTTTGACTTCACCTTCAAGATCCCATTGGCAGGTTAATTGATTTATTGCTACTTCTAGCTTAACTTTGCTTAAATCTAGCCTGCCAATGAAACTAAATTTCCACTGATTCAAACCCTTATTATACATACTCTTAGTTAGCTTAATTGTAGGAAACTCCCCTTTAAGAAAAGGAGAGGCAGAGCACCCAGCTGAGCTGCTGAAACAACTCTTTTTGCCGAAGAATTTTCCATGAACAGATAAGGACCTCCCTGTTGAGTTCCTTCGCTAGAAGAACTTAACATCTAAAGATAAAAATTGAGGAACTTTTATTGCAAATACACCACAACTATAAAACCAAGTAAAGTAGCAAAGACAACGAGTTCATGAGCTCTCAAGCGAACCAACAGAGTTCGCAAAAAAAAAAAAACATAGATAGATAGATAAGGAAACTACTATTGAATGAGCAAAAAATAAATAATAAATCAAAGAAAACAACAATGATTGAACCCCCACAAATGCAATCAAGCTTGAGACAAGATCAAGAAAAAAGCAAACCAAAAGAGCAGTAAGGGAAAGTTACCTGGTAAACTCAATCAAGAGAGAAAAACAATATAGATCGGAAATTATAGATGAAAATAATCCATTAAAACCAGTTGCATCAATCTCTGAGAACAGAGCCATGAGAATGAAAATCAAACCCCAAGGAGAAGAGATTCAAAAACCTAGAAAAGTCAAAATAGCATGACTGAAGTCAAAAATCGCCCTTTCTGCTCTCTCTCTCTATAAAATCTAACTCTTTCATGTTAAAACACATATTTATAAAACCTGAATTGTTTTGGGTTTTTCTTCATGAGAAAAATTCTTGGGTTTAATTTTGGAGGAATACTGAGAAAAAACAAAGATTTGTGTCAATTGCGCGCATAATTTAATCAGTTGGGTACAAAAAGTGTAACACTACTTAGGTTTTTAGATTGTCAATAGTTGACCTGATAATGCATATACCTAATCCCTGTCAGTATGATCATCGACATTATCAAAAAGCTAATCATAAAAAATTGATTAAGACTATGTACGTAAAATTTCAAGTGTTTCCCAGAGACAAACTTCAGTGTGTAAACGATTGGAATGAAAAGTTAACTAAAAAAAAGGAAAAGAATGGAGAGAGAACTTTTCTTTAGATTGAAAATAGGAAGTTAATTCTGGTTTTGTAACTGATTATTCCTCCAATAGGGAGGGCCGGAATTTGCACCCCAGTTTTAGAGGGGTGCACAAATTTGGACTCAAACCCAAAGGTTATATTCACAAAGATCTACTAAAATTCTAGGTAGCTAGTAAAAGAAGGAAAGAAAAATCCCTCGTTATGTAGATCACGAGTTTCGAACTCAGATCACTGTTAAAGGGACCCCTTAGAAACCAAAAACAGAAACACACACACACCAAAAAAAAAATGAATAGTTTTGCCTGTACAACTTGCCCCTCCTTATCTTCCTTTAAAATAGCGCACAACTCAGGAGAAAACTCATCAAGATTCACATTCACCCATTTGATAGGGGATGATAATAAACTAATAGATCTGCAGCTTTGTTCGTTTCTCTATAAATATGAGAGATCTTAAAAGATATTGAAATATGACCGCAACCTATACACCCCTCTCCAAATTTGCAAAAGAATCCAGGGGGATCCCTCATTCTTAACCAAAAGGTTATGATTCACTAATGAACCAATGGCAAGATGGATTTTCTCTAGTAAGACATACACCCAACTCCAAAACTTGTAATTCATGAGCATTCACAAAAATAGGAGGACCACCTCTTTTTGCAACAACAATCACATCACTAATATAATTCTTAAGAATGGCACCCCACTTACCATAGTTGTCTTTTATAAAGTCATTGGTATTCACCATGATGAAATCAGGAGCATGATCCAACCACGTACATAAGATGCTAGGGGTAGTTACAGCAAACCCACAACTAAAACTGAAATTGTCCATAAAGGCCTTAGCTACTGGATTGTCCTCAACTTTGATGGTGACAGACAAGACCCTTAATTTTGACACCTTTTAAAATAGAGTAACCCACATGGTCAGCAAAAAAAAAATGCAAAATAAGTCTCTATGGTTTTTTTTCTCCATACATGACACACGAAGAAATTTAGAATTAGTTTCTTCACTTTGGCAATGAGATTATGACTAACAAATGCTCTGCTACACCAATCAATTTCCTCCATATAGATATGATAGACCTCTCTGGATACCTCATATTCAACAACAAACCCATTTAAATACATGCAGAGAAATGGCACTTAAGAAATAAGTGGTCCTCAAATTCAGGGCTCAACTCACATAAGATACAATCAGCCACCTAGGATAAACCACTGGACCATCTTATCCATAGTCTTGAGTCTCAAATGTAAAGAAATCTAGGTGATAAAAGAATGTATCAGAACATGAGATTTAAACCACACAATACTCAGCTATTGCACAACATCTTTGGGACCAGCCAAGCACTTGTAAGTATCCTTCATAGTATAAGCACCAGAGGATCCAGGTTTCCACACAACTAAATAAAGAACAGTCTGGTCAAGCTCTACCATCTTCAACTGCTCAACAATGTTACACAAATCCTCATCCATATAACAAGAAAAACATAGTTCATACCACTGAGAACAACCTTGATGAGTATTAATCTACCAACATAGAAAGCCTCGTTGATTCCAAGACTTCACCCTCTTGGACACTCTAGAAATTAAAGGCAAATAATCCTGATAAGACAATTTTATAGAGAATAAAGGAACTCCAAGGTAGCGCACAGATAACTTCTCGGTGCTGCAATCAAGACATTGAACAATCTGGGATAAAATAGAAAAATCTACAGAAGAAGAATACAAGGTCGTTTTCTGTTTATTCATTTCCAAACCTGAAACCTTACTAAAATCAGATAAAGTAACCTTAAGTGGAGAAGCGACAACAATGATTCCCTTGAAGAAAACTAATACATTATTAGCTAAGCATGGATGAGTAAGTTGAGTTATACTAGGGTGTAAAGCAAACCAACCAGCAATAACTTGGTGTTTGAGATAAAGGCTCGAAATCTCCATCACAATGACAAGTAAGCAAGGTGACAAAGGGCAGCCCTATTCAGGCCCCTACTAAAAGAAAAATAAACATAAGGCGAACCATTTAAAATCACAAGGAACTTAGCTGAAGAAATACAAATATGCACCCAAGTGATAAATTGAGGAGGATAACCCATTTTCTTTAGACAAAGTATAATAGCATCCCAAGAAACAGTGTCATAAGCCTTCCTAAGATCTATTTTCAAATAACACCTAGAAGAACCACAATCTCTATGATAATTTCTCACAATTTCATGGGCAAGCATGACATTGTCTTGGATGGATCTGAAAAGGAGAGGGTACCAAGTACACCACCAACTTTTTTGTTCGACAAACTGTATGGAAAAAAATCCAATACAATTGCAAGTAGACCAACTTAATGATCCTTGACAATGTGTATATTGAGTTTATATCTCTATCTCTTCTCAATCAGAAAGTCTAGACAATGAAGTCCGTGAAACTGATTGTTAAGAAGAATACTTGGACGATCTCAAAAATCAGTATCCAAGATCAATATAGTCGTATCTTAATCCTCGGATCTGAATTATGAAAAATGTAAAACTTATCTATCTTACAAGATACGAATTCTACAAGAAACTAGTCTTGTAATGTATGGACATATCTACTAGGATCAAGTACATACTAGTTGTGTAAATCCTATCATAAAGATAAACAACATGACGTGGAAAAGGAAAAACACAAGATACCAGAAGTTTAGTTAACGAAGAAACCGTGATAGCAGAAAACCTCGGTACCTCATCCATATTTGAACACCAAACTGTATTAATTATCTATAGATACTAGCATACTATCAGACTTCAGATTGGAATGTAGTTAAGACCGAACCCACCCTCCAAGCGATTCTGTTACAGTCGCGCTCCTTACGTCTCTTGAACCTCGCAAGGCTCTACACAATTGATTTTGTTATCTGACGTCCTTTATAGCCTAAAAATTGCTTCAACCTAAGTGAGGACCTTTGATACCAATCCTGCCTCTAACAGATAATCCTATTTGATTTCCCTTTCGATCAAAGATCAAGCCTTGGAAATTTGTTTGCAATAGACAAAGCTAGCAAACCTCACAAATCCGGAAAACTTACACTCAGTTAGCCGAGAATCTTGGATTTTTAACCACCTCTGAAGAACAATCTTAAACTAATCATTTAAGAATAGTTTTCAGATATCTGTATCGAGGAATCATTAAGTCTGAGACGAAGAAAACTTTGTGATTTCTAATTATCTTGTCTGAAACTGATCACGGGAACCTCAATAAAATAAAATCAAGATCAAGATACACGAACTATCAAGGTAAATATTGTTGGACCTGGTTGCACGAATCCCCAAGTGAAGTCTTTAAGTCGTAGACCTAATTATATTTCTCTGAGGAAACCTATGTCAATAAAGGACAGTTGTAGCACAACTAGGACACAAACTGTCAGGGATTGATTTTTCCAGTTAAATGAGTATCTTTCTTTATAATTATTCAAGACTAAGGGTTTCTTATAATTCAAGCTAAGATAACCTGAGGTTAAAGTACACACTTTCTTGTTTAAATGAAACTGTAATTATGGTTTCAAGAAAGCATGTGATAAGTTTGTTCTAGAAATCATGTAGAAGAACATACACAGTGGTCTGGGTACGTGAACCGTGTATAGTGATAGTTCTTGGCAAATATGCTTTTCGAACTAATAAGAAATGTCGTTTTCATTTAAAAACTTAAGAATTTAATGTTGATGCACATATACAAAGTTTTTTAGTGATCATAGATGTGTTAGAGGTGTTTATGAGAGTCGTAACAATGCTAAGAATATTTTAAAACTAATTTTTTGTGAAAACGCGGGGGTATAACAACTACACCCAATATTTCGTTCGACAATCTGTATGGACTAAACTTCAATATAATTCCGAGAGCACCAACTTAAAAGTGAGACTCAATCAAGAAAGATATCAAAGAGCTTTATCTCTTTCTCAATACAATCAGTAAATCAATTAGATAGAAATCCGTGAGACTGATTGATATGAGAATAACTCGGATGGTACCAAAGACCAATGTCCGTGTGTCAATCAAGTCCTATCGAACAAACAATATCGGATTTATCAACTATGATTGAAATACGCACAACCTGTGATATTGTAATTAAATAAACAAATATAGTGCGGAAAAGAAATAACATAGACACCAGAAATTTTGTTGACGAGGAAACGACAAATGCAGAAAAACCCCAGGACCTAGTCCAGATTTGAAATCCACATTGTATTAAGCCACTACAGACTCTAGCCTATTACAAGTTAACTTCAGACTGGAATGTAATTGATCTCTAACCAAGTATCAAACCGATTAAGGTACAATCGCGTTCCTTACACCTTTTGAATCCCAGCAGGACTCTGTGCACATGATTCCCTTAGCTGATCTCACCCGCAACTAAGAGTTGCTACGACCCAAAGTCGAAGACTTATAAACAAATTTTTCTCCCACGGATAAAGTCTATTCTGGTTGTTGTTTCCGTCTTTAGATAATCAAGGTGAACAGAAAATTCAACTAATAATCTGGTCTTCTACTCCCGCAGAGCAGCCTGGAAATATTAGTCACCTCATAATAACCTAAGTGATTAACAGAAGAAGTTATTGCGGAATCACAAGAGTCTGAGACGAAGAAATGTTGTGATTACTTTTTATATCTTACCTATCGGAGATAAATCTTAGAGAAGATTAAACTCAATACGATAGAAAAAATAAGATCATAATATGCAACTACAAAGAAAATAGTTTGATCTGGCTTCACGAATACCAAATGAAGTCTTCAAGTCGTTAACCTAATAATGGTTTTGGAAAACCTAGGTTAAAGGAGAATCAACTCTAGTTTGCAAATAGGACATACGGAAGTGTCGGGATTAGGTTTTCCAATTGCAAGAGTTCTCCCTTATATAACCTTTCAATTCAGAGTTGCTTACAATCAAAGATAAGATAGCTTAGTATCAAAGCATTCAATATTCACCGTTAGATGAACTCATGATCTAAGTCTGCTTAGAAACTAAGCAATCAATCTCCACTATCAGATGGTATTAGCTTGATACACCCAAATGAAATATACCTATGTTTAGATGTGGATGAACCGTACCTAAACGTGTATAACCTGTTGGCTCAATAACAGTTAAGCGAAGTAAACCATAGGAACACTTATAGTTTAGCCACATTCATCTAACACTTCTAGACCAAATATGATGATCAATCAATCATGATAGATAATAAATGAATCTAAATGTGTTTCAAGAGAGTTGTTCAAATGTTCACTATCTCATAGAAATATACATGAACCATTTGAAACATATCCGGTATGGTTTGTAATTATACAAAGTACTTATACAAGAACCAATTCATGAACATAATGCCACGGTTTTAAAAACAAGTTTGCACACCTTATTTCATTAGAGTTCCAGGGACTTTAGTTCGCAAACTGAGTTCGCAAATGAACCTGAGTTCATGAGTATGAATTTCATACTTACCGATTTCAGAACCTAACCACTGTGTTCGCAAACAGAGTATGTGAACCACAACTCTGAACTTTGGCCTAGTCTTGTCGTTCGCAAACAGAGTACGCGAACCACAGTTCCGGACTTAGCCTTGTCTAGCCGTTCGCAAATAGAGTATGCGAACCACAGTTCCGGACCTTTCACAGGTAAACCTGTTCACAAACATAGTTCGCAAACAAGAGTTCCGAACCTGAACTAGAGCTACACAGTTAGCATACAAAGTATACAACCGGTGTTATATCCAGACATTGGTAGTATTTCTAAACTCTCATTTTATCATTGAAACATCCTTAGAAGTAACAATGGTAATCTTACACATACCACTAGATTCAAGTAATTTTCAAGTGATTAATCGATTAATACGAAATTTCCCAAGTTATTATCAAATGATTGTCTCATACAAATCATGTAAGATGTTCAATGTAATTTTTACATGATCATCTTGACTTAATATTTAGTTTCCAACAAATGAGTTGTCTCCAACTAAATGCGTCAAGTAGATGATGAAGTTTAATCTAAAGCTAAAAGCTTATAACACGTATTTCGACAAATATATAAACGATATAAACTCGGATCGAACTTCAAATGTGTATAATGTAAAAGTCTATATAGCTATACGACTTAGTCTCTTTTAGAAGATATAATAGAATAGATTTATGAGTGATAGATAAGTTTTAGTCTCCACATACCTTTTGTTGATGAAGTTCCTCCAAGCTCTTCAGTAGATCTTCTTCTTCAATTGGTGAACGCCGTGAAGTCTAAAGCTCA
Organism: Papaver somniferum; assembly: GCF_003573695.1. Lineage (NCBI taxonomy): Eukaryota > Viridiplantae > Streptophyta > Magnoliopsida > Ranunculales > Papaveraceae > Papaver > Papaver somniferum. The sequence continues at coordinate 3,035,347 of NW_020625486.1, forward strand.
ACTACACACTCCTATCCTAATCCGAGACATAGTTATAAGTAGACTAGAAATCAAGTATATAGTTTTGATCAACTAAACTTGACAAACAAGCTTGAGATACCAATGCTTGCGAGTTCGACCGAGCAGTGCTCTAACAATCTTCTCTTTGTCAATTTTAGTGACAAAACTATCAATACATATAGATTACAAAATAAATAAACTTTGTAGCTTCTGATCCATCATGCTTGATTTCCTTGGCTCTTCAACTTCCTTGAATTCTTCGTTACTTCAAGTTCTCCATCGATTCTGAATGTGTTCAACTCAACATCATTGTTGTTGAAGATCCGTAGCAATAAAAATATAAAAATGAAGGTTCTCAATCATGTTATTCAGTGTCATAGTATTATTAAAGTCCAATTGCATCACAACTTTGAAATAATACTATGGTGATATGTTATCACTCCCCCTTAGTCAATACTTCCATCTTATAATGGATTGCACTCCCCCTTACATAATGATCTGTAAACCATATGCATGTATCTAGTGTGAACTACTAAATAATTCTCCCCCTTTTTGTCAATATTGGCAAAGGTACGAAAACTATGGGATCATAATGAATTCACAAAAGATAATTCATGACTAAAAAGAAAACATATCAACTTTGTTTCGATGATTTCACATAGTCGAAACTTAGTGTATTCATCAAGGAATTTATTAAGATACAAGTTAACCCCTTCAAATTCCACAACCGCTCTCCCCACAAAGATATGGCAATTAATCATAAGTTCATTTAAGAACTTGAAAAGGCGAGGGTACCCAAATATACCTCAAGCTAAAACTTTTCCTACCTATAAGTCCTTTCTCCGAAAGTGATTGTTTATAGACTGATTCGAGACAATACAACTAATCGGTTCACACTTCGTGTGATCGTCTATGGATACGAGAACGAGACAATATAACAATGAAGTATGTTACTTGATAAAAAGGTTTGAACTTAACCAAACACAATAGGATTCACTTATCAAGTAAATAGGAATTAACGTTTGTGTGATTTACTTTAATTACAATAAAACAATTATAATGCGGAAATATAAAGTAAATGACACAGCAAGATTTTGTTAACGACGAAACCGCAAATGCAGGAAAAACCCCGGGACCTTGTCCAGAATAGAATACTCTCAGTATTAAGCCGCTAAAAAAAATTACACCTAACTTCTTATAGTTGAGACCAAGCAACTAAACCTATAGTTCACCTAGTTCTGTCTGTATTCCCACGCCTCCGACCTTAGTTACGTACTTGGAACAATTCCTTTGGTTCTTATTCCAAACAGTAAAGGAACAACAAATCTGTTTGGTATCAACTCTATTCAACCAAGTGATATGAGTCGGACAAAGGCCCTTCCGATTATCTTAACATAAACTCCTTCGTCAGGTTCTTAGATCTATCTTATATTCAATTAATGAAGTAATCGTTTAAGATTAAGCCAACAACACTATTAATCCAAAGAATTGTGTTGATGCCGATCTACTCAATTAATCAATCCAATCTATCACAAAGATAAACCGACTATTAATTGGATCCTCTTTTACCGAAACAAGTATTGTGCACACCAAAGATTATGAACCCACAAATCAGAAATCTTCAATATATTCCTCGTCTTCAAATCTTCTTAGATCTTCAATAAAAACCTGCACTCAATCACTTGAATCTCTTGTGATGAATCACGCACAGAACGAAGTCTGTTAATAATGGATTATCACAAGATCGTCTTTAGAACTAACAACAGTCTAAAGATCCCTGTCGAAACTCTGAACTAGTTTGAGTGAATCTTATATCAGAAGAGAAGATTCTCAAGCATAAACAACCTAGGTGCAATCAAAGTTCAACCACCGTTAGTCAATCAAATCACATAAAATAAAAGATAAGCCGCAATTATCTAGTTTCCCACCAATGGTACACGCTAGAGATTCTCAATCAAATCAAAGAAGACTTTAAACTGAGCGGCCGTAAGAGATTTCGCCTAATTAGGTTACTCTCCTCTCCGAATAGGCGTCTACACCAGTAACAACACAACAAAGAGGAAGTCTGTTGTTACGAAGGATTAGTTTGCAAGAAAGGCAAACTTCAAGTATTTATAGATAAGGAAGTTTGGACACCAAGGAATTTCCAAAACCGAAAATATTCTCAAGATATTCATTAAAGAACAAATTCGGTTTCCATAATTCCTGGAAATGCTCTGTCCAAAAATAATGATCGAAATCTCTCGGAAAATCTCTAATTAGTAAATGCACATTACTAATTCTTATTTCCCTACAAAATGAAGTTAATTACCTTAGTTAAAAGATTCTTAACTTATTTATGTTTCGATCCTGGGATTCTCTTACCTTAGCTATTAAAGAATAACTTTGAACACTTAAAGAAATAAACATTCATAGCACGTGTTCAAAGTATGTCGACATCTTAACTTTGTAAGTTCTATTTCACATTTACAACCTTGAAACCGATTTGCCACACTTCCAAACAAGTTTAGAATTGGTTCATATGGATTTCAAGAACTATGCAATTGATCAAATAACATTCAATCACAATCATGGGTTTAACGGTTCTACCAAAACAAGTTTTGGTTCTACCTTCCATGTGAGTACTGTGCATAGTCACGCTAGCTTTCCAAAATTCGGTTGACTAGGTACCAAGATCGGTTCCCCACTTATATATCGTATCTAACTTATATGTATTGCACATGTCCATAGGATCGGTTCCCCTTTGCTTAAAAACGTGTTGCACATGTCCATTGGATCGGTTACCCTTTCTTCTATAAACCTTGTTGCACCTGATACAAGGATCGTTTCCCCTTTGTGATGTACTGCACCTCTTACTAGGATCAGTTCCCCTTTCCCATATTTGGTGAGACAAAAAATCACAAACCCGATCATACCATCTCAGTTGATTCCTTAAGATCGGTTTCACTAATAAAAGTCATACAATACATAAGTCAGGCCTTTGTGAATAGTTCTACCAAGAACACAACAAGTCGTGAACGGTTATACTCACTCACACATATTGGTTTTTCATAAGATATGCAATAATACAAAACCAATAACGCCTGGCGATTTCCTTTTCGATTCACAAACAAGTTTATGAACTTACTTCCTTAGAACACATGTAAAACATTGTTCCCTAGAATGAAATCCTCACCTCATACCCATACATAATCACAATAGCATTCAAATTATTATGGCGATGTCTTATCTACAAAGTTTAATGGTTAAGCTATAAACCTCGTATTGTATTCCTTAATACTATGTCTATCTAGAGTTCAAATATGCTTCACAGTTTTGTTTTCAATATGCACGACTTGAAAGATACGTTAGGGAATGAAACAGTTCAAGTCAAATATCACTAACTTCAAGTGGAAGGATGATTGTTGTCGTTGTAGCTCCTTGCTTCTTTACATCTTCAAGTCTTCACAATACTTGTACAGTCTAAAATCCTAATACTTTCAAGCTAACCTATACGGAGTTGACTCTAGTACATATCAAGCGACTATTAACATGAGTTTTGATTCACTAAAATATGACAACCAAACTTGACATACCAACGCTTGGTGGGTTCAACCGAGCTATGCTCTAACAATATCCCCCTTTGTCACTTTTAGTGACAAAACTCTTACATCATATGGATAAACAAATTATAATAATTCATTACACATACGCTTGATTCCCGAATTCAACATCACAGTAAACTGCTTACATTCAATCCTTGAAAATGCAACAACGACATTATAATAACAAAGTTAATACCCCCTAAAGAAGATAGATAGATATTCAATCCGCACGTCTTTGTTATACCACTTCATATGATATGTTACTCCCCCTTAGTCTGTGCTTTCACTCTTTTGTTTAGATAAAACGTTTAAGCACCAGTGTTCTTTTCCTTTGCCATACCAATCAATATAAAATCAGTGTCAGTATCACTTGTTTACTCCATATATTTCTCCCCTTTTTTGTCACAAAATGACAAAGAAACGAAAAAATAAAGGACAACACAAAAAGAATCTTACACATCTCAAAAGACTTGCAACCTGTAGAGTTAGGCACGAGGGTTCCACACATCATGTTCTGATAACTAATATCAAAACCGAAACTACATGTAGTTTTATTTTGATATGTTACCAAGGAAACAATTGTCCGAAACAATTTTTCCATTTTAGTTTAGCAAACCAAAAACAACTAATCACCTTAGTCCCTTTGCTAAACCGATTGTACAAAAACAATCGCCTTAATTCGATAAGACCAAAATAAAGATAACTCTATTTTTCTTATCAGGTTTTATTATCCATAAACTTAGACCTATCAATTTTAAACAAGACAAATACTAGGTTAGTTAACTAGCATTTCTTTTTAAGGCATTCGATTAGACTTGAATAACCGAAACCTCACTTCGATAAGTCTAACTAAGATCAGAATTAACTTAGTTTCTCTTATCCGGAATCGAATTGGACTAAACAACTCATCCCGTACACCTTTTATTTCGTTAAGCCATAAATAATTTATACAAACCAACATAAATCAACTTGCATAGATATTCACCTCAACCGGAAGCAATTGAAACAACATAGACATTAAAAGCACCACAATTGCACCGAAATTTTGTAAGCCTAAACAATTGATACCACACAATAAAGCAAGATAACAATAGTTTTTCTTAACCGGAACCAATTGAATCACACACATCCACACACACATCATGGAATAAACATCAATTGTACCGAAATTTTGTTAAGCAAAAGCAATGAATATATATGAAATAAACTCAGGCTTTTCTTAAACAGGAAAATAATTAACTAACAAGATTGTTACCTCAAATTTAGCATCCACTTCTCCAATATGATTGCATCTTCTTCCAGGGAGAATTGATATCGAAATATCATCATGTTGTCATCCTTATGCAAAAAAAAAAGAATAACAACAACCAACGTTTACCAGAGAAAGGATGAAAATCGGTTTTAACAATTGCAAGAAAAATTTGAAAACCATCGAAACACATACGCTTTTATTCTAAACCAAAAAACAATTCAACATATTGTGACTTTTTCACATATTGTTTCTACCAGAACCCCTCATGATTCTTTGAAAAAGCCTACCAACATGGGCTAGAACTTAATCCTGCTAAATCAAAAAGTCACTCAAACCACAAGGGTTTACAACATATGAGATCCAATATTAAGGTAATAAAATCGAAATCAAATATCCCATAAACATACATAGCAATAAGATAAAAGCATGCAAGCACAGGCTATGTAGACCAAAAACTATCACAAGAAAAATTATAAGTCAAATAATTTTATTCATAATAGTTTTATTCATAATAGACCAATACAATCAATGAAAGAAATCAAAAGATGTCTATTTTTCTCTCTCTCAGTTCTTGTGAAGATTGCTTTCAAAAACTGGATTCAAATTCCTCTGAGCACTTCCCCTTTCAGTAGATTTGTTCATCTCCAGCAGTTGAGAATGAAGATTAACTAGTACTTCTTTTGAATCCTTTATCATCATCTCATGATATCTAATACAACTTTTAACATAGTCAATCTGTTTTCTTAGAGAGTCTTGAGAGTTATCATGAAGTCAAACAACATGAGTTCCAGTCATAACAGATGCACAGAGTGCAAGATCATCAAGAGATGACTCTTCTTTTACCGATTTCTCCATTGACAAAGGATAGTCTTCCTTCGGACAGGAAGAAGATATATAAGATGGGAGAAAATCAAGGAATATAAAAATATTTGGTTTAAGGAAACCGAAACTATTTTTTTTTTCCAAAAATAACAAATATTCATTATTTTTCACTAAAGAAACAGTCATTAAGAGCTTGCCCGGATTTTATGCTTCCTCACAATCAGGATTTTGGGCAACAAGTGAGGATGCATAACTCAACACAATCAGTGTGTGTTGAGGTGAGAATTATTCTCACCACATTTAGCGAAGACATCATTAGGATGACTCATAAACACAATGGACTGTGTTCCCTTCTGTTCTTTCTCTCTCTTGTAATTGCAAGAGTTTGCAATCTCCTTTTGAAAACCCAGAAATTTACCAGTCTTCTTTATCCCCTTTCGAAGAGCATTGATAAGTTTGATTTCGCAAAGGATTGCAGTAAGATTATTTTCTTCACATGAAGAACTTGTCGTGTCATCAGAAAAACTATTTTCATGATAGATAATCAAATGAAACTAAATGTGTTCCAAGAGAGTTATTCAAATGTTCACAATCTCATAGAAATATACATGAACCATTTGGAACATAATCGGTATGGTTTGTAATTGTACAAAGTACATATATGAGAACCGATTCATGAACATAATGCCATGGTTTGCAAAAAAAGTTTGCATACCTTATTTCATTAGAGCTCCAGGGACTTTAGCTCGCAAATTGAGTTCGCAAATGAACCTGAGTTCATGAGTATGAATTTCATACTTACCGATTTTAGAACCTAACCACTATGTTCGCAAACAGAGTACGTGAACACAGTTCCGGAATTTGGCCTAGTCTTGCCGTTCGCAAACAGAGTACGCGAACCACAGTTCCGTACCTTTCACAGGTAAACCTGTTCGCAAACAAGAGTTCCGGACCTGAACTAGAGCTACACATTTAACATACAAAGTATACAACCAGTGTTATATCCAGACATTGGTAATATTTCTAAACTCTCATTTAATCATTGAAACATCCTTAGAAAACAACAATAGTAATCTTACACATACCAATAACATCAATTAATTTTCAAGTGATTAATCGATCCATACGAAACTTCCCAAGTTAACATCAGATGATTGTCTCACACAATTCATGTAAGATGTTCAAGGTAATTTTCACATGATCATCTTGACTTAATATTTAGTTTCCAACAAATAAATTGTCTCCAACTAAACTCGTGAAGTAGATGATGAAGTTTAATATAAAGCTATAAGCTTCCAATACGTATTTCGAGAAATATATAAACGATATAAACTCGGCTAGAAATTTCAAATGTGTATAATGTAAAATTCTATATAGCTGTACGACTTAGTATCTTTTAGTAGATAAAGTAGAATATGATTCTGAGTGATAGATAAGTTTTAGTCTCCACATACCTTTTGTTGATGAAGTTCCTTCAAGCTCTTCAGTAGATCTTCTTCTTCAATTGGTGAACGTCGTGAAGTCTAAAGCTCAACTACACACTTCTATCCTAATCCGAGACATAGATATAAGTAGACTAGAAATCAAGTATATAGTTTTAATCAACTAAACTTGACAAACAAGCTTGAGATACCAATGCTTGCGAGTTCGACCGAGCAGTGCTCTAACACTTTGAGCATCTGCTAAAAATCCATTGGGACAGTTGGTGAAACGGTGCGTGAACTGGGTTGGTGAATTGTCTCATTCTGAACTTAAGGTTCGGGAACTGGTTCTCCAACCTTCTTGTATTCCAAAAACTCAGATATCTATGGTTTGCGAGATGGTTCGCCAACCTACCTGATAGACGCATTTATGTGTCTATTTGTTCTCATTTACATGTATTGTTAGTGCTCGTTTTTGTACTTATTTGGTTATTTTGCGCTTTTTAGGTGTTTTTGGAGAAATAAGCTTTTGCGGCGAAATGGGCTCGAAAAGTGGTATTTACACCCCGAGAGGAACTACCAGAAGCACCCCAGAAGTATGTTGGAGACACCCCAGAAATACCCCGGAGGAACCCCGAAAAAGTGCGGAAAACATCCTAGAAGAATTGATAAAGGCACCCCTAAGTTGGATAAGGGGCACCCCATTTCAGGGCATGTACTAAAGGGACTCTCGAAACGGATAAAGGGAGGTCATCTACATAATTCAAATACAATTTTTGGCGGGAAACTAGCAGCAGCGAGGAGCAATTTTTGTGTGAGAATCTTTGGGCAGTTTTAAAGAGATTCAATTGTGGAATTCGATTGGGTTGGACTTACTAGAGCAAAATAGGGTTTGTGTGTGCGTTTGGGTCGAACATATTGGGCTAGAATGTCCGGGAGAAGTGAATCAAAGTTCAACAGGGATACGTATTCTTTCTGTTTATTTTCAAAGATTTTGTGAAGAATTTTGGGAGAGTTTTACGCTGGATAAAGATGTACCTAGTCTTGTTCAAGTCAGAGAATAGTTTGGATACGAGAGAATAGCCAACAGAACCACGTGAATCAACAGGAAAGTGATTTTTCTCCAAACTACCCGAGAAGAATAATGAGATTATTCTCGGATTTGATCGAGTTTCTAGGGAGTTGGATAGCTATAAATAGCTGTGTTTTCATCATAGAAGGGTTAGAAACCATTAGGAGAGAGTTTAGAGGTCTGCAGAGAAGGGAGAATCGAGTTACAGAGAGTTATAGTGTTGTTGCTGCTGCTGCTCGAGGAGGAAGAAGAAGACGAAGAACAGACTAGCTAAGACAGTCGTTCTTCAACAGTCTTAAAAGTGGAACCCAGTCTCGTTGTTTTACAGCACTTGAGTTGTATCGTTGATTTTCAGCCCTTTCCCCTTTGTAACAGTGGCGCTGTAACACCATTATAGCGTTGCAAATTCCTGTTTCATCTTATATTCATCAATAAAAACACCTATTTTAGCCATGAATTTATCTTGTGAGTGTGTTTTTGGGATGAGGAGCTAAACCCAATCCCAGGGGTGATGGAGGAAGCCATTCTTCCAAAAGTTATGTGGTAAAATTCATTTAAATTTATTTATGCAATCCTTTTATGATTAATTGCACCGAATGAAAATTGAATAAATGTTTTTATTAATTAATTGTGTTTTCTCTTGATGAAATATGCTTGGTTTATTGCTTTTGATATTTCATGCTTGCGATTAACAATGGATGTTTTGAAAATCTGATTTAGGCAATGATTAGAATCACAATTACTTTTGATTGGAATTATAATGTCTAGAATTGCATGATAAGAATTATCATTGAATCACATGAATTTTGGTGTATGGTGAAATCCTGAACCCTGGTCTTTCCATAATATTTACTTCACCTTTGAATTTAATTTGTTTTATCTTTATTTTTATTAAGTCTAAAAATTATTTCCTTCACAAGTCTGAAAAGAACCCAGTTTTTACCACAACTACAACAACTTTTGGAAAACCATCACTACCCTGAGCCAAAATTACAGAAGTTCTGAGTTTCTCTCTTTGATGTTTGAAACCTTACCAAATGATAGAGTCATTGTTTGGGAAATTTTCAAATGATCCACATTATTAATTTTTGAACAATAAATTGTTTCAAGCTAATATTTCTAAGGACCAATGGACATATATTGTTTGAATCATATTTTTAGATGTTTAACAAGACAAGCTTGACTCAAAATTTCTTCTAAACCAAGTTACCTTCTAAACTTGTGAACCCAGCCGTAATGCTGATACAAGTGATTCTAGGCTGAATTACGACCAGAAAATTTTCATTTCCCAGGCGTGAACGTGACTTACGACTGGGAGTTCTTTAATCCTCAATCGTAAACTTTAATTTACGTCTGGGTCGATGATATATCCCAGCTGCAACCGCAAAAAGATCCAAACTTTTTACTTATATCAACGGATTTGAATCAGCAAAATTGTTGTTGGGAGTTAATTATTAGGTTCTGACTATTTTGGGGAAATGACTCATCATATATTCTTTTAAGGTTTTCAAAAAAGTTCAAATAAATCCTCAAAGCCTCCATCAGAATCATTTTTTTTTCAAAATATTAGACTAATATTAATTAGTTTAATTAAGAATCCACGATTGGGGGATATAAATTACTTCCCCCAACCCATAGTGCCTGCTAAGGGGTGATTTTTGGGTATGAAAATACTAAAATACCCTTTGGTTAATTAAAAAATATTGTGAAGAGACTATACTACCCTTTCCCCTAAAACTTAAAATCTAAAAACCAAATTCATATCCCCCATTCTCTTAATCAGCTCCGACGCTAGGGTTAGGTTTTGATTTTTTTTTCATCTTCTTTTTCATCGTTCTTCATCGATGATTAATCGTCGATTCAAAAATTTCTTCGTCGATTAAGCTACCCGAATCATAACCATGCCTCCACTAAAGAAACCAAATGCCCAATCGAAGTCAAAATCGATTGCTCAACAAAAATTAGAACAAAGGCTTGCTTTTATTGATCAAGAGAAAGAGGAAGAAGAACAAGAGAACTCGGACAATCAACCTCTCGTAAACATGGCTTTTGTGAGAAGGTAAGTGCTTCTGAACTAGTTTATAAGTGTTTTAATTGACTTAAGGCAGTGGGTTTAGGTTAGAATAGCGAACCCTAACTCAAACGGTTGAGTTTGAGTGAGTACCGGTATTGAATTTAGTATGAATACAATGCCGGTATTGGATTACGACGTTCAATATAGAATGAAGGCAATGCCGGTAGACTGTTACGACGTTGAATTTGGTATGAAATCAATGCCGGTACTGATGCTAAAATCACCTGAAACTGAATGTTATGTACCGGCATTGAAATTAGGTTGAATACCATGCCGGTAGTATGTTATGGCATTGTTTTACATTTATTCGAGTATGCCGGTAATGCACTTTAAATATATAGGAACACCCTAGGAATTTTTTACCTGTACCAGCATTGATTTTAGGTTGCATTATGTGCCGGTACCTTGTTACAACATGGAGTTGAATTTTTACATGTGTGCCGGTAATGCTCTTCTGGTATCCAGGAACATCTTAGAATTTACCGGCATTGTCGATAGTTATTGTTCACTGCCGGAACGATGTATCGGCATGACATATTTGCTACATTACTATGCCGTGTTTGGTCCCGACATGATTTGTTTTTAGTGAATCTATGCCGGTATTAGGAATGAAAGTGAGTTGTCTTATATTCATTTCGTGTGTCTTTTGTTATAGGGCTAAAGCCAAGGAAGCTAACAAAGGAAAAACTAAAGATGCTGGAATTAAGAAAAGAAGAAAGGATGGTCTTAGTACTCCTTGCTCCCTGCCTCCTCGAGGGAAAGATCAAGGTCGCAACAAGCGTTTGGGGGCGAATACAAGAGGTGAACTTTGGGATAGTGGTCGTAACCGTAGAAAACTCGTAATCCGTGAACCAATTGGAACAGTTGAGCACGATGATCAAGATGAAGAGGAAAGTAAGGAAGAAGATAATGAGGTTGATGCAAGTCAATTAGCAACCTAAATCCAAGTTTTAGAGGAAGATGGTGGTCCAAGTCAACAACCGACTCAAGGAAAGGGCAAAGGCAAAGTTAAAGTTAAAGGTTCGCACCTTCCTCATACTGATGACATGATACCTGATCTTCCTCGTGGTAGAATTTGGGGTGAAGACCATGATCCGAAAATACTATTTGGCTACAAGGACACATGGGCTCGTACTATCTATCAAACCCATGTAAGAATTTTTTTTATATTGTGCATATATGTATCGTTGTGTATTTATGTAAAATATCTTAATTGTATTGTCTCCTAATTGTAGGATCATTAGAAGGTTGTGCGTGTTTGCCGAAACCAAGTCGCGACTCATTGGGATTTTTCTAAGGAATGTGAAGAGGTCCAAACAATAGTAAGGGATTCTGGTCTATATTCTTTGGTTGAAAATTATGTGAAGCCTGATTATGTGACAGTCAATTGCTTCGTTGAAAGGTATCATGGTGAAACTGATACCATGTACTTCCCGTTTGGGGAGATGACCTTGATCCCTGATGATGCTCAGAACATTCTAGGCTTGAGTGTTACCGGCAAATCAGTTACAGAAGGAGATAAGTGTCCAGACCTATAATGGTCGAAGTTGGACGCTCTGATTGGTTGGGACTACAAAACTTATGTGTAAAGCTTATATGTATCTAAGGCTAGTAGGACAAAGACAATCAAGTTAACGCTGCTTAAGGAGAAGTTTGAAAAAACAATGGAAAGAAGTTTGAAGGATGGATGGTACCCGGCACAAATTCGTTATACATCCGTTGCGTACCTGTTATTCATCTTGGGCACTAAGTTATTCCCTGACACTAGTGACAACAGGGTTAGTGGAAACCATCTTTAATACTTGGATCCGTTGGAAGAGGTCTTTAGCTATTCTTGGGGCACCATGGTAATGGCACATTTGATGACGGAGATGAGAAGGGCCTCTAAGGATGTTACAAACCAATTTGTCGGGAATTTCACTCTACTCCAGGTAATTTTGTTTTTAAACTTATGTTCTTATGTATATTGTTAAGATGTACCCTTATCATGAACTTAGAAACAAAATTTTAGGATTCTTATATGTATCATTCCACATTAGTATAGGTGTGGGCTTATGAACACTTCCCAACATTTTTCAAGGACTGCCCCTTCTTGAAGATCATACACATTAACGACCCCGAGGATCCTAGAGCCAAGAGATACGAGTTCAACAAAATTATGAAGCCCAGTAACAATCGTCGACTGACATATATGAGATTGGATCTGGATGCGATGACTACCAAAGATGTTGTGTTCGACCCTTACAGGGAGGCTAGAGAAAACCACTAACTTTTGAGGTTTAATAACGTTGCATTTTACGATGGGTCGTTGTTCCACCCAAAAGGATATGTTATCGCTGATCTTCAACGTGTGATGAGGCAACATGGATATAAGCAATTACCTAGCTTCATGACAGCCTCTACTTTAATGTATGCTCTTGACTTGGCTGAGTGCATTACAACTTCCTCAAAGTTGAGGGTACTGTATGATCCAGTTCCAGAACCAACACATTGGAGGGATAGGGAACCAAGTCGTTTGGTAGATATTAGTGATTGGGATCTTGTGAACTACGGTGATGAAGTCACATCCTTTTGTCGTGCGCCCGGACGACGTCCAAGTTCCACCCCAGAAAAACCCTCTCGTTCCAACTCCTACAGAGGCACCACCTACGATGGCCCAACTTAATAAGATCGTCGGATTGCTAGTAAGTATTGTTAATTGCTTAGTCGTTTAATGTACACATAATCTTATATTAGCATATATATACTAATTATATGTTGGATGTATGACACTAGCGGTGTCGGCTTTGCAAGTTGAAGAAGATGTTTGGTTGCAAGTACGAGGAAGGAGAGGTGTTATCCCTTGAAAAAATGAAGGAAGTCAAGGAAAAGCTTGATAAAATTGAAGACCCAAGTGAAAAAGCTTTGTTCGAGGAAACAAGGAAGGTGTCGGCCCAAAAGAAGCAAAAGACCAAGTGATTAACTCTTTAGTTGTGTTTCTTCATTTGGATGGTGGTTGTTACGTCTTGAACAATTCCGAACTTGTTTTTGTTTGTACCTCATGGTTAACTCTTTAGTTGTTTGGTTTACTTTTGGTTTATGATACCTGGATTAATAATATTTAAGCACAATCAAGTTGTTTGGTTTATGTTGAACATATTTAGATTTCTAGTGTAATGTTTTCTTTGTAAGCTTTCTTTACACCGGAGGTGTCGGCATTGAAACGTGTAGGTTCTACAGCGCCGGGACTGTTTCCGGTGTGGAAAAGTAATTATAATTCCATGTCGCCACTGGTACCGACATTGAAATATTTTCTTAAAGCCATACCAGAAAAAGGGGATGAAAGGGTTCAAGTTCCTGTATAGAATTTGGACAGTACCGGCATTGACGTATTTATTGAATCTATGCCGGAAATCTGTGTTTTTCTTACACTTTGCTAGTTTTTCCAGAAAATCGGCATTGGAGTATTTATTGAATCTACGCCGGAATTCTGATTTTCTTACACTTTGATAGTTATTCCATAAAAACGACATTGATTTGGATAAAACTACAATGCCGGTATTGATTAAAAATATGTTCCGAATGCTCTTCTATTTCATTCCTAAGTAATCTATTACATTGGATTTGAAACTTTAAATTAAAACATACTAAAAAACATGGAATGGAGTAACTTTGGTTAAAGATGATCTCATAATCTATTTTCATCCCTTTTCAACAATTGCGGATCCTTTGAGCCTTTCGCAAATGTCTTCGAAGACATCGTCTGGAATGAGGACGGTAAGTGCAAGAAACGTAAAATGGATTACGTATGGGGATGAGTTTGTAGCGAATCGAACGATTTCCCTCATAAAATTATGTCGCAAATACAACGAGTTTCTCACAAGATACAGACGGAATAGGTTTCAAGCTCAGGACGCCTATACCAAGTGGAGAAAAGAGCCTTTTAGGCATTTCGAACCGCTTTGTTTGTTGAATCTCGTTATAAGAGATTAATATGAAGGCCAGTTTGGGTCAGTTTGCTTGCTTAAACCTTTGGACTCAATTTAAACTGATCGTCAGAATGCCGGCATCGTATAATAACGAAGGACAATTCCGGCAATGGTGTCGGTGTTGATTGTGATCAACATACAATGCCGGTATCATAAACTCAATTTAAACTTTTTGTCATAATGCCGGCATTGAATTTTACCATATTTCTACGCTGGCATTCTGACGGTTACAAACTCAAGTTACGTGGCAGTTACAAACTTCTTAATTCCACTTATATGACGGTTACAAACTCCTTTATCCCACTCATGTGGCAGTTACAAATTCCTTAATACCATTTATGCGTCATTTACAAACTCCTTAATTCTATTTAAGTGACGGTTATAGAAAGGAAATTATGTAATCTCTCTTTGTGTTCAATATCCCTTTTTGTTTCATCTTCTATACCAAAGACAATGGCTCGTCGCAAACCCAAACCCAATCTTGAAGAATTTGTTGACGAAATAAAAAGCGCAACAAGTGCCTGAGGAGTCTGTTGGTGAGGAGGAAATAACACATTTGACGCGGTAAGTGATGTCTATGTTGAATAGAAGTATTTTTAGGGTTTATCCCATACACAAATTGAAACTTGGCTGTTTAGTCTTTCAGTTACACTAAAAGAAAATTCTGAAATTGCAATTGAAATTGAAATTCAATTACATGTTTGTTTAGTTGTAGAATTCAATTTGAAAACCATGCCGGATTATATGTCTTGTATCTCCCTTTTATTGCATGAACAACCGGCACAAAAATTGAATTGAATACAATGTCGGTACCGAGTGCCGGATTTGTATGTTTCATAAATTCCATGCCGATTTTAATTTCCTACTTTCGTTCAATCTCTGTACATGTTTCACATATTACCGGCATGGTTTTTCTGTGATCCTCAACGCCGGCAATGGTACCGGCAGTGTCGTTTTGTTTAAATTCCATGCCGGTTTTGATTTCCTACTTTCATTCAATCTCTGTACATGTTTCACATATTACCGACATGGTTTATCTGTGATTCTCAACGCCAGCACCAATACCGGCAGTGTCGTTTTGTTTAATATCCATGCCGGATTTATGTACATAACTCATTTGACATGTTGGGACGTAGGTCTAAAGCAGCACAAATCAAGAAAGAAAAGGGCAAAGCTGTTGAAGAAGACTGTAAAGACCCTCAAACTCGTCAACGCTATTAGACTAGTCAAGAGATGTCTTAGCCGCTAGTAACTCGATTAGTCTAACACGAACGTTAATGAATAAAAATTCATCTAACAACGATTTAGATACGAAACCGTTACCACTCGTTAGATCTCGAAAAGTTATACGAGATGAACCACACGAACGTGTCAATCGGATATCAGACGAAGAAGTAATCATCAGATTTGTTTGAAGGGAAAAATAGTCATCTTGCATTGTAGCCGCCTTGGCTGCCCGTATCAAGTTTTCGGGTGCCTTTAGGAAAGTCGGTCGTCCTTATCCCCAATCGATCGAGTAGATAACTCTTCTGCTTCTTTCTTCTGCTTCTTTCTTCTTCTGCTCTCCTGTTTCCATGTTCTTCTTCTTTCGAGAGTCCGTGAGATTTAATGGATTGAATCAGTTGAGTAATCCTTGTGGTGGATGAATTTTGAGCGATGGTGGTGGTGTTGATGTTATTTGGTCGAGAGATGTCGAAGAAATCAGAGATTGGAGAAAAACAGAGAATTAGAATTAGGGTTTCTGTAAATTGATTTGGAGTTCGATTAAGAGTAAATAAAGAGATGTTATAAGATGGGTTTGTTCTTAATTGGTGTTTGATGAAAGCTGTGGGGTTGTTGAGGATTGAATCAGTAAGTTAGGGTTTCTGAGGCGATTGAAGATTTATGAACAATTGAGGTTGGAATTAAGTAATTAATGGGGGGTTCTGTGTGTTGAAAGCAAAGAAGATAAATCAGAGTTTGATTCTCAAACTTCAAAGAAGATTCGAAGAATTAGGGTTCATGTGTTCTTCCCCAAATCATGAAATTAGGGTTCTTGAGTCTCAACTACCGATAAAGAAGATGTAATTGAAGATTAAGAAGAAAATTAAAGAATGGGTTTGTTAGATTTGAATCTTTGGTTGATGTTCTAAGTTGAATTAGAGAAAAGAAGATTTGGGAATTGAATTAAAGTTTAGTTGAGAACTGATAATGATGGATGAACTGAATTGAAACAAGGTGAAGAGGAATCTGATTTCAATTGCTTCAACAAGATTAACTTGGGGTAATTGTTTTACCTATCTGATTTGAAAGAATTATTCATGTTCATTGTAGAGTATTTATGAATGTTTATGAAGTTAAGAATTGGGTTGATATGGAATGGAATTAATCTGGTTGTGTAATTAGAGCTGAAGTGATGTTAAGACATAAGGTAGTTATGCAGGTGTTGGTGTTGGTGTTGCTCAAGAAGAACTGACATGAGTTTGAATCAGTTATGATGAGACCGATGTTACTGTGGAGTTTTGATTTGATTGTTGTAAAGGACTTGAGTTGTGATTTAACTGAAGTAATATCTGGAGGTGTTGTAGCTTATGAGATATGATGCAACAGATGGAAAATTGGGATTTGTGTATGAATCTGACATGGTTGTATGACAGAATTGGGGTGACTCTGAAATACTATGGCTAGACAGTGGATTTATTTGGAGTTTGTTTATGCAGGATGTGGATGTAATGAATATGAGTTGATTTGAGAACAGGGTTCAAGTCGGATTTAGTGAAGAGTTTGGCTAAGCAGTATTGAAGTGTTGCTGGTGTCATTGTACTTAGATGGAACTGCAAGTGTTGATATTTACAACCGCAGGGTTGTTAGAGTTGCATTTGTTGAAGTTTGATCGTGCAGGTGAAATGAAAATGAAGTTGAAGTTGCAAAACGGGAATTGGAGTTGAATCAGTTGTGTGAATATAATGCTGAGTGTTGCTCAACTGAGAATGGTAGTTAGTTGTAGTGTTGTTTTGGCAGTGGCCTTAATGAAAGCCTGCAATGCAGATCAAGGTAAACTCAGTTTACTATTGTAATTGAGTTGTGAAGTTTATTTAATATAAATGTTTGAGTTGCTGGCGTTTTGTTTAGTGAAAATGTTGTACCAAATCTGATAGAATGGAAATCCATTGTTAGATCAATGGTTTAGACCTATTAGTCATCCCAGTAAGTCTAGCTGACTTAATATGTTTAACTGACTTAATGTATTTGACTGAGTTAACTCAGTGACTAGACCCGACCAGGCTTGACCAAGTAGACCTTGACCGATTTGACTCAGATGACCATTTGACCAGGACTTAGACGTTGACCGTTATTTGACCATTCTGGATGTTAGAGACCGTTAGTTGACCAATTAGACCGGGCCTTGGATTAATGGACTTGTTTAGTGGACTTGGCTTAGAACTAGTTATCTTATGTTGATGAAATGGACCACTTATGGTCCGAATTAGCCTTTGGCTTATTCTACAAGTGTAGATATTCATAAGACTTAGATAGGGATTATAGAATCAATCTAATTGAATTAGTAAACTCTTAGTTTTGCTAAGGATAGATAATAAAAGGTGTAGAATCATAATGGCTTAGAACCATTAGGTAGTTCACTTAGCCTATAACTAGAGACTTGTACGGAATTATGTTATGAGCCTTGTGTGAGTCTTGTGGCTAAATTCTTAGACTTCTCGTGTAATTAACAGTTAGACTCTATTAACAACGATCGATTCAAAGGACGAACCAGTGGATCGTGGATCTCGAGGTAGGCATGGCTTGTCATCAAAAGAGGTGGGAATACTTTTAACTCTTTTGAAACCATCGATGTCTCTTTTACAAAAGTTTATGTTTAACAAATTCATGCATTGTCTGTTCGTACATTTCATGCATTGTTTAGTTTGTGTTATGATTGTTCTGTTGATTCTTTGAATCTTTCCAGGAATTGGGGAGGACTTGTAATGTATGTCATTATGAATTGTTATGGGAAATAAGAATTTCCACTTGTGGTATATAGGATACGCTCCTTCACATTTATACATATTTACTTTCGGCTTTTATGCATATTAGGTGTGGAACAACCCGGCATCAATATATTATTAGGTGTGGAACAACCCGGCATCATTATTATACATTGTTTGACGAAGGAGTTTGTCCATATACATGTTTGTGTATTTCCAGTGACTTAGTCACTTTGATGTTTGGGAAAACATGTATTGTTTTCCAAATCTTACTCATGATTTCTGTAAAGTTAAATGTTATTCCTGCTGGGCACCCCTTCTAGGGATGATGTGCTCACCCTTTCCCACTTTCAGTTTCAGAGATAAATCAGAATTGCACAACGAAAGCTTCGAGGAGTTGAGTCCGTTTGTTAGATTACTTCCGCTATGTTTATTATGTTGTGTATTATATTTGAAAACCAAATGACTATTGTATATGTATCATTTGAGAGGAGTTCTTGTATATATACATATATATATTTCTGAGCGGGGCTAGTTTTGGGTTAAGTTTTGTAGCAGATTTCTTGACTGAATGTTTAAGTAAATGATTTAGATTCTTAGTGCCTCTTTATTTATTTAATCTCTTGGATTAGTCAGCTGCTAGCTTTGGGGGCGCTACAAAGCCAAACCAAAGTCTTCTCGGCCTCAGCGTAGTCATTCTGATCCGGATCGTGTTAAGGTCGTCATTCGGGAGCCTACGGAGGACACAACCAGCAGTGATGATGATGATGAGTGGAAAAAATTTCCTGAACCGGCCAGAGAAGGTGGCTCATCCTCACAAGCAGGTGGCTTAGGACAACCTGATGTCGGAGATGAAGCCCCTAAGAAAAAGGAAAAGGGACCCCCTGCCCACCTTCCTACAAGATATGACACCGCGATGATGGCAAACAGTGGGGTCAATCGATAAACCCGCAACTATTATTTGACTACAAGCACTCTTGGGTTCGTTGGATCTATTAAACTTATGTAAGACGTTTGCATCTTGTTATTATATTATTTATCTGTGATCAAGTGAATTTAATTTAGTATGGTGTGTTTTTATATGACCACAAGAAAGCCTTCCGTGTTAGCCGCCATCAATCAAGTGATATATGGCCTTTGGAATTAGAGTGTCCCGAAGTTCAAGCAATAGTCAGAGCATCTGGGTTGTATCCACGGCAGAAAATTATGTGACCACTGATCCCATCATGACGAACTGCTTTTTGGAGAGGTTTTTTGGTGAAACTGATACCATGCATTTTCCTTTTGGCGAGATGACCATTATCCCTGAAGATGTCCAAAGAATAGTAGGTCTAGAGGTTCTTGAGAAAGCCGTTAAGGAAGGAGATCACTCTAAGGACCTAGAATGGGACAAGATCTATGAGCTGACTAAAAAGTTATTTGGGTGGGCCAAGGAAACGACTATGGAAAATATGTACAAGACAGACCGCTCATGGAAAAAGACTATCACAATCGTCACTCTCGTTCAATTGTTTTGGAATACGAAGGACAAGGAATTGAATCATGAACAAGTTCAGCAAACTGTCGCTGCTTATCTGTTGTTCACTTTGGGCACCGTTATATTCCCTGACGCTAATGGTAAGATGGTGAATATGAACAATCTACAATACTTGGATCCCTTGGATAGGGTCCATGAGTATTCATGGGGCACTGCTTTCTTGGCACATTTTTTGACAGAAATGCGTAGAGCTTCTAAGGCGAACGCCCATCAATTTAATGGTTATTTCAATTTAATTCAGGTATAGTGAACTAGTTATTTTGTCATCTATGTCATTAATTTTGTTAGTTTCCAATTATTACTTTTCTTATACATTTCATTGGAACTATCTTTCATTGGCATAGGTGTGGGATTATGAACACTTCCCAACAATGTTCACGGGGTACAAAGGGTTGAAGTTAATGCATGATTATCAACAACATGATGCTCTAGCTCAGAAATACTTCTTCGACATTACCCCGAAGCCCAATAACAGGAAACGGTTATTCGCAATGAGATTGGCTTTGGACTCTGTGGCTGCCCAAGATATTGTGTTTCACCCATATAGGAATATCAATGGAGTTCACTTTGAAAAGCGTGCCAATGTTTTTACAACGTACCGTTATTTCATCCAAAAGGATTTGTTATGCACAACCCTCGCCGTGTAATGCGCCAACTTTGGTACAAGCAGAAAGATCTTACGGATACATCTTATCAGAAATTCTCTCATGACTTTCCTCAATGCCAAGCAAATGAGAACCATACTCTGGTAGTTTACAACCCAAATCCCATTCTTGCACATTGGAGGGAAAGGGAATAACGGGGACTTGTGTTGGATAGGGTTGGTTGGGAATTGGCGGAAAACAGTTATGAGACCGAACCAACCTTTCTCAGAGGTCATCGGAAGTACTCACATCCTTATATTGTATGCCCGGCTTCTGTAGAAGTTCCTCCACAACCAGATCCTCCCTCCACTACTCCGGCTGAAAATATTGTACCCGGACTACAAAAGATCCTTACGTTGTTGGTACGTGCTTCTTGTTCATTTCCTATTATTTTAATCTATATATATATCTATGAACTTATATAAGTTTACATACTAAGTACATGCTTAAAAATATGACCACATCGTCAACGGATAAGAAATTTGTCAAAGTTCTTTAAGAAAAAGAACAAGAAAGGAGAAGTGTTGACCTAGAAAGAAATGAACAAAGTCGAGCAAAAGATAGACAAAATTGAAGATCCGGAGGCAAAAGACTTGTGGGGCGAAAGAAATAAGAGGATACACAAGAAGCCAAGGAACGAGTGATCGCGTATTTCTTCTATAGTACTAGTTAGGTCTTGAACAATCTAGTGTTGGTTTATGTTTGTTTGTGTTTATTTCTTGAACAATGTGTTTGTTTGTGTGTGTTTGCTAAACTCTTTGCTTGTTTTGGTTTATGTTTGATTTGTTTTCGGTTTGGAACCTCTTAACTTTGGAGATTGTTTTTTTATATAATCTAGTGTTGTTATTTGATTTACTATGTTGATAAACCAGTGTCAAATTATCTCTTCTACATAGTTTGAATGTGCCAATATCACTTAAATTTCTAAGTTTTTCTTAAGTACCGGCATTGTCGAAAAGCGTAATACAATGTCGGCACCTTGAATTTTCAAAATCACAAAAATTACAGAGTTTCGGCATTGAAGGTTTTTTTGGCTACTATGCTGGTAGTCTGCAATTTCCAGGTGCAAAATATTTTTGTCAGAGTACCGGCACTGTTTTTAGTTTAATTTCAATGCCGACACATTTACTAATTTCTCTGGATATTTTTATGAATTGTCGGTACTGTTTCAAAAGTTAAGTTCTACGCCGGTACAAGTGTTCCGGCGTTGTAATGATGAAACATAGTCATGCCGGCATTGACATCAAAATATGATTTAATGTTTACAATTCACACTTCCAAAAAAACAACAAAATGTTGTGTATCAGTGAACCACATATATCCAAATTACTCCTCATCGCTTCCACACTTCTGAAGTTGCATCTTCTCTTGGAGAGGTTTTTTCGATAAGACCAACGCATCCCAAAATTGGTGACTGTCCTCATACAATGTCATACATTCCTTCCAGATATTGGGATCTATATCCTTGTTTTTAATCATCCCACAAACAGGTGGCAATGGACAATTTTCCTTGAGTTTTAGAATAATGAAATGATTACCGTTCAGGAACGCCAAGACAACTCTTCTCTTCTTAAGGGATCCTTCGCATTTTTGCCACTTTGGTGTAACTGTTACTTCTACGGTGGGGGTAAAATAATGAACAACACAATTAAATGTATCCACCACTAGATGCCCACAAAGCGGCATTCTCATCCAATATTGACAAGGAAGGAACTCCATTTCATGCTCGGGCCCTAACACTTGAGCATACATATTATCAAACCCTTCATCATCACCAACCAATTGCTCATAAAAACTCTTCTTTTTCATAAGTTATTCGGTCATCCTCTTTCTAGCATATCGGCATGGTGTCATCCCTTTACTAACCGTCGTCTCAAAGATTCCTAATTGTTCGGTCACGGCATGATAGCCACAATTTCCATCTCCATCGACATCATCCGTTTATACAATATACTCGCGAATAACCTCAGGAAGTTGCTCTACATAAGACTCTATTTTGGTATGATAATGTCTATAAGTATTACCTGTTTTGGAATCCTTAAACATCTTCATGTTACCAAATTTTAGCTTAATTATATCAAATCCATCCTCTGCAATCTCTACACTTCCAATGTCTTCAGTATGTGATGGGAGTTCGTACTTCCTTGGCCTACCCCTTCGCTTTGGAACCGAAACTACATCAACTTTGGTCGTGACTACGGAGTTGTCACCATCGTGTTGTTGTTGACTAGATATGGGTCGCTTACCTTTGCTATCACTTATTTTTGGTGTGGCTACGGTGTTTTCACCTTGATGTACACTTGATGTAGGTTCCTTATTTGGCCTTCTCTTTTTGTTTGGCAGCACCGCCTCATCACCTTGTTGTTCTTTGTCACTTGATGTTGGTACCTTTCGCGTCCTACCCTTTTCTTTGGAACCTCCGCTAGATCGACTATGGGTGTGGCTTCGGAATGCTCACCTTGTTGTTCTTGGTAGCTTGATGTTGGTACCTTTGGCGGCCTATCCCTTTTCTTTGGAACCTCCGCTAGATCGACTATGGGTGTAGCTTCGGAATGCTCACCTTGTTTTTCTTGGTAGCATGATGTTGGTACCTTTGGCAGCCTACCCATTTTCTTTGGAACCTCCGATCCATCGGCTTTTGGTGTGGATACGGAATCCGTTGTTTGTTGTTGACTTGATAGCGGTTTCTTCCTCGACCTACCTCTTTTGTTTGGAACCGGCGCTTTCGCAAACCTTGATTCTGAAATCTCACATGCGGTTAGATCTCGTTTCTTACTTTCCGCGAGTTCTTCTTCACGTTGAGTCATTATTTTTTTTTTCCTTTGTTTTCTCCTTGCCGTTTTAGTTTGTGGTCTACCGGGAGGATCTTCCTTTGTTGGCTCTTCACTTTGTGTTATCCATGGCCGTGTAATTATCCTTAGTTGGCTCAACAAGACTTGCCGGATAACCGAGGTGCCACGTGAGTAAGCTTCGAAGAATTCCTTTGCTTCGTTCGCATCCCATGGTGATTGTCCGGGATCTTCCGGGGGTGGGGGGGGGTGTGAAAGATAGTTGCTTCCAAAACGGATCAATAACCTCAATAGGTATCACTTTTTCATGCTTCACAAGCATATGACGACACATAATCCCCAATGAAGACATGTCGGGACAAATACACACATCACCCGGTTTTCCGTAGTTTATCTCCTTTGCATTTCTTTCATCATATGTTTTATTTCCCAATGAGAGACGTTGAATTCTATTCCTCGGAGAAACTTACCATATTGAAGATATGAAGTCATCCTTTCCATTGAGCTTTTCTCAAAAGCCTTCTTGATCCTATCGATATCACTTTTAAAGTATTGCTCCATTGCCTCGGTGGCCGTAACCACGTCTACTTGGATAGAATCGATGAGATCTTTAAATCTCCCATGAGCGGACTTTGCTATACTAGTTGCTTCATTCCCGTAGTGTTTATACCGGTTTGTCCATGCACGCACAAATTTTTCCTTGAACTTATCCAACCATTGAGTCTGACAATACTAGACGACAGTCGGATAAACCTCGTTCCAATCGGCAATAAACTTGTCCAATCTCTTTTCGTACATATTCTCGGTAAGATACCAATAAACTTTCTCCCAATCTCTTAGAAATTCCAACCACTTTTTATGATTTTCCGCATGTTCTTTGTCCACACGCTCTTTTATCTTGCCTCTCTCATCGTCTTCTTCTTCGGGTGATAGTTTGTTCTTACGAACATCTTCCTCTAGTTGAACAATCATTCTCTTCTTAATATCCGCCTTAGTGGGTTCAAACAAGGCATGGAAAGTTTTTGTGATATTTTGACGTATATGATATGTACATAGGAAATTTTGTGCGTCCGGGAAGACGTCGGATATTGCATTCATTAATGCGTCATCTTGATCGGTTATGATGACCCTCGGAAGTTGATTTTCCCGGAAGAATAATTTCAATTGTCGTAATGCCCAATGATAATTATAGTCCCTCTCGTTTTCCATTAAACACCAAGCCAATGTGAATGATACCTTGTCCGATGTTAGCCCCACGATGTTGAACAACGACATATTGTATTTGTTTATCTTGTATGTGAAATCCATCAAAAGAACACCACAACATGTATTATCCAATTGTGAAAGAAAATGATGCGAAATGAATATTTGAAGGGGCTTATTGACCGACCCTCTTTTAATGATACGCGTGTAGTTGTGATCCCAAACTATCTTCTCAAATTCTTGCATAACGGTTTTCCCTTCCCATTCCACTCTTCTAATAGTTGCTTGTGCGCTATAAATTGTACTTAGAGAAGACACGTTGGTCTTATCCTTTTCCTTGAAGACTCTGAGGATTTGTCTCGGTTTGATAAGTGCTTTGGTCATTCTCTTTACATCCTCCAATTCATGAGGTTTTAGCTTCGCAACTAGGGAGTGACCAACAAAATCTTTCGGATCCCGGTGGTTATGAACGCCGAACCAAACCGCACAATCCTATTCATTGTTCTTGTCATTTAGATGAAATACAAGCTTAAAGGGGCAATTATCCTTCCTCGTACGAGTCTTGTATACCCTATTAGTCTTCTTTGGATATACATAATCCTTTCTCTTGTGGCTATTCTTTGCCTTGTATTTCCCATCTCGCAAACCATATCAAAACGGGTATTTGAACCTTGGGTATTCCTCACCAACACACATGTTCTTAAGATCCTTCTCTTTAGCCCAAGCGATTGCTTCATTTGGATATTTTATTCCCTACATAAGGACAACAATGGGAGGTTAGAAGGTTCATTACAAGCAATCAATTAGTAAAGTTCAAGATACTAGGTGAAAAGTATTATTTGGTAACATACCTGAGGCATTTTATAGTATTACAACGTATTCCAGCCAAGCACCTTTACATTTGTTCGATCAATATATATCACCACCTAAGGATCGAATGAAAAGAAAATACATTAGTTCCAAAAAAAATTAAAACACTATGCCGGAAACAGTTCCGGCATGCTCGACCAATGTTCCGGCATGGTCGAACTGAACCAAAACTGAAGACCAAATTTGAAACCTTTTCCGTCATACTAATATCATTTGAAATCAACACCGGAAACGTAGGTGCCAACATTCTCGTAAACTATGTTTCAAGCCGGTACATGTTTCCGGCGGAATCCATAATTAATATACCATGTCGGTATTTAGCTCCGAAAAACACTCCTTCCTGTATGTTTTTTTGTAGGTACCAGCTTGGTAACGTTCGAATTAAACAATGTCGGAGATGGTGCCGGCATATGCGTTAGCTAAGGTTCCACGTCGGTAGACAGTTTCGGCGTGCTAGTTAGTTAATTTTCTATGGCGGTATTTAGCTTTGGAAGGTACTGCTTCCTGTATGTTTTTCATGCAGTACCGACATGGTAACCTTTGAATATAACCATGCCGGTAGCATATTCCGTAGAATATTCCTTGGTAGGTAAAAAGTAACTTTTGTGCCGGCATAGATTTTTGGTTGAGTACTACGGCGGTTTGAATTTCAAAATGGGGGGATATCGGGCTGCCAGCATGGCCGTAGTATGATTTTTGATTGAATACTATGCTGGTGTGTAGGCTTCCGGCATTGTATTCATACCACTACTATGCCGGCACCGAGCTTTTTCAGCTAAAAAAATGGTGGGTTCAAGGAAAAAAATCAAATTTTCAACCTCTTAGCAGCTTTACTGGGGATGCTTGTATGTTGTGCAAGTATGCTTTCTTGTGTAGGTTCTTCAAAAAACTCTCCATGCTCGTAAAAATCATCATTCAAGGGTGTTTCTTCCACAAAAACTTGCAATTGTGAGTTATTGTCATTAGCAGAAGATTGAGAATATGATCCTTTTTGTAGTTGAGCTAAAGATTTAGCGGAAGCAATTTTCTCTTCACAATCATCCTCCATTTTCCCCCAAAAAAGTTCCCTCTCAAATATTTTTTCCCTCCTTCTACTCTCACCTCACTCACCCAAATACAAATAAAAATACACATTAATCATTTATCAAATAATCTTATGATTTTCCTAATTATAATTAAACACTAATCCTGATTAGTGAGGGGTAGATTAGGTATTACGTAAATTACTAAGATAAGGGGTGACCCTGAATTGATATTTGGATCCAGGTTTTGTCCTTTTCCTCTATCCTCCAATTAGTTTCAACTTTCAATATCCCCCAATCGCGCATTCTTAATTAATCACCGTAATTAACACTAATTAAATCGAGGATAAATTAGCCAGTACTAAAAATAGAACCGTTTTTTGGGGACTACTCCAAAATGGAGGGGGACTACTATTATTTTTTTGGGTGGATATTAGAAGTAATATTGAGTCACCCCTTATATAAGTTTTTTTTAATACAAACTTGTCCTTGGTAATGAATAGTGAGTTTATTAATGATTAATGAGATAAATTTAATAAGTTGATTTTTTTCAAAAGAAGAATTATTGAGAGGGAGAAGAAGAAGATGGAGATGAAGATGAGGGTTTTGGAAGGAAAAAAGTTAAAACTTTTTCTTTAAGAGCCACAACAAGAGTATGATGTTTTGGGTACTCATGGATACTTAAAATTTAGTTAATGGTGCTTGAATTGGCCAAAAAAAAGAACAATTTATTAACTGATTTCGGTTTGAATAACAAAGTTCGGCTACAACATCTGAAGAACATGTAGCCGAACTCATCTGCAAGTGTAGTTCGGCTAATGTTTCTAAAAACACAGGTAGCCAAACTCAGCTTTAATGGAGTTTTTTCTTTCAGAGAAAAGTTCGGTTAGGAGAAGAAAATTGCGACGCAGCCGAACTAGGAGTTCGGCTAGGAAAAAAATGCGACGTAACCGAACTCAATATATAAGTTTTTCAGAGAAAAGTTCTGTTAGGAGAAAAAAAATTGCGGCGTAACCGAAGTAAAAGTTCGACTGAGACATTTTTTTGTGACGTAACCGAACTTTTTACGACGTAACCGAACTTTTCTCTGAAAAAAAAGAAAAACCTCCATTAAAGTTGTTCGGCTAGTTTGACAAGTTTTTCACATAATTGCTAGCTGAACTTCTCTCTGCAACTTCCATTTTCAACTTATTTTGATGATTACATCTCATTTTTTCAACCAAAAAGAATGACAAGTTATGGGTTTGTTATAATTTTGGTTTTGATTTTGTTTTGTTAATGATTTAAATTAAGCTATATATAAAGATGGCGATGGTGGTGGTTTGAGGTGGTCGGTGGTGGTGAGCGGTGATGGTGATGGGAGGAGGTGGTTATATATATATATATATAGGTGGTGGTGATGGGAGGAGGTGATTATATATATATAGGTTAAGGGCAGGTTAGTCATTTCCACACTTTAGGACACCCCTTATAACTATAGGGTAGATATTCTTATCACTTAGTTGTCCCCCACCATTTTAGAGTAGTCCCCAAAAAATCGTTCTAAAATAGTTGGATATGAGTTTATGAATCCTGTTTTAGGGCATACAGGAAAATTTTAAGGCATACAAAAGGATTGAACTAACTTGGGTGGGTGATAAGGGGTATGTAAAGATCGGTAAATTATTTATTTACCCTCGATTAACTTATTAGTATAATTACTTTTTTAAAACTTAATATTTTCTAATAATTTTCTAAAAATATGTATTTTTATTTTTTTTAACTTTTCTAAAAATCGTAATTTTTTTCTAATTTTTTAAAAATTATTATTTTCTAATTTTTAAGAAATTATTATTTTTTATTTTTATTTTTAAATTAAGTTTTAAATTTAAAAAAAATTAAAAAAAAATAACTTTTTCTAATTTTTAAAAAATTATAACTTTTTATTTTTTTAATGATCTTTTTTTAAAAATAATTTTCTTTATTTTATAAGAAATTGAAAACTTTTTTAAGAACTCAAAAGAAAAAAAGGATAAGGACAGTTTTGCCATTAAGCAGAATATATGGATAAGGAGCTTTGAGTATTATTATCCAATGACCAGTTTTTGTCCTTATTTAATATGCCCTGAAATTTTTCAGTATGCCCTAAAACAAGGTTCGAGTTTATATGCTTTACTACTCCATGTCTTCATGACCCTATCTCGTCTTTCTGTGAGCCCAAAACCTCACCCACTGCGGCCCATTAATAGACGTCATTTGCTAATGATACATATTTTCGACGAACCCTCATTTGGGGCATACAGACTTATGATGTCATCCAATGCAAACTTCTAAGGGGTGTCCTAGTGATGCTAAAGTTACTGTAATACCCTTACATAGTTTAAATTACACTACTACCCTTCCACTTAATTAAATTCTAATCCTAAAACTTTCCCGCTAATTAACTCATCCCCTAATTAACTACCCTCCCACTAATTAACCGTTATCCAATAATTAACTCCCTCATTAATCCACTAAACCGTTACTTAAGAAAAAATTTAAAGTTTTAAAAACCAAAAACACTTCTCTCTCCCTCTTCTTCTCATTTTCTTCTCCAAAATTTCTGAAAATTCTTAAAATTTCTTTGTTCGATTAAGTTCTCGATTAAACACATACATGGCACCTCGTGTTAAGCGATGCCCTAAAAATACGGTGTTGAATCCTGGTGTTGCTTCTGTAGCATCTCAATCTAGGGTTTTTGGAAAAGATGGAAATGAAGAGGATAGTGGATCGATTGGTGTTGGAGAGGGAGAAATAGAGGCTGATTCTTTAAAATTGCACATATAAAGGTATTTCCCACAAACCCATTGGTTGTTTTTGTGTATTTCGTTGATTTGTAACATGTAATCGATGATTCGTTTACGTTTTGTTAGTTTCAGAGTAGTGTTCGGCTGAATTTTAGCATCCGAACTTTTTTTTTTATACAGACGAAGAACAGTTCGGCTGAAAACTTGTTATATTTTCAATATCGTATGAGCCGAACCACTGAGTTCGGCTCAAAAATATTTGTATGATAATCAGCCGAACTTGAATACCATTATTTAATAACCAATATAATACTGTTGGGTGCATTGTTCGGCTCATTATGATAAATATCGAATGTGCCGAACTTTTGTGTGACCATGGCTAACACTGTTGGGCACCTTGTTCGGCTCATATTGATAAATATCGTGTGTGCCGAACTTTACACTAAGTATGGCCAATAGCTTCCTGTAAACTTGTCCACTTATAGGTGAGTTATCACATTGTGTAGTAGAATCATATTTATTTAATTTGGAAAACTAATTAAGGTTTTTCATTTGTTTTAGCACCCATCCGGGAAAATTCAAAGCCAAGCTTAAAAGGAGAACAATGGAAGTGACTCATTCTAACTCAAAAACTCCCAAACCTCGAGGTGGTGGCACAAAGAACTTACATGCAGGGAAAAGGGGAATTGACAAGACTTGCTCTTTGCTTGTAGAACAAAAGGATGACAATGATGAAGATGTTGGTGAGGAAGGTCAAGAAGAAGCAGAACTAGAACAAGAACAAGAGAAAGTTGTTACATC